>NC_063195.1:11920758-12089661 GCF_017589495.1 Alosa alosa
TAATCATTAAAAAGGCATTCATAATCATTAAAAAGGCATTCATAATCATTAAAAAAGGCTTTGATTTCATCAAGCAAGATAGCACAGGTGAACAGCAGCCAAGCCAGCAACAGAAAAAGTGTTAAATAATTTACGCCCAAGTGATGATGATGATGATGATGATGATGATGACAATGGAGGTGGTAATGGTGATGATGATAACAATGTTGTTGTTGTTGTTGTTGGTGATGATGATGATGATGATGATGATGATGACAATGGAGGTGGTAATGGTGATGATGATAACAATGTTGTTATTGTTGTTGTTGGTGATGATGATGATGAGGGGGAGGAGGAGGATTGAGAGGAAGAAGATGATGACAACAATGTTGTTGTTGTTGTTGTTGATGATGAAGAAGATGATGACAATGATGATAACAATGATGATGGTGGTGGTGCTGGTGAAAAGTACATGTGGTAATACAGAATTTATAACTTGTTTGTTCAATTTGTCTGCCACTCAACATAAAACAGTGACCAGGTTGTTATCACACACACACACACACACACACACACACACACACACACACACACACACACACACACACACACAAACATCCACACTCTCATACACACACACACACACATCTCTCTCACACACACACAAACACACACACTCACACACATACATGTACACACAAACAAACACACGCACACACACACACACAGACACACATGCACGTACACACACAAACACACACACAGCCATTCCTATGCTCTTTTGACTCTGTCATTTGAATCAAAAATCATTTTTCCATTGATGGCATTAGTAAAATTATAAAACATATATAAATCAACTAACCTTTGACCTGTATATTGACCTCTGTGATCAGAGCCATGCTTCCACTGATGCCCCCAGTCCTGACCCCACACCAGTAAACCCCGGAGTCAGTCCTGGTTAGATCTCTGATCGTCACGGTGAAGAGTTCCTGGTCTCTATCATGTACAATGGAGAACCTTCCCCTGGTCTCATGTGTTTTGGATGCAATCAGGTCTGCACACATGAACTCCGGGCTCAGTTTGCAGAGGTGTTAGCTGATGTTAGTCGACTCCTGGGGATACCTGCAGCTGATATCAACACTGCCCCCCACTTGACCAATGACATCAAGAGGCTGGCCACAGCAAACATCTGTCAATCGGTCACAATTTCAACATTAGTTGGAATGTCTCTCTATCTCTCTCTCTCTCACACATACACACACACACACACACCCACAGTGATTCTCATGATTTGTTGTCCTAAAAGGCCTGGGCCCACTTCCCCGAAAGCATCTTAAGCCTAAGAGCGTCGTATAGTCCCTCTTACGAACGTCTTAAAATTTTCCGACTGTTTCCCGAAACCATCGTAGCTCAAGAGCATCGTGAAAACACTCGTAGATCTACGAGTGCTCCAGAGTACTCGTTACCGGCTAAGAGCGTCTTAACAGTACTTCTCACTGAGGTCACCAACAGGACATACAGAGGAATTACAACTTAGAATACATCATCCAATTTACATTCCCATTCTTTATTGTGTTTACCTGTGATGAATCAGATTTTAGCGTACAAAATAGCCTACATTTAATGGTCATAATAATGTGATGAAAAGCGGACAAAAATGCAATCAAGTTATGAAACGAGACGTTGCCAGAATAGTTTGACATTATCTTTGCTAAGTGAATATTTTATTAGGCCTATGAGGTAAAAAGCAGAGAAAGCAACATGTGGTTTAGTCTGTAGCCTACTGCATCAAAATCTAAGCCTACACATTTCCTCTCTTTCTTACTTGACTTCTTTCTTATCTTCAAACGTGTTCTTAAGTGGCACCGCAAAAAATTATTGCATGGTGCAACAATCTAATCTTAAAATAATTACAATTATGTATGTCTCTGTGTGGTATATAACCTACTTGGGATGCTTACATGCAGATGTCAAAGTGTTTCTATTTTCGTATTGATGTGAATTAATGTGTAGATCCGAAGTTTAAATGGTAGGCCTATAGCTGTGACGTGCAGTCACCTGACATCACCGTCAAATCAGAGGATATTTCAGAACTATTAACATGGACAGCTCCCTTAAGAGCATCTTAAGAGCAGTGCATGGCGTTCACCTTCTGAGCATGTTCGGGAAACAGTCGGAAAAACCAAATGAACGATCGTAAGATGAATCGTAGAAAACCCTCTTAAGAGCGTGTCTCCGTCGTTATCGGGAAAGTGGGCCCTGGCCTAGCCACAGTATTTCTACATGTATGACTGTTTGTTTACCTGTATGTCTGTCTGTCTCTTTTTGCTTGTCTGTCTGTCCGTCTCTATGCCTGCCTGATTGCTGTTATACTAGTTAATGATGTTGAAAGTGATGGTAATGGCTCACAATTTCGACAATAGAAGTCCAGTTAACTTAGTTATAAGACTAAATCAAAAATAACTTTAGTTTGTGCCCACACATAATGTCATTTTTGTTGATTACGGCCCGTCAAAATCACAGTTACTCAAAAGGAACATAGGTAGACCATCTCTGATATACCTCTGATGCAGGGGCGGAGCTACGTGGTGGCCAGGGGGGGCCACGGCCACCACTGGTCAAAGCTTGCCCACCCTGCTGGCCCCCCCAGCTCCTTTCAGTGAAAAGTAAAAAAAAAAAGAATTGCTGCCGTTTTCGACAACACTTTGCAAAGCAGGGACTGAACCAATTACTGCACTCTATCTACGACCATTGGCCCAGTCAGGAAGTGTAGCCTACGGTTCTGATCACATCGTGAGTAGGCCTAGTGCAGCAGCAGCAGCAGCGGGACAATTCAAGTCATATGTTAAAAACACTTGACAGTAGACTAGGCTAGCCTACTACTTAACCTCAGTAACAGGTGAGTTGATGAGTTGGAACATTAATGCTAATAAGATGTTAGAATGTGTCACGAATCATAGCCAAGTGAGCTGCGTTGGGCTGTCCTTGTTAGGTAGCCTAGGCTCTGACATTGATGTGTGGGGCTGATCAAAAATAATCGGATGCCCGCGGAAACGCTGTTACAAGAATATTTCGATAAAATTCGGGTGAAATGCAAGCATATTAGGCACATATCTCCAGATGGCTCCAGGTAGGCTAATAGGGCCTAGCCTAGGCTACTTTATAAATACATAATTTGCTGACTGCGTGTGGTTCTTGCCATACAGACCTCTCAAGTCTCACGCATTGAGCGTGAGACACACGCATTTCAATGACTTCACGCGCTCACCGCCACACATGGCATTTCTCCCGAAAAATTATTAACTTGCCCGCACAGAAATTTCTAAGGGCTATATTTTACAAGCGTGTCACAACAACGTTGCTGTCTGTAGCGCTCATTCAGTTCAGAGCTGCTGTTCAGTTACTAACCTATCGCCAATCAGAAAATAGATTTCTCAACCAATCAGGAAATAGTTTTGTTTTGATGTGGGTCCATAGCGTGGAGACTGCTGGTCCGCTGGAGTGGTGGAGTGAAATTAGGCCCGTGCTTGCCTGATAATTTGCTCGCGGTTAATCAAGATACCGGACCGACAAAAAAAAGAAAACAAATGTTTCTGCTATCGATGTCATTAAACATGGAGCCATACAATAAAGTGGTGGTAGGCTATGAGCCGATTCATTCAATGCAGGCGTCTGCGCTTGAAGAGAAACTGAAACTAATCGATAACGTTGGTATCAAAGCTCTGCTTCAACCTGTTGAATGCTATTTAATTGTTTAACGACACAGTTCAGTTGGTCAGTCTGACCTTGAGCTTTTGCGTCCTGCTAGCCTTGATCATCTGCTTCCACATTCCCTCTGACATCCATGGTCCAGAGCCTGAGCTGCACTTTATACAGGTGTGTGATTGTGTGTGTGTGTGTGTGTGTGTGTGTGTGTGTGTGTTTGTGTGTGTGTGTGTGAGAGAGAGAGAGAGAGAGAGAGAGAGTATGTATTTGTGTGTGTGTGTGTGTGTGTGTGAGAGAGAGTAGAGTATGTATTTGTGTGTGCCCTCCACGCCCTGTTTACCATCCAGGCTCCAAAGCCCGAAGTTACCCAGGCTCCAAAGCCCGAAGTGTACTTTTAAAGGCGCTTCAAGCTATATTACGTGGTTCCTAAGCTAAAACATTTTTTGTCACACACAGCAAACATTATCTCACCATCCGCTAGTGCCTGTTCCCTGAATACACTGATAAAACATGTGGTCTCTCTGTGGACAGCCCAGGCTCCAAAAACAACATGCTCCAGCCTGGACCATAACAAACATAACAAACTGTTCTGGCCAATCATCGACGAGATGCACGTTTAGGAGAGTTTCAAGTTTTCATTGCACGGGAGGGAGGGGGAGGGAGTAGCGAGCTAGCTGTCTGTTTTGTTCGAATGTCAACAGAAGTCATGTTTCCCAACAACGCTTAGAGTGCTTTACATTTGCACTTCAGCAAACCGAACACTGAAGTGCAAATGTAAAGTAAGGTGACGTGTCACGGAGGCTGTTCAGCTGAGTCACACACTTAAGAGTCCAGCAGGATCGGAAATTAGCTAATGACCTGTCCTCAGGTCGTCTTTCTGACAGATAGTGGACACCCACTTAAGTCGCTTGAGTTCATCAGTAATAAGGGAATCTTTTGTATTTGCGTTGGAGTGCTTGTGTTCTGCCTAGAGTCCAGATAGAAAGAAAGAAAGATAGAAATAAAGATAGATACATAGATAGATGGATAGATACTTACTTTATGAATTCCTAACAAAAAGATAGTTACGGTCCTTGATCATGATTCTTGGCAACCATTCTGATAGAGGAAACATATGACTTGGCGGAAGAATGATTATCTATGAATAAATCGTCACAATTCTCCTTGCTTGTGCATTTATTCTATAAAATCTTGCCAGATATTATGTAGTAAATGTTTTAGAAAAAAAAAAAAGTAATGAGCCACACGAAGTCTTTAGGTTACACTGATCTTAGAACAGCTAAGGGGGTTTTAGGCATGACACGCCTCTCGAGTCTGCTGCATGTTGTGCCTAACAACACCCCGTAGCTGACTTAACACCCCTCAGTGTAACCTATAGCCTTATTACTTAAAGGTCCAGTATGTAGGAAATAATGGAAAATAAACTGTAGGCCTAACCATTCCAAAAATGATCACCATATGTTGTCAGAGAGTAAGGAAACACAATGAATTGAAGTAATGGCTTATTTGACAACATTACTCTAACCCGTAAAATCCATGAAAAAAATGAGTTACGGGGCGGAATCTCTTGGAATTTTCGTTTATGTTTTGAACGATTAATTCTAGAATAGAATTAATAATGGGCTAGCGCGTCCTCCTATTTGTGTTGCCAAATTAGCAAAGGCCAACTGTCAACAGCTGTCAGTTGTAGTCATGAACGCCTACGAGAGGCAGGCAAATTTCCAAAATTAAAACAATAAACAAATTAAGTGGACATCGGAGGAGCTTCCTGAGATGGTGACGTCTTCGTCAAATGAAGAATATCAAGTCTGACGCAGAGCTGGCCATATTTCTCCACGAAAGGTAGCCTAGGCTAAACTTCATCTGCATCGCTAACTTCAGCTAAATGTGTTACGTTGGTTAGAGAGGTATTTTTTGTTTTCACTGTTTCCGTAATGTGTAGCTGGGTCATGGTTGGAGAAACGTTAAAGCAGCTGCAGGTCAACTAACGTTAGCTAAGTCTTCATTAGCCTACATCTGGCAACCCAGAAGAGGCTCGCGTCTGGTAGTCTTGAGAACGTTCACCAGTGTTTTGATTTTGGCCTACAGGACGTTCGGTAACAATCCTACAGATCGCACCTTTACCTCTGTGTATGAAATGTGCTATATAAATAAACTTGACTTGACTTGACTTTAATAGAACAACGTTGATTTTTGGAACTTCATTAGAAACAGAGCAGAGACTGTATAATACACTGTATAGCACTGAGTATTGTACAGTCAAATTTGAATATAACGTGGCTAAAAGCTAGCCTTCTCTGTTAAAGATCAACAGATCAGTGATTTACGCCCTATCTGCTTAAAAAAAGCTGGTATTGTGTTCCTGAATCCTTACATTCAGGCATTCAAATTAAACTTCATTAAAAAACATGTATTTTTTTTCTCCATTTCCTACAAATGTATGATGGTTGCATGAGGGAAACATCCCAAAACAATAGCACCCATATAATTCTTGCTGTTTTGAGAAGTATTTATTTTCTTATGCAAGCATCATGCAACCATGCAAAAGCAATGAAACTAATTATATCTTACATTAGTAAAGCAGTCCTCTAATGTGCATGGCACAAAACATTTAAGTGAAAGTGCATGTATAACAATATAGGCATAATAATGTTTGTGATAATGATAATGACGATTGGGAGGGAGTGGGGTTGGGTACATGTAGATGAGCCCTATGACCCCAAAGTCTGCCATGACTGGGCCTCAGGTCAAAGAAGTTTGAGAAAGGCTGGTCTACATAACCTGCATAACCTGATGAATCAAAAATCTGCCACAAAGACTTACATCACACAACATCACTCATAAACACACACACACACACGGACAGAACCACCACTGTTCAGGAGACCATTGTGGGGCTAAATGTGCTTTTTCTCATTTGGTTGTTTTCTGTTTGTTTATAGAGCAGAATGAGCCACTGCTGTTCAAAGGGCCCATTTGGGTGAAATTATTATTATAATTTATGTTATTATTATTTATTATTATTTACTATAGGGTTCTAGAATAAATAAAACAGTGTGTTTGAAATAATGGAATTTGTGCTCTCTCATGAAGCTGGGTGGGACACGGGGAGGGTGGGTCTCTGTTGATCGGGGGGAGGGGGCGTGGCGCCACGAGTAGTTCAAGCAGACGTAGGACTTTCATGTACTTCGATCAGGGGGGAGGGGGCGTGACACTGTGTCAATGGCACGCCCCCTCCCCCCTGAGAAACAGTCTCACTCCTTGCAAACTTCAAAACTTGAGAGCCCTGTTGCCATAGCTGGTCAGGCAGAGGCAGGCTGCTTTGCCTGAATTCTTTGTTACATTGCTCCGGAACTGTTCATCGCAGCGAGATGAAACCTAATTGCGTGACAGAGCAGAAGTGGGGCTTTCCAACGAGACTAAACACTTGCCTGTGCGATCAAGTATGAAAATAAAAATAAATATCATGTAATTAAATAACATTGATTAATATTTACAGTTCACCTGCGCACCCATTACTCTCGTTTGAATTACTCGCGAACCCGTGATCGCATAGATATGGCAAGCATATCAGAAGAAAGAGGAGACATCTAGATCTATTGGTACCAAGTGCACCGGTCTGGGTTATAAAACAGACGAAATGACATCAAAATAATTAACTTCATATATTAACAAAATAAATAACTTCATATAGCTCGACTTACCCCACGTTTTTGTGGTGGCAAAGCATGTTCATAATCCAACGCTATCATGTGTTTCTCTATGGCAAAGCATGTTCATAATCCGGTTTTGAGATCCTAGCGAATTCCTGCATGGCATCCAATTCGAGACATTGCATCCCAATTTATTCGACAAAGAAACACCTTTTTGCCTTCACTTTGTTCATGACAATGCAGTAAAAATTATATTACTCTAAACCACCTTCTGTAAACCAACTGTATACTACTGTTTACACCGCATATTTCCTATCCTGTCTATGCACCACCTGTCTTTGTATATCACATTGCATTTTTCTGCTTTTTTTGCACTTCTAGTTAGATGCAAACTGCATTTTGTTGTCTTTGTACTTGTACTCTGCAAAATGACAATAAAGTTATCTAATCTAATAGTGCCAACTATTTGTGTATATTCTGCAAGTAAACTTTACTATCCAATATAAAGTACCCTTTACAACTCAAAGTAAGGGTAACTCATTTAACAGTAGTAAATACAACTTTGATTCAAGTAAGCTTTACTTGAGGGCATGAAGTAAACTTTACTAGTTGGAAGTAAGTAACCAGAACTTTAAAGTCTTAAGTAAGGATAACTTCTTCTAAGTAAGCATTACTTGTAGACCTCAAGTAAACATAACTTGAAAGAGAAAAGTTTTGTTTACTTAACTTATTTAAGGCAACGAGTTTCCACCCTTTTTTCAAGTAACCATTACTTATTATTTTTTACAGTGTAGGCTACTTTATAAATACATAATTTGCTGACTGCGTGTGGTTCTTGCCATACAGACCTCTCAAGTCTCACGCATTGAGCGTGAGACACACGCATTTCAATGACTTCACACGCTCACACGCCACACATGGCATTTCTCACTCCGAAAAATTATTAACTTGCCCGCACAGAAATTTCTAAGGGCTATATTTTACAAACGTGTCACACAACGTTGCTGTCTGTGCGCTCATTCAGTTCAGAGCTGCTGTTCAGTTACTTACCTATCGGCCAATCAGAAAATAGATTTCTCAACCAATCAGGAAATAGTTTTATTTTGATGTGGGTCCGCAACGTGGAGACTGCTGGTCCGCGGAGTCGTGGAGTGAAATTAGGCCCGGTGCTTCGTCTGATAATTTGATGCGCAGTTAATCAAGATACCGCGGACCGACAAAAAAAGAAAACAAACGTTTCTGCTATCGATGTCATTAAACATGGAGCCATACAATAAAGTGGTGGTAGGCTATGAGCGTTCATTCAATGCAGGCGTCTGCGCGAGAGAAACTGAAACTAATCGATAACGTTGGTATCAAAGCTCTGCTTCAACCTGTTGAATGCTATTTAATTGTTTAACGACACAGTTCAGTTGGTCAGTCTGACCTTGAGCTTTTGCGTCCTGCTAGCCTTGATCATCTGCTTCCACATTCCCTCTGACATCCATGGTCCAGAGCCCGAAGTGTACTTTTAAAGGCGCTTCAAGCTATATTACGTGGTTCCTAAGCTAAAACATTTTTTGTCACACACAGCAAACATTATCTCACCATCCGCTAGTGCCTGTTCCCTGAATACACTGATAAAACATGTGGTCTCTCTGTGGACAGCCCAGGCTCCAAAAACAACATGCTCCAGCCTGGACCATAACAAACATAACAAACTGTTCTGGCCAATCATCGACGAGATGCACGTTTAGGAGAGTTTCAAGTTTTCATTGCACGGGAGGGAGGGGGAGGGAGTAGCGAGCTAGCTGTCTGTTTTGTTCGAATGTCAACAGAAGTCATGTTTCCCAACAACGCTTAGAGTGCTTTACATTTGCACTTCAGCAAACCGAACGCTGAAGTGCAAATGTAAAGTAAGGTGACGTGTCACGGAGGCTGTTCAGCTGAGTCACACACTTAAGAGTCCAGCAGGATCGGAAATTAGCTAATGACCTGTCCTCAGGTCGTCTTTCTGACAGATAGTGGACACCCACTTAAGTCGCTTGAGTTCATCAGTAATAAGGGAATCTTTTGTATTTGCGTTGGAGTGCTTGTGTTCTGCCTAGAGTCCAGATAGAAAGAAAGAAAGATATAAATAAAGATAGATACATAGATAGATGGATAGATACTTACTTTATGAATTCCTAACAAAAAGATAGTTACGGTCCTTGATCATGATTCTTGGCAACCATTCTGATAGAGGAAACATATGACTTGGCGGAAGAATGATTATCTATGAATAAATCGTCACAATTCTCCTTGCTTGTGCATTTATTCTATAAAATCTTGCCAGATATTATGTAGTAAATGTTTTTAGAAAAAAAGTAATGAGCCACACGAGTCTTTAGGTTACACTGATCTTAGAACAGCTAAGGGGGTTTTAGGCATGACACGCCTCTCGAGTCTGCTGCATGTTGTGCCTAACAACACCCTGTAGCTGACTTAACACCCCTCAGTGTAACCTATAGCCTTATTACTTAAAGGTCCAGTATGTAGGAAATAATGGAAAATAAACTGTAACCATTCCAAAAATGATCACCATATGTTGTCAGAGAGTAAGGAAACACGATGAATTGAAGTAATGGCTTATTTGACAACATTACTCTAACCTGTAAAACCCATGAAAAAAATGAGTTACGGGGCGGAATCTCTTGGAATTTTTCGTTTATGTTTTGAACGATTAATTCTAGAATAGAATTAATAATGGGCTAGCGCGTCCTCCTATTTGTGTTGCCAAATTAGCAAAGGCCAACTGTCAACAGCTGTCAGTTGTACTCATGAACGCCTATGAGAGGCAGGCAAATTTCCAAAATTAAAACAATAAACAAATTAAGTGGACATCGGAGGAGCTTCCTGAGATGGTGACGTCTTCGTCAAACGAAGAATATCAAGTCTGACGCAGAGCTGGCCATATTTCTCCACGAAAGGTAGCCTAGGCTAAACTTCATCTGCATCGCTAACTTCAGCTAAATATGTTACATTGGTTAGAGAGGTATTTTTTGTTTTCACTGTTTCCGTAATGTGTAGCTGGGTCATGGTTGGAGAAACGTTAAAGCAGCTGCAGGTCAACTAACGTTAGCTAAGTCTTCATTAGCCTACATCTGGCAACCCAGAAGAGGCTCGCGTCTGGTAGTCTTGAGAACGTTCACCAGTGTTTTGATTTTGGCCTACAGGACGTTCGGTAACAATCCTACAGATCGCACCTTTACCTCTGTGTATGAAATGTGCTATATAAATAAACTTGACTTGACTTGACTTTAATAGAACAACGTTGATTTTTGGAACTTCATTAGAAACAGAGCAGAGACTGTATAATACACTGTATAGCACTGAGTATTGTACAGTCAAATTTGAATATAACGTGGCCAAAAGCTAGCCTTCTCTGTTAAAGATCAACAGATCAGTGATTTACGCCTATCTGCTCGCCAAAAAAGCTGGTATTGTGTTCCTGAATCCTTACATTCAGGCATTCAAATTAAACTTCATTAAAAAACATGTATTTTTTTTCTCCATTTCCTACAAATGTATGATGGTTGCATGAGGGAAACATCCCAAAACAATAGCACCCATATAATTCTTGCTGTTTTGAGAAGTATTTATTTTCTTATGCAAGCATCATGCAACCATGCAAAAGCAATGAAACTAATTATATCTTACATTAGTAAAGCAGTCCTCTAATGTGCATGGCACAAAACATTTAAGTGAAAGTGCATGTATAACAATATAGGCATAATAATGTTTGTGATAATGATAATGACGATTGGGAGGGAGTGGGGTTGGGTACATGTAGATGAGCCCTATGACCCCAAAGTCTGCCATGACTGGGCCTCAGGTCAAAGAAGTTTGAGAAAGGCTGGTCTACATAACCTGCATAACCTGATGAATCAAAAATCTGCCACAAAGACTTACATCACACAACATCACTCATAAACACACACACACACACGGACAGAACCACCACTGTTCAGGAGACCATTTTGGGGCTAAATGTGCTTTTTTCTCATTTGGTTGTTTTCTGTTTGTTTATAGAGCAGAATGAGCCACTGCTGTTCAAAGGGCCCATTTGGGTGAAATTATTATTATAATTTATGTTATTATTATTTATTATTATTTACTATAGGGTTCTAGAATAAATAAAACAGTGTGTTTGAAATAATGGAATTTGTGCTCTCTCATGAAGCTGGGTGGGACACGGGGAGGGTGGGTCTCTGTTGATCGGGGGGAGGGGGCGTGGCGCCACGAGTAGTTCAAGCAGACGTAGGACTTTCATGTACTTCGATCAGGGGGGAGGGGGCGTGACACTGTGTCAATGGCACGCCCCCTTCCCCCTGAGAAACAGTCTCACTCCTTGCAAACTTCAAAACTTGAGAGCCCTGTTGCAATAGCTGGTCAGGCAGAGGCAGGCTGCTTTGCCTGAATTCTTTGTTACATTGCTCCGGAACTGTTCATCGCAGCGAGATGAAACCTAATTGCGTGACAGAGCAGAAGTGGGGCTTTCCAACGAGACTAAACACTTGCCTGTGCGATCAAGTATGAAAATAAAAATAAATATCATGTAATTAAATAACATTGATTAATATTTACAGTTCACCTGCGCACCCATTACTCGTTTGAATTACTTTCATGAACCGTGATCGCATAGATATGGCAAGCATATCAGAAGAAAGAGGAGACATCTAGATCTATTGGTACCAAGTGCACCGGTCTGGGTTATAAAACAGACGAAATGACATCAAAATAATTAACTTCATATATTAACAAAATAAATAACTTCATATAGCTCGACTTACCCCACGTTTTTGTGGTGGCAAAGCATGTTCATAATCCAACGCTATCATGTGTTTCTCTATGGCAAAGCATGTTCATAATCCGGTTTTGAGATCCTAGCGAATTCCTGCATGGCATCCAATTCGAGACATTGCATCCCAATTTATTCGACAAAGAAACACCTTTTTGCCTTCACTTTGTTCATGACAATGCAGTAAAAAGTTGTTTTAGGATCATCATGAGTGTACACACAGAACATGCAAACTCGGGTTCAGTCAGGTCAGATCAGTTCGTGTCACAGATGTGAGCGCAGAAAGGGCATTTTTCATTACTGTGTCAATGGCACTTACAATGACCAGGATAACTGCTTATAACTAAAGGCAGTGAGAATGGCCAAAAATAGAGTAGACATAGGGCTAAATAAAAAAATGGCATTTATTTCCATAAGGCACACACCACATATTTTTCACATTTGCTCAGCCCCAGAGAATCCCTCCACCATGGCAATGATATTGCCAGATTCAGAACAGTCTGCCCTATGCACACATGTTCCAGCTTGCAGTGGTGAGATACATGTCAAAATATTAGAATTTTTATAATACACTATTTGTATTTTTATTATTTAAAAATCAAAATGAAATCAATGCAAGTATTAATACATGAAATAGTGGCAGCTCTGGGTAGCCTAGACTCTGTTAAAAAACAATATATAGCATGTGTGTATGGCACTTACATTGACCAGGATAAATGTTTCTAAGGTAGTGAAAAAGCCCTTAAAACAGTCTAGGGTTCTAAGGGTTAATTTCTTAATTCAGAGCCATGTTACTTACAGCCAAGTACTTGGAGTGGATATCAGAAATATAAATAGTTTGGCCATCAGTATGAGATCAAATATATACATACAATATTTGTAGTATTTATTATTGTTCTTTGAGTTAACATCATTTGAATAAAACTGATTAAGTAAGGTGGATTATCATAATATTTTTTATTGGCATTGACCTATTTATGGAAAATATGTTGGAGTGGCCAACAAACTGACCTGTGTATCAGTGTTGGCTTTGCACAATTTATTGCCATTATTAAAATAGGCTATCCTAATCTTCAAAACTTTTTGAGTAGTTTTCAAATAGTAGTTTGTGCCACCCCAATAAAAAGTCTGGACCCAGCTGGCCCCCCCTATAAAATAATCCTGGCTACGCCCCTGCTCTGATGTGATAAACCATTGAACATGTGGATATTAGTATGAAATGAATTACCTCCCTTGACGTCCAGTCTCACTTTGATGTGTTTGGCCACACTGTTAATTCTACAGAGGTACATTCCAGAATCTTCAGGAGTGAGGTGTTGGATGCGGACACTTAGTACTCCGTTAGCAGTGTTATCAAACGGAGTGTACCGGATGTTTCTTTCAGTGGACAGTCCTTCAAATGGGCATGTCTTTGTTCCTGGGTCTGCCTTGCAGAAGTACTTCTGTTTGACTTTAAATTCACCTTCAAATTTACACTTAATGAGGACACTTCCTCCTCGAAAGGCTTTAAGTTGGAGATCTCCCTTCACTAGGCCCTCTGTAAAAAATAAAGTATTTTTAAAAATCCAATTTCCAATATCCGCTCTGCTTGTTCGGAATATAAACTGTTTCTCAGAAAATAAATAATTAGAATTTGATAGGTAAATGTAGTTGGTCATTAGTACATAAAAAATTCAACAACAGGAAATAGATTCACAGAAAACTAAAGGGGAAGATAGACAATCACAACACGGACTGTGCCCCAAGTGTTATCTCAGTAATTGCACAGACTGTTGTCTCGGTCCTACCTGAAACCAGGACGAAGACCAAACTCAGGAGAGTAATGTTCATTTTTATCGAGGTAAAAACTCGCTCAGACACCACGCGCTGTGATGCCACTCAGTGAAATCTGGGCCGCTCTACAGTCATGTAAAAGGAAGTGCTCAAAAGTGCGCAGAGCAGGGTAAATAACGTTCTTCCTCTGAAAAACATCAGCACATCTAAAAAAGGTCTGACCTTTTCCTCTAACACCTAGAGGGAAAAAATCCACATACACACACACACACAAAAATATTCATATACATTTTGTTTATTGCTGCATTCTAGGCCTGCGGCTTTCTTGTTTTCAAACATGTCTGTGCTGTACCAGGTCAAGAACCTTGGATTGTCTAATGTCACTTAAACTATCACGAGCTTGAAGACGCAGAGTAAAATAAATATGTTGGTTTTTTTTTTGTTAAAACGTCTTTCAACTAACGCACACATTATTAAAAAGTGAAGAATTTAAAGCTTTTCCCTGAATTGAGACACACGTTCCAACCCAGACACTTCTCCCTGTTTATCTTCCTCTTCCTCAGCACTGATGCTTCACGGTGGCGTATTCACAGAGTAATGTGTGTGTGTTTGTGTGTGTGTGTGTGTGTGTGTGTGTTTGTGTGTGAGTGTGTGTCTCCCCTCCGTCCTCAGCGCTGATGCTTCACGGTGGCGTATTCACAGAGTAATGTTATGGTTATGGTTTTGGTTATGGTTATAGGATTTGGCAGAAGCTTTTGTCCGAAGCAACATACAAATAACAACAATAACAATAGTTTAATTTAACAGTAAACAGTTTAAAACGTTGGCAAGACTACATTAAGGAGACTAGCAATAATAAACAACAATGTCAATTTAATCAATAGCCTAATGAAAAGAAACAAATACTAATTCTACTATACAAACCATCACCCATAAGAAACACTTAATCAAGTAAGTATGTTGAACAGATACTATATGCCATTAGACTCCTCTTGAAAGGCCCAAAACTATCACAGGAGTGGACACCACCAACCCACCAACATGGAACCACTGAGGAAGAGTCTTAAATTTGACCTAGCGTTTATGACTGGTTAACACAACATACGCTCATCAGAAGACCGCAGTGGGCGGTTGGGGATATACATCTTGATCGCTGAATTAAGACAGCAGGAAGCAGATCCAGTCAGTGTCCTATAGGCCAAAGTGAGAAAGTGAATTCTGGCCACTATAGGCAGCCAGTGGAGAGTAACTTGTGAGAGAAGTTACATGTGTCCTCTTTGGATAATTGCAGACCAGGTGTGCTGCAGCATTCTGAATCAACTGTAACAATATTACTACACAAGCAGGTAGGCTAACAGCTAACAGTGAGTTACAATAGTCCATCTTGGAGGTACCCATGGCCTGTACAAGAACAAGTGGAGGTATTCATCCCTCTGTGCATACCTAGCTCATTCTTAAGAGTTATCAGTAGTGGTAGAGTTACATGTGTGAGCGCACTACATGTTTGTGTGCGTGTGCGTGTGTGTGTGTGTGAGAGAGAGAGAGAGAGAGAGAGAGAGAGACTCATTCCAACCCAGACACTCTGTGTCTCCCTCTTTCCTCAGCACTGATGCTTTACATTGGCATATTCACAGAGTAATGTTTGTGTGTGTGTGTGTGTGTGTGTGTGTGTTTGTGTGTGTGTGTGTGTGTGTCTCCCCTCGTTCCTCAGCACTAATGCTTGACGGTGGCGTATTCACAGATCCCTCTGTGCATACCTGGCTCATTCTTAAGAGTTATCAGTAGTGGTAGAGTTACATGTGTGAAGCGCCTACATGTTTGTGTCGTGTGTGTGTGTGTGTGTGAGAGAGAGACTCATTCCAACCCAGACGCTCTGTGTCTCCCTCTTTCCCTCAGCACTGATGCTTTACATTGGCATATTCACAGAGTAATGTTTGTGTGTGTGTGTGTGTGTGTGTGTGTGTTTGTGTGTGTGTGTGTGTGTGTCTCCCCTCGTTCCTCAGCACTAATGCTTGACGGTGGCGTATTCACAGCTGCTGTCCTCCGCCTGCTGAGCATCACCCGTGCTGTCGCGGCTCCGCTGCTCAGGATTCCTGTGGAAGTGGACGGTGGCGTAGCTGGGGCCGTCGGAGAGGTCAGTAGGGTCCGAGGGGTCAATGATGTCGGCGGGGTGACCTTCTTCCCGGGTATTTGAGACAGGGGATCTGCGCTCTGTTAGCGGACGAGGAGGAGGCCGGTCTGGGTCGTTAATCTCACGATCAGCACAGGTCTGGTGATGGGGACAAATGAAATATACACTACAATGAATAGATGGGTCATCATTGAGTTTGGGGTACATGGATTAAGTCTAGCTAGTCAAGTCAAACTTTTTCGATGGAAATCTCCTGGCCCATAGAGTTTACAGTAATTTAAAATGTGTAAAACATTTATTAAAACTAATCTGAATATCTCTGCAATGATGTGTAATTGTGATTCATGTGTATGTGTCATAAGTATACATACATCACTGACATGCAAATAGTGGTTGTGGTCAAACATTAGCTCAGTATAAGAAGCTGAGTTATGACCACACATTCTTGGTATTGAAACGGTCATAGATTTGTTACTGACCTGTTCCTTGTCTCTGGGCGTCCTTGTGATAAGATCACCTGATGGGGGGGTGGGATCTATGGAGCAAGAATGACACATGTGATACCAGTGCCTATAGGTATCATACAATGGTTTACATGAAACCCCTGGCTTTAGAGAGATAGATAGTTTAGCTTTAAGTATATGTTTTGGCCTTCATGGCTTTATTAAGGAATCGAGTGGGAGGGAGAGATGGGGCAAAGTCCTTCCACTCGGCGGCCATATTGCAACGCATGTTGGGATGCATCTATTTCAGGCAGAACTACGCATGTGCAAGGCTTCATGACAACAACCTTGCTCCAGCTGCACGATCACAACACAAACTGTATTTCTACAAAGTAATGTTCATTAGTGAATTAATCAAGTATACTGTATACGCAAGTATATACCCCCCCCCCCACACACGCACGCACATACACCTGTTGTATACAGATCAAAACTATTGAAGGTAAGCTTTGTTGACTACATCTCCATGGTAACTTATGCGCTATTACTTTTGTCAGTTCAGGTTAAATTGCTATGCACAAAATGACCAGTGGGTGGCCAAACATTTTTTGAATGAGAGAGAGAGAGAGAGAGAGAGAGAGAGAGAAAGAAAGAGAGAGAGAAAGAGACAGAGACTTACTAGATGTTCTGTTGTGTCTGCACCTGAGGTACATGAAGACAATGATGCCTAACATCAGCACAGCAAGAGTCAGACAACCCCCTATGATTAAAGGTGAAACTAAAACACACACACATACACACACACACAGACACATACACACACACACAATTATAATTAATTTCATTTATAATTATTTTGCAGATATTTTCTTGATTTGATAATGTTTCTGAGATGTTATTTGATTTGCATATAATGTTTTCTGAGATGTTATTCAAAGGCTGGGGGGAACCCGTCAATGGTTATACTGTATATAGTGTGTGTGTGTGTGACTAGAGGTGGGGCCTATCAGGGGTTATTTATTGCACCTGTGTGTGTATGTGTGTGTGTGTGTGTGTTGCACCTGTGACCCTGTCCCCTGTGGTTATACTGTAGTGGGGCCTATAAGGTGTTATTTTTGCACCTGTGTGGTTATACTGTGGTGGGGCTGGGGCTATCAGTGCACCTGGGCAGTGGGGCTGGGGGGTTATTTATTGCACCTGGTTGGGGCTAGGGTGGGGCTATCATTATTTATTGCACCTGTGGTTATACTGTAGTGCTAGGGTGGGGCTATCAGGGGGCTAGGGCTATGCAGGGCTATCAGTGGGGCTAGGGTGGGGCTATTTATTGCACCTGTGGTTATACTGTAGTGGGACTAGGTGGGGCTATCAGGGTTATTTATTGCACCTGTGGTTATACTGTAGTGGGGCTATAAGGCGTTATTTATTGCACCTGTGGTTATACTGTAGTGGGGCTAGGGTGGGGCTATCAGGGGTTATTTATTGCACCTGTGGTTATACTGTAGTGGGGCTAGGGTGGGGCAATCAGGCGTTATTTATTGCACCTGTGGTTATACTGTAGTGGGGCTAGGGTGGGGCTATAAGGTGTTATTTATTGCACCTGTGGTTATACTGTAGTGGGGCTAGGGTGGGGCTATCAGGGGTTATTTATTGCACCTGTGGTTATACTGTAGTGGGGCTAGGGTGGGACTATAAGGCGTTATTTATTGCACCTGTGGTTATACTGTAGTGGGGCTAGGGTGGGGCTATCAGGGGTTATTTATTGCACCTGTGGTTATACTGTAGTGGGGCTAGGGTGGGGCTATCAGGGTTATTTATTGCACCTGTGGTTATACTGTAGTGGGGCTATAAGGCGTTATTTATTGCACCTGTGGTTATACTGTAGTGGGGCTAGGGTGGGGCTATCAGGGGTTATTTATTGCACCTGTGGTTATACTGTAGTGGGGCTATAAGGCGTTATTTATTGCACCTGTGGTTATACTGTAGTGGGGCTAGGGTGGGGCTATCAGGGGTTATTTATTGCACCTGTGGTTATACTGTAGTGGGACTAGGGTGGGGCTATCAGGGGTTATTTATTGCACCTGTGGTTATACTGTAGTGGGGCTAGGGTGGGGCTATATCAGGCGTTATTTATTGCACCTGTGGTTATACTGTAGTGGGGCTAGGGTGGGGCTATATCAGGCGTTATTTATTGCACCTGTGGTTATACTGTAGTGGGGCTAGGGTGGGGCTATCAGGGGTCATTTATTGCACCTGTGGTTATACTGTAGTGGGGCTAGGGTGGGGCTATCAGGGGTTATTTATTGCACCTGTGGTTATACTGTAGTGGGGCTATAAGGCGTTATTTATTGCGCCTGTGGTTATACTGTAGTGGGGCTAGGGTGGGGCTATCAGGGGTTATTTATTGCACCTGTGGTTATACTGTAGTGGGGCTATAAGGCGTTATTTATTGCGCCTGTGGTTATACTGTAGTGGGGCTAGGGTGGGGCTATCAGGGGTTATTTATTGCACCTGTGGTTATACTGTAGTGGGGCTATAAGGCGTTATTTATTGCACCTGTGGTTATACTGTAGTGGGGCTAGGGTGGGACTATAAGGCGTTATTTATTGCACCTGTGGTTATACTGTAGTGGGACTAGGGTGGGGCTATCAGGGGTTATTTATTGCACTAGTGGGACTAGGATTGGGGCTATCAGGGGTTATTTATTGCACCTGTGGTTATACTGTAGTGGGACTAGGGTGGGGCTATCAGGGGTTATTTATTGCACCTGTGGTTATACTGTAGTGGGGCTAGGGTGGGGCTATATCAGGCGTTATTTATTGCACCTGTGGTTATACTGTAGTGGGGCTATCAGGCGTTATTTATTGCACCTGTGGTTATACTGTAGTGGGGCTAGGGTGGGGCTATCAGGCGTTATTTATTGCACCTGTGGTTATACTGTAGTGGGGCTAGGGTGGGGCTATATCAGGCGTTATTTATTGCACCTGTGGTTATACTGTAGTGGGGCTAGGGTGGGGTTATCAGGGGTTATTTATTGCACCTGTGGTTATACTATAGTGGGGCTATATAAGGCGTTATTTATTGCACCTGTGGTTATACTGTAGTGGGACTAGGTTATACTAGGTAGTGGGGCTATATAAGGGGTTATTTATTGCACCTGTGGTTATACTGTAGTGGGACTAGGGTGGGACTATAAGGCGTTATTTATTGCACCTGTGGTTATACTGTAGTGGGACTAGGTTATACTAGGTAGTGGGACTAGGTTATACTAGGTAGTGGGGCTAGGTTATACTAGGTAGTGGGGCTAGGTTATACTGTAGTGGGGCTAGGTTATACTAGGTAGTGGGACTAGGTTATACTAGGTAGTGGGGCTAGGTTATACTAGGTAGTGGGACTAGGTTATACAGTAGTGGGGCTAGGGTATACTAGGTAGTGGGGCTATAGGTTATACTGTAGTGGGGCTAGGTTATACTAGGTAGTGGGACTAGGTTATACTAGGTAGTGGGGCTAGGTTATACTAGGTAGTGGGGCTAGGTTATACTAGGTAGTGGGACTAGGTTATACAGTAGTGGGGCTAGGGTATACTAGGTAGTGGGGCTATAGGTTATACTGTAGTGGGGCTAGGTTATACTAGGTAGTGGGACTAGGTTATACTAGGTAGTGGGGCTAGGTTATACTAGGTAGTGGGGCTAGGTTATACTGTAGTGAGGCTAGGTTATACTAGGTAGTGGGGCTATAGGTTATACTGTAGTGGGGCTAGGTTATACTAGGTAGTGGGGCTAGGTTATACTGTAGTGGGGCTAGGTTATACTAGGTAGTGGGGCTAGGTTATACTGTAGTGGGGCTAGGTTATACTAGGTAGTGGGGCTAGGTTATACTGTAGTGGGGCTATATAAGGGGTTCCCATTCTTTCACTTTTTCTTCCTTTCTCACTCACTCTGATTCTCTCACACTTGTACTTTGCTCTCTCCCCTCATTTGTATATCTATCTATTTCTTTCTCTACCTCTCTTTCTCTTTCTTTGTCTGTAGACTTTATCTAGCTTCTCACATACTGACCATCTTTGCATCCGTACACGCATACACGCACGCCATCACTCCCATTCATTTTCCCCTAGACGTTTTGCTATGTGATAACCTTTTGCTTTACTTTAATAAATTAATATTTGGTATGAACCTTGTTTTCCGTGTCCCTCTAAGTTTCGGTCTGGGAACGAGCTGGCAATAACAGTGAGTGTGTACTAACTTTTTACTCTGTGTTGGGATTTGGAGTTTCACACACTCTTCTGTAAATTTTCTGGCGGTGTTAGTCTCAACCTCAACACCTGGCGGCGCTATCTTCGACCTTAACACTTGGTGGCAACCTTCAAGCTCAACACCTGGTGGTGATCCTCATAGGATCAGGCCAACACTGTGCAGGAATTGTCTGTGTGTTTCAGTGTAACAACTGTTTGGGAGGTGAACCTCACTGTGTGTGCACTGTGTGCTGGGTGTGTTTCACTAATTCACGGATTGGGATAAATGCAGAGACGAAATTTCCCTCTAGGATCAAAAGAGTATATATACTTATACTGATCCTCATAGCATGATGCATCAGGCCAACACTGTGCAGGAATGGTGTGTGTGTGTGTGTGAGTGTGTGTGTGTGTGTGTGTGTGTGTGTGTGTGTGTTTCAGTGTAACAACTGTTTGGGAGTGAGTGGTAGTGAGTGAGAAGAAGATTATCTTACCTGCTGGTGGCAGCGATGGAGGCTGAGTCGGCCTCTCTGGGTCTGTAAATCATGACAATGTGAAAAGATTAAGAAATGACAGAGTAATATGTGCTAAAAATATATAAAATGAATGGACTTGGGCAGAGAGCGACTCCCCTTTGCTGTGCGTCGGGGAGTTCTTTGCCTCTCGACCTCATCCATTAATTCTGTATAACAGGACACCTTGGCGGCCATTATCCCTTACTTCATCGTTTCCCAACCTTGGGGTTGGGACCCCATGTGGGGTCGCTTGAAATTCAAATGGGTCTCCTGAGATAATTGACCTGTCGCTAAACTCCGCCCCCCATTGTTACCGTGTGAAAACTCGGACAAACAAACCAGACTTGATTAGAAATACATTGTGGACAATGGCAGCTGACAGTATATGAAAGCAGGCTTTGAGGACGATTTGGTCGATAAAGGATTTACTTTCCTCCAGAAGCTGTCAAAAGGGACTTAATTATGCTATGGAGGGGTGTATTCAAAACTTTAGAATCAAGGTGAAGCAGTTGTGGCGAGTAGCCGTGCTAATCACCGTGCAAAAACCACTGAGGTTAATGCTAGCTAGCTAGCTAGTGGACGATTGATACTAAGATATGTTAGGTTATGTTAATATTTGATGTAGTAAGAATATAGTAGTTGGTTAATGTGCATTTTCATCTTGGGAACCTGTGCCCACGTTGTTGGCTTAGTAGCCTACATTACGTCGAGCTGTTGCAGACACGAGAGACGTCCTGTAGGCTACTGTTGATGAAAATATACCCTGTTTTCTAGCCTCTCGGGGTACCGGCTATCAGTATTACATGTCCCCCATGTAAAACGTTTGACCATGGTTATCCGTCGGGGTTTTTTGAGTTAATAAACTCCATAAATAACCATTAATTTGTCATTTCATGCCTCCTCCCTGTTGTTTCCTATGGAGTTGTCCG
Source organism: Alosa alosa (assembly GCF_017589495.1). Taxonomy (NCBI): domain Eukaryota; kingdom Metazoa; phylum Chordata; class Actinopteri; order Clupeiformes; family Clupeidae; genus Alosa; species Alosa alosa. The sequence continues at coordinate 11,942,937 of NC_063195.1, forward strand.
AGCTGATGTCCGAGTCCCGTAGAGGCTGGACTGTCATTGGCTCATCAGCGTTCTAAGGGTGGCGCTTAGCGACAGGTCAATTGGCATCTTAAAATGTATCAGTAGGTCTACATTACATTAAAATATACATATATTAAATAATAAAATATAAAAAAGTTAAGTAACTGATCCTTCATTATAATTTAGCTAAGTAAAGATAAACTTAGACAGGCCACATGCTATGTTTAACTGACAGAATTATGCTTGATCAATGTTCGAAACAAAGTAACAAAACAACCAGGCGCGCAAGAACATTTAGGGGAAATTAAAAAATCTCCAACATTTTGTGAAATCAAAATAGGGTCACCTGCCAAAAAAGGTTGGGAACCCCTGCCTTACTTATTAGCTAGAAACAATCCCACATGTCTACATTCAATGCTATGAAGCCACCTCGAAAGTTTGTTTAGATCCAGTGACACTGCCGTCATGGAAACAGAACGTCACACTTTGATACTCTATTGACATTCTAAAGAGTGCATCACAATAAGAAATTCAACCTAGCAGTGGTATAAGCATTGTAGTGAGTGCAAACACGTGTTCGTTGATGTCTTTAAACACACAACTAAGTACATTTGGCACTGTTCCTCCCCAGCCAAGATGTCGTTTACTTGTGGTTAAGGAAGGAGGGAGGACACAACTGTTTTTCACACTTATGCTTTTTCAAAACAGCTAACCCACTTCTTGTTTCTAAACAGCTAATTGTGGACTGATTAAAAAAGAAAAGTAGTTTGTAAACCTAGGTAAACAGTGTTGTTGAGTGCTGTCCTACTTTAATTCATTGCAAATAAAAGATTCAGATTGGTAATGCAAAGGACTATGAGAATTTTGAATACAGTTTAAAGGGACACCAGGCAAGCCTGATGCTTTTTCTCTACGAAACTCCCCCTCGCTCGGTCTGAAGCTCTTTTCCTTTTCTTTGCATCTTCTGTCAAGGGTTTTCGTTGCTTCTTCGCCGGCTCAGACATTATACACACGTTTGCAACAATCGCTAGCGTTTCTTTAGCCTGCCTGCTTCGGTCGGCGGGTAGGATACACTGAACTTGCAAGCGGGATATTCTTCCTACAGGCAGTAGGGGCAGGCGAGAGAGTCTTCATTCGCCCTGTAACGAGTCATTTATATACCGACTTACGAAGATAAGTAACTAACACGAAACCGTTGCCTGGTGTCCCTTTAAAGAAAATAAACGACCAAAGATGTAAAATGTGAAATGCTCTGACCTTGCACTTTTAGTGTGACCTCTGTGAGGAGAGTCACGCTGTCAGTGTTGCCCCCGGTCCTGACTCCACACCAGTACACCCCAGAATCCCTGCTGCTGGACACGTTACTTATGCGCACGGTGAAGATGCTCTGGGCCTTATCGTCAGCAACAGAGAACCTCCTGCTGGAGGCTGAGATCAGGTTGTCACAGGTGAATACATTCCTCTGCCTGCAGAAAAACTTCCTGTTGTCCTTTGACTCACTTGGATACTTGCAGGGGATGTCAGCATGTCCTCCAACATGACTGTTGACTGTGAGGGTCTGGGTGCAGCAATCATCTGCCAATCATTCACAATGACTTTAGATATTTCATTTCAACTTGTAAATGTAAAATGTCTAAGATGTACAACTAAGATATGCAACAAGCACTGATAAATCCTCATCATCAGTTTTATAAAGCAACATTAACATCCATACTGGCTGGGCTGGCCTACTCATCAGGATTCTGCACTGTCAGAATTAATCACCTGGTTTAATGTTAATCGTCACCTCAGTGTACTTGTTCTCATCATTGTCCAGCACACAGCGGTAATCCCCAGTGTCCGTAAGGGCCAGTTGTTTGATGAAGACCACATACAGCCGCTCAGCTCTTTCATGGAACTCTTTATATCTGCTGTCCTTGGCCTGACTTTCGAATGGACACCTGTTGTCCCTGCTCTTGCAGAAAAACTTGTTCTTGTTTTTATACTTCTCGTCAAATGTACACTTAATGAGGAGGGCACCACCTACAAATCCTTTAACTTGTATGTCACACACGCTCTCCGACACTGCAAGAGAAGACAGTTGAGATTCAGTCATCAGAAGGAATGAAAGAGCCCACAACATTGTTTATAAATAGACTTTCATCCATCACTGTGATCCCTGTGTTCTGCTCTAGAAAGCAGCTTTTGATATACACTGTGGAATGTGCAGTATAAGTAAGTATAGTATAAGTATATATACTCTTTTGATCCCGTGAGGGAAATTTGGTGTCTGCATTTATCCCAATCCGTGAATTAGTGAAACACTCAGCACACAGAGAACACACACTAATACCAGCCCAGTGAGCTGCCTGCAACAACAGCGGTGATCGGGGAGCAGTGAGAGGTTATGTGCCTTGCTCAAGGGCACTCCATGCCTACTGGTCGGGGTTCGAACCGGCAACCCTCCGGTTACAAGTCCGAAGCGCTAACCAGTAGGCCACGGCTGCCCCAACAAAACAAAACATAAACCAGTCCAATCTTTTCATACAAGTTATATTCTGTTACACTGTCCCGTTATACACCTTGATTACTGTATGGTAATATCAGTGAAACTTCTGTTGGATTATTGTTATTTGATTTGTCTTAATGAAAACAAAACAACTGCAACTGATATTACCTGAAATACACATGAAAGTAATAAAAAACATCCAGACCCTGTGCATAAGGAAGCTGGTTTCAACATCAGCAGTTTTAATCTGACGGGCAAATGTGTCACCACAGCAGTCTTTCATATGACCAGTCCCATTTCACGCCATTCTCATTTTGATGTTTGATGTGTAGCTATTCTACATGGTAAATTCATGTAAATAGTGCCGATTTATGTTATTATGTTTAACTTTATTTACATAGTCAACAAATACACAAGTGAACATGGTTAAACGATAACAACACAACTGAAAGAAGGAACTCTCAAAACAAGAATTGACCGATCAAAATTGTGAATCTAATCCGGGTGCCATTACAGAAACATTGTTTTTACCTACGATAAGGAGAATGAAGGACATGACGGCGGCTCTCATCTCGCCTGGTTTCGTTTGGAATGTGACACGCTCCGGTAGTCAGAGACAGCTCATCGCTGTGGACGCAGAGAGGCTATGGCTCCCACCTGAGAGTGCCTCTTTGTTCTTGAGTGTGTGGAAACTCTGAAAGGTTTGTTTCTCGTTTCTGCTGCCATTACAAAATCCTGCTACTTCCTCTTTTGACAGGCTTTCAAACAAAGACAATGGGTGTAGGCTTAAGGATACAAGGAAGTTTATTGTCACATGCATATAGTTACTGGAAGTAAGAAATGCAGTGAAATTATGTAAGAGGGAGAGAATGATTGTGTTTAGTGTATGTGTGGGGTGTGTGCGTGTGTGTGTTTGTGTGTGTATGTGTGTAGGCATACATATGGCTGGGCTATTCATAGTATACAGTAAGTATATATACTCTTTTGATCCCGTGAGGGCAATTTGGTCTCTGCATTTATCCCAATCCGTGAATTAGTGATACACACTCAGCACAGAGTGATGGGAAGCACACACTAATCCTGGCGCAGTGAGCTACCTGCTACAACAGCGGCACTCGTGGAGCATTGAGGGGTTAGGTGCCTTGCTCAAGGGCACTTCATCCGTGGCCTACTGGTCGGGGTTTGAACAAGCAGCTCTCCTAGTAGGCCACGACTGCCCCCATTTCATATTCATGACTTGAGTATGTGAGTTCATATCTCTTTTTCTTTCCCTCTATCTAGGGACGGGTCATGGCTTGTGCCAAGTGTGCACGTGCACAGGGGCCCTCAGCCAATGGGGGCCCTCGGATTTAAAAAAAAAATGCCATGAATTTAGGCTAGATTATGCCCGGTGCTTCTGTCTGTTCATTTGATGTTGATGATGATTTGAATGATGTTATGGAACCGCGGACCGAAAGAAAAATAAACTAAATGTTTTCCTGATCAATAAATACTTCTTAATTCATAAAATATAGAGGCATAACATTAGGTGGAAGTGGTTGGCTATGAGTGCTCATTCAATGTGTATGCGTGTTTGCGAAAGTGAAACTGACCCACTCGTGGGTAGGTGAATGAAGTGGATTCCTGCAATGTTCATGAAAACAGCATAGTGATTGGATAGCCAAATAAATCGCGACTTGTTGTAGGCCTAACAGTATCTTATATCGTAGCAAATAGCCTATGGCGATGCCGATGACAGATAGGCCTACACTTATTTCACTCGTCTCGCTGAGTGAGCGCATAATGTGGGCTGTTGCGCAAAGAAATTAATTAGGGAGATGATCTGCATCTCCATTTACCAAACGCTATAGTTTTGCTAACATTTCCACTGTTAACATGAAATATGTCTCCATGCAAGGTAGTGTCAAGCAGCAGTGAAGTGAAAACCTTATCATGCAGGTAGCCAATGTTCACGTCACCTGAGTCAGACAGAAAACGGGCCCTGCTTGCTGTTAAAGTTTGTATGCCCCTTCCAAACTGCGTTAAAAGGGTATATTTAACAGCCAGAATTTCGAAATTTTCCAGGGGGAGACACCCCCGAACCCCCCGTAATATGATCAGCACCACCTCTCACAAAAAAACTATCAACGTCCCTGCTACCGGTCCGTCAGATATGACAACTGTGTCCGGTCCGTTTGAAAAATGTTGCTGTAGACTGTTTGGACAGCAAAGGGACATTACAGCCTAATAGTAAAAACAGCTGCTGGAATTCATTTCTGTGTGGGCCTGAGTTATAATATATGACATAATGTACTACATTTTCATTGTGTGCAATTGTGCACCAGCCTGCACAGCGACAGCAAAGAGAGAAGCGCTGGCTGCACGCGCACGTCACTTGCACGCGCAAACGTGCCCACACGCGTCGCGGTGAGGGGGAGGGTGGGGGGCTTTTTTGATATTGTGCACAGGGGCCCATATTTGTTTAATCCGTCCCTGCCTCTATCTCTCTTCCTTTCTAATGGCTCTCTAATGGAGTCACAGACATGAGACTCTAGTGGCCAAACAGTATAAATGCACTTCTGTGGCAGATATCATTATTGATCAGAGAGGGGGTTTGTTCTATGAGCTCTCCCTTTTCTGAAAATTTCCCTCGGGATGAATAAACTATGGGTAAGGCTATTTCCACCCCTGGTAAAATTAGCAGTGTATGCTATTCGTACCCTGGTGCAATAAGAAGTGAATTCTATTCGTACCCCGGTGCACACAGCAATGTGTTCTATTAGTACCCCGTCTGGTACAAATATCAGTGTATGCTATTTGCACCCCTGTGCATTTATTCTGGCATATTGATCACACAATGTAATCATATATTTAAAAAAAAAAAACAAGCAACATGTTTTTGTTGTTGTTATGTAACAGGGTGTGAATAGCTCAGCTGTGTAATAGACACTCTGAATAAGGCATGTTGTTTGCATCAATGTACAGTTAGAAGAACCTTTCAGAATTCTTCACTTTCTGCTGACGAAAAACGAATGTCCGCCATGTTTTTTGTGCACGTGAGCAACGTCTTTTTGTTGTTATGTCACAGGGTATGAATAGCTCAGCTGTGTGGCCAAGGCTATTCGTACCAGGGGTGTAAATAGACACTCCGATAAACTATATATCTATCTGTCTATTTATCTATCTATTTTTTATAATCTTGTGGACTGTACCCAAGTGAGAGAGATAGGAACCAATAATAGTTCAGTGGGTTGTGCCAAAACTGATTGAAAAGTAGAAGTCTATCTTTCTCACCTCAATAGCCTGAAGTCACTTTTGAACAGACTTGATCATTAGGACACGGTAAAAGGACTAAAATGAAGATGGTGTGGATTTATTATGCTGTTTTTGATGTCAGGTAAGAGACAGATAGATAGATAGATAGATAGATAGACTCTATCTATCTAAATATAATTTACATAAAAGAAAGATAGGTGATGTGAAGATAAAGTGATAAAAATGTATAACATACTCTTGTGTGATTGATTGATTCAGTTGTTTATTATTGAGATTAGAAATACAGTTTGACAATTAGCAAGATTCAAGATGTAACTAAATAACATTTTATATGAAAGGAACATATTTGGCAGTGCTAAAATGTTGTGCGTATGTGCATTGACAGACATTTCAAATAATATGAATATCTTCAAATGATGCACTTAAATCTTTTCTACAAAACATTTCAAGGACACACTTTTTATGTAGGCCAAGAAAATGAACAAACATGTACAAAACAGAAACCATCAAGGAACAAATCAAGGGTGTGTGTGTGTGAGAGAGAGAGAGAGAGAGAGAGTATGTGTGTTTTTGTGTGTGTGTGCATGTCTGTGTGTGTGTGTTTGCATTGACACTCAACTTGTGAGCGCTGTCAAGATGACAGTTAAGCTTATGATAAAAAATGTGGAGCCAACATGGTTATGTGTGTCATGTGTTCCGTAGGGCTGGCTGTGGGCAGAATGTAGGATCAGTCATGTTGTTTCTTGAATTTCCCCTTGGGGATCAATAAAGTATCTATTAGAGATGCACCGATTGCAATTTTCTGGGCCGATACCGATTTCCGATTTTTCATAGAGTTTGACCTGCCGATACCGATTTTAGCCGATTCCGATTTCATTTCTTCTAACCATTTTACAGCACACACACAAATAGTTATGTTTCTATCTTTTCTTTGATAGAACATGTTAATATAGACGTGTAATCAACTTATCAATGATGAAATGGCTGTTAAAAAAAAATGGAACCGGTGAGCAGACAGATTCTTTTTCAAGTCTAACTTCAGATGCAGTATCAAATTATGGATTAAGTTAAGTTATGGAACACCCATTTTATGCTTCTCACATCCAATATCTAACTAAAGATTTAAGAACAATTTTCATGATACATTTGAACATACTACCATGTAACATATTTTTATATGCATTGATGAATTTATGGGAGGGCGAGGGAAAAGTGGTAGCAGCCTAGGCTATCACGCAGGGGAGAAGTGCTAATAGCGATTAGGTGCTCCACCATATGAAAACAGTGCACGTCTGTTTTGCGGTGAAAGATTTAAATCCAAATTCCGATTAAATGCATCAATTAGGCTATAGAAACTTTCAGAGACGACTGATTCAGTATTCAGAGCATCGGTTTTCTTCATTGTAGGCTACTATGTCAAAAGCAACTTTAACATTGGTTTGCCTTTCTAATAGGCTATCGTTTGTTCACTTTCACGACATCCACTTCTCAATCTGCTAGACTAGGGTATTTTAAGACATAGCCCTAGTCTACGTGCAGTAAATAGTTAGAGTATTTTTTTTTTCAGTGGAGTAGAACTACTAGGGCTACTGTATGTTGCTGCTTGTTGACATCTTTGATTATTTTTAATGTCGCAGTCGTTTATCTCCGTTCTGCAGGCTTGTGGTTCAGCTGTGGGCACGCAATTAGCGGCAGTGACGGGCGGTGATGAGCGATGTTTACGTAGCCTAATGAAGTGACAGCTTAGTAAATCTACCAGTAGGCCAATGGTAAAGCACAGCGTTTGCTGCATAGAAAAACTCAGTAGCCTATTAGCGCTTTCTTTGTAGCCCTACATCCAGCCCTGAGTGTTGGCCTGGTTGCTAGCTTCTTCAAACTTTGCAAACTCAGCTGGGTGTTGTTACAATTGCGGCGCACGAGTGTATTTGACCGGCATAAAATCGGCATGTCTCAGACTGACCGGCCGGTCGCCGGTCATGGCCGATCACGTGAAAATCGGCCGATTCCGGTCACCAGCCGATCTATCGGTGCATCTCTTACAGAAACCATATTTATTTGAGTACTTGTTGGACTACAGACCACAGAATAGTCAGTATCATCAGAAGTATGTGTGGGTGAATCAGGGGTTTTACACCGTGTCCTCATTGGTGTATTTGGGTTCCTGATTAGCTGGGTTTGTGGCGTCTGGATTATCAGCGCATGGTGTGGGGATGCCACTAGGATTAATGGGACATTGTGCAGTAGTATAGACAGTGCTCACTGTACTATCAATTTCATCAGTACCAGTGCTAAGGTGTGTGTCAGCAGAAGTGTGTATTGGTGACTGGATGCCACTAGGATTATTAGGTATTTGTGCAGTGGCATAGACGGTGTTGATTGTTTTATCTGTTTCATCAGAACCAGTATTAAAGTGTGTGTCAGCCGAAGTGTGTATCGGTGACTGGATGTTTAAGTATGTGGAGACATCACCAGGGATTGTGGGTAATTCAACGGTGGCATAGACAGTGCTGATCTGGGTGTGAGATGTCTTGGGGAGAAGGTGGAGGCCTGTATCATCAGGAAGGTTTGGGGGTGACTGGATAGTGTAGTACGTAGGGTCACCTGCATTGTCTACCTTGGTATAGTTGCATCTTGAAGTCAGAGGAGGGGGAGGAGTACCAATGTCCTCAATCTCCTCATAAATACCATCTGGGTCCGGATTCTGACAGAGATAAATGAACGAAGACAAACCACAGCACATTACTGTTGTGTGGGCATCAACATGTAAAACATAATCATGTTTTTTTTTTTTTTTAACCTTTAATGCCCTTTGCAGATTAAGCAATTTTTTTTATCTTCGACGATGGTCTTTTACGATTGACCATGTCAGACTAGAAATTAAGAGAACACCAAATGTTGGAGCCACATTACAAGATCATGTAGTCTAGCTATTGTAGCCTTCCTGTCTCGTCAACATGAGAGCAGTAGGAGATTATCCAAAACAAAAAAATCTGACATGCTAGACTTTTGGTTAAGGAGTTGTGGAACAGTCACAGACAATAAATCGTGGGTCATTGAACATGCCACATACTCCGTCTGTGTCGGTCCCAATTTTTCCTATTAGGGCAGGACATTGTAAATGTGTCGGCTACGGCAAAATTGAGCTGAAATCATGTAGTCTGCATAGGGCTACCAATATTGGCAATAACAACAGCAAGTCTTTATTAGAACAATAACTATAAATATTTACAAACCATGACTCTAAAAAGGATTAACTTTAGAGATTAAGTGTACTGACCTCTAAATCTTTACAGATTAGGTGTCCTCACCTCTGTTTTATAGTAAATTTACAAACCAAGACTCTAAAAAGGATTAACTTTACATATTAGGTGTACTCACCTCTGCTTTATAGTAAATAAATGTGCCTGACCTGTCTGATAAAAAAAAATATATACATATATTATTTGATGTTGTCCCACTCCTTTTGAGTGTATGTATGTGTCTGCATACACAGTATATGTTTTGATATGTGTGTGTGTCAAAAGTGTGAATGTGTGTGGTTATACATGTGTGTACGTGTGTGTGTGTGGTAGGGTGTCAAAACCTACCATGCTTCCTGCTCTGTGTGTAACACAGGAAGAATGTGACTGCTAACACCAGTGCTACTATCACCATGACTACTATCACTATGGCTACCATGACTACAGGGGTCTTCATGTCCTCAACATGGGCTTTTTCTGTGGAAACAGCACAGATATATGATTGTGCATGGCAAGCTGGTTATAGCAACTTGCTTATCATATCCATCCTAATAGTAACTGCCTACATATGTTGGTAACACTTTACTTGACGGGTGAGTTTATAACACATTCGTAGCAGCTGTCATAAACTGCAAATAAAGCATTCATGACTGTTTCATGAGACACGACTCAACATTCATACCAAATATTTCATGAATGTGGAAGACATAACAACAACAACGTTTCAAAATAAAAATCCAACAATCGTAACGCAGCATTCAACTGCCCTTCTGATTGAAGAATGCCATTCAGTTGTAGATGCTTGTAAATTGCGGTAGAGGGCGGAGAAAAGTTAGTTACCAGATGAACTGCTGGTTTGATAAATACTGCGCACAATGAGGAACCACAATGTGCCCTAATACTGAACTTGCATAAACAGACGCAACGCAAACTGCACAAGTGTTAGTAAATCTACCCTAGAGTCTTCGTAATATATATCAGAACATTCTGGTTTCAGTAAACCAAGGTTATGTTCATAGACTTAAGAAAATGTTTGTATACTGACACATTTAGAGATATGCTCGTAGCTTTCATGAGTCTTAGCTTCCTGGTTTAATAGGCTATCACCTAGCGTGTATCATGGTGGTCCTCCAAACAAGGTATCACGGAAATGGGGTTTAGGCAAATGAGGGTATATAAAGATCACGTAGTAGCTTGGACCGAATAACCTATGGTTGAGACCGAGACACGTGTAGCTTGGGGCACAGCATTCGCTAGCTACACGCTGTTACAAAAGAATGTTGGCCCGCCCTAAACAAGCTTTGCTGCTACTGTACCAGTTGACAGAATTACAACGGCAACAGCTGAGGAAGAAGAGGAGAGTGAAGAACACTGTGGTTGTCCTTTGAAAAGAAAAAGATCTCTTTCTGCCACGGGGTCTCCTGTATCCTGTTCTACAATACACTGGGAAGATATACCACTGCACCCAGTGAGGCAGCGTTTTCATACAGGAAAGATGTCATACCACTGTCCTCAACGTGGCAAGAGTTTGACTAAAGAGTGAAAGAACAACTGTGGATATGCATGTTTTATTGTCTACCTTGCGCCTTGCAAGGACACAATTGCTAGGACAGAATAGGCACTTACAAAGCTCGAAGTATAAAAGATGCACTCTTCGAGATATGAGCTAGCAACAGATGTCTGGGCCCCATACTAGAATCCAATATACCAGAAACTTGCCTGGGCTCTGTACTAAAATTCCATATACCATAAATTATATATATATATATATATATATATAAATGGCTAATGCAGTGTTCTATGTCACCGGGATATAATTGGATATAATTAGAGATGCATTTCCACAAAGATACGTGAATGTGACCTTGGCACACCAACAGTGAAACCTCAAATTAGTCCATCCACTAATGTGGACACTTTGCTTTAGGCAATACGTAGCAAGTCAAAATTACAATAGTAAAGCTACAGTACTGACCCAATAGCTTAATCCAAACTTTAATTTTCAGAGATTATGTGCTAATGTTTAGGGCTGGGATAAACTATTAACGATCGGTGCATCGATTAATCTAACGATTCATTTTTTCAGTTGGATTCGATTTCTATTCGATTATCTCCCCATTAATTGACTAATAGCAGCTTATACATGTTGATTTACATATTTGAATGAAAAAAACATGAATTCCTTAACATTGCAATATATGTTTATTGCGCTTAAAATTCCAAAATAAAAGACTATACAAGTGCTAAGTAATGCATTCTTAGTCAGAGGTAGCATTCAATAAAGTTCAGCAGTGAATTGGTCTAATTGAGTGCTTGTCACTTTAAAACGTTCGTGAGGGAATCCTTGCAATTGTAACATTAACAGAGTTAAAAGGCTGCTGATGTGGGGATGCAATTCATAACGTAGTTAGTTTAAACAAACAACAGTTCGTACTTCTCCTTGGGACAAGCACTTTTGAGTCTTGGAAAACACTTTTCCATTTACATCGGGATTTTGCAAACAGTTCAGTGTCAGAGTCAATAAAATGAGCCCTGCATGAGTAACGAAATTGACAAGCAACTGCAAGTAAGCATGCTAAACTTGACATCCAAACAGTATTCTAACGTTAGCTTTGAGATACTGCTTGATTGCATAACTTAACTTAGTTCAGTCAACTCAATTTACTATGTTGTGATAAGACCTTAGCTGAGTTAACTTTAATGCAGCAGGTTTTTGAGTTTTGAACAAATTTGCGCAGCATAGTCTCGATGGTAAGTGGATTTAATAGCAATTTAGCCCGCCGTGTTCTATGCAATGCTTCTATGTGGCAACAACAATCCTTCAACAATCGTGAATATTTTGTTAAATGCACTCGTATGCAGAGGAGGGGCAGCGGGCTCTTTACCAGAGAGAGCGGGTGGGGCAAGGAAAGGCTTAGTGCGTAAAAAGCACAGCTCAATGAAAGGATTTTATCTTATCTTTAATTTAAATAGTACAACATAGAACATCAATGTGTGGTGGCCGGTTTTGATTTCGTGCCGCCCAGCGATAGATTAGTCAACGTATGGGAAACACTGAAGGTGTAAAATTATTTAGTGGCACACGTTATGTTTGACACATTGATGTGCATATTTTGCGTCGACGTCATCGATTACGTCAACGCGTTGTCCCAGCCCTACTAATGTTCTTTGAAAACTACGTAATATGAATAAGTAACTCTCACCTGTGATCTGTAGATTCACCTGTCCGGTCAAAGCTACATTATTCTCACTAGTTCTCACTCCGCACCAGTAGATTCCAGCATCCTCCCTCTTCAGGTCATGGATAGTCACAGTAAAAACGTTTGCAGTTTTGTTGTCAGACAGAGAATACTTTCTATTCTTCGGCAAAGGCTTTGAAACGATCCAATCCAACTCAATGAATGCCTCATGTTGCTTACAGAAGTGCTTTACGTTTGTTTTTGCTACTTCGGGGTACTTGCACTGAATCTCTATATGTCCTCCCTCATGTCCAGTAGTTGTATTAGGTGATTCACAGCAGCCACCTGTCAAACATTCACATAGTGACTGGGTCCATATTTCAAAGACCTAAATGCCACCTTCCCACAATGTAAACAATATTCAAAGCTCATTGAACAAGAAATGCCATTGCTTTCAAATATAAACTAAAACACATTACCTTCTTTTATATTCAAGTTGAATGCTGTATGCATTTCTTCATCTTCAACAGCACAGTGATATATCCCGGCATCCTTTGAGGTGAGGTTTGTGAGCAGAACTGTTAGATGGTCCTCCTGAACATTTTCATACTGGAGGAACCTGCTGTCAGTACCATTTGTGAAGCGGTAGTGAGGGCAGGTTGTAGAATTGCCTTTGCAGAAGAATCTCTTCTTGTGTTTACGCTTGTTATTAAATTTGCAAAGAATTGCAATGCCTCCCGTATTAAATCCTCTCAGAGTCACTGGACCCTTTTGTTTTTCTGTAATGAGGAAACAGAATGAGTTTACAGTGAAATAAAACAAATAAAACAATCTGAAACATTTACTCAAAAATAGCATAACATGTCTGACATTCAAGTAAGCCTAACACTGACAGAATATAATAATTGCTGACAGCACTGACAGCAATAATTACTAATCTACAGTTATTACATGGCCCTTCATAATTCTGCAGAATGCTCCATTCACTTGAGTGGGCCAGCCCAACGTTCGGAGGTCTGATAATTCTCGATAACAGACTGTTGGTAAGTATAACAGACCACTGTCAAGGAAAATGGGTTTTGTGCTTCTAATTAATGTCTTTCATATCACTCCACAAAAACAATGTTTGATTGAAGTTCAGTGTGTGTAGCAAACTATTTGTTTCTCAGCAAAAGCCACCATGAAACAGTAACAAATAGGCAGAGGTGGAAAAAGTATGAAAATATTGTACTCAAGTAAAAGTACCAATACCTTGATGAAATATTACTCAAGTACAAGTTCAAATACCGATCTGAAAATGTACTCAAGTAAAAAAGTAAAAAGTAGTTAATTTAAAATGTACTTTTAAGTAAAAGTTACTTAGTTACTTTTTTTTTTGGGGGTGGGTACCAGAACAACCAGTTTTACCAAAGACTTTCTAATGAGGAGATACAGCACTCAAAAAATCCTCCATAGTAAGTATGGGGCCAAACGCCAATATGGCAGTTGTCTACACATCATATGTCTACACATATCACAACCCTTCCATGCAAAACGTCGACATGTGACATTGAGCCAATCATGTGGTGTGTTGTAAAATACATTGAGCCAATCATGTGGTGTGCTGTGAAGACATCGTGCCAATCATCTGTTGTGATCTCGCTGCTGGAGCAAGATTGGTGTAGTGAAGCCTTTACGCTCACGCATTTCTGCTGAAATAGATGCACGATAAGTGTTGCAATATGGCCGCCCGAGGGCCGGAGTTCTCCTTTAAGTTTGAGCAGTAGTTGATTTTCAAAGTTAGTTGCACTCATCCTTGGGTCGCTTTGCAGTGAACCATAATCCAGCACAACTGAAAAGCCCCTCACAGGCAGCTGAGGCAGGCAGGCCAATATTGAGTTGCAGAGAGTTTTTTTTATATTTGGAAACGAGCAGAAGGTTCAGCAGATTAAAGGGCGTCGTACTGGAGGGGAAAGTGGGAAGTATAGGGCCCCAATGGAGGAGAGGGCCCGTGAAAAGTGGAATACAGGGGGCACAACATTTTCACCAGGCATTAGTAATAACTCAGGTAATCCACACATAAAAAATCCAAACAACTCCATAAGTAGAGTCATGTAATGAAGTGGAATAACAAAGGGGGAAAGTATTGAACACGCTAAGAAAAAGCACTAAGGCAAGGAAAGGGAAGGAACGAGCTGGAATCTGTATAGAGAGTAGTTATCCTTTCTATCTGTGCAAATTAATATAAGCTTGGTTAGTAGCCTAAATATTAATGGGCTAGGTTTTTCATTACCAAGGTGTCACACAAGAAACATTTCATGATGGATAAAAGCAAAAAGCTCTCCCAAGACCTTTGCAACCTTATTGTTGCAAAACATACATATCAATGAAACTGGTTACAAATGCATTTCAAAACATCAGAATCTTCCAGTAAGCAGCATGGGAGCCATTATCTGCAAGTGGAAGAAACATCACTGCATCATCAACCTGCCATGCACAGGATCTCGCAATATTTCTGACCAGGGAGTCAGAAGGATAGTCAATTCCAAGAGCCAAGAACCACTCGGAGAAAGCTCCAGAAAGACTTGAAGGCAGCCAATTCAATTAAATAGTTCTGGAAGTAACTAAAGATCAGGATTCACAAGAGGGACCCCTGGAATCTGTTTAGAACAATGGGCCAAAATCACTAATAAGTTTTGTCATATAGGAAATGTCTTGAAGCTGCCTTTACAAACAAAGGCTTTTCCACAAAGTATTGAAGAAATTTCAGTAGGCACAAATACTTTTTTTCCTGTGTCATTCCACTTTAATACATAAAACTCTTATGTTTGGATTTTTTATATGTGTGTTAATATAATGTGTGGTGAAAATTTCGAATAGACTCACTGGAAGTTTAGGCTAGTTACTGAAAAAACAATTAAGCGTTCAATACTTATTTCCACCATATATTTATTTTACCTGAATATTTTAACTTCCAAATTAAATGTCAAAATGAATGTCAGACGAAATTTAAAGTTTGACTGACTGGATTTTGTATACAAAACATAGTGAAAACGGTGTAAGGTCACTCTCACTCTCCCTTGCTAAAGAGCTAAATGGTTTAGTCCGCCTGCACCATTCATAAGGTAGTCTATCTTTTGTTTATTTAGTTGAGCATCGCTAGTAGTGGACCGCTAATTGTTTTGCTGCTGGTGCAATGTCTTTCTCCAAGAAAGCCAAGTCAGGTTACTAAAAACAAAGGCCAAAACAGGAAAAAGAGAGACATCAAAATGAGGGGAAACAACAACTGCTAATAAACTTCTTTCCAAAGAAAGGTGAGCACAAGCGTCAAAACACTAAATCCCATGATGTTTGCTTAAATATCTCAGCAATCATTAGTGCTAAAATGAACTGAGACAACCCGATTGGAATAGTGGAAAATACACTTTCATAGGTTAGGCTAATCTGATGCATCTCGTGATCCAGCTCCATCACTTTCAGAAAGACTGCATGGCGCCAGCTTGATTCATGTCCTGTTGTAGGCTACACGCTGATCATTATCACTAGGCTTGTGGTTTAGGGCGCAATTTTTTTTCTCTCCCTTTCCGTTTTCGTCAGTCTCAACTTTTTTTTTTTTTTTACTCAAGTAACGGATGGGATTTTTGATGTAGCGAAGTACAATACTTCACTCAAAATGTAATCAAGTAAAATTTAAAATACCGATTTTATAAACTACTTAAAAAATACAAAATACACACAAAAACTACTCAATACAGTAACGTGAGTAAATGTATTTCGTTACTTTCCACCTCTGCAAATAGGCTATGTAGGTCATATCGTCATATATGACCTACATACATGAAGAGTCATATCGTGGGGAGTTTATTGTTTCGCTTTGGCAAGTAGCTGTGTAATAAGCGGGATAATGTATAGATCGCCGGTCATTTTCGGGAAATAGGTCCCTTCAGGTCGGAACAAGTCCGGTTCGCCCTGTCTGGACCTATTTCCCGAGAATGACCAGCGTTCTATACATTATCCTAGCCTGGCTAACGTCAGACCTCATCTCATTGAGATGGGGTCTGGGAACTAGACATTCATTTTCTTGTATTTGAAACGTGGTTTACGAATGCCCAGAGCTGTTTATTGGGCGCTACGAATGTCTATCAAATGCGTCTGTACGTAGCTCATAACGGCTTCTAGCAGCATGAATAAAATCGCTTGCAGAATGCAGCATGGGAAAACCCAGGCTAACATTATCCCTTACTTGAATCCAAACTGTGTTAAAGGTTAAGTTACGACTTAAGTTGTGTCTAAAGTTAAGTGAAAATAACATACTAATGTTTAAATAATATATATTTGCTTTGTTGCTAACATTGTAAAATCTTCATATTTATTCATATCTGCCTGAATCTCACCTGTGATCTGTAAATTCACCTGGCTGGTCAAAGCCACATCTTCTGTACCGGTTCTCACTCCGCACCAGTAGATTCCAGCATCCTTTTTCTCCAGCTCATAAATAGTCACAGAAAAAAGGTTTGCACTTCTGTTGTCAGACAGGGAATACTTTTGTTCTGTATCTGATGGTTTTGACTCTATTAGATTTGTCTCAATAACATCATTTTGTTGCTTACAGAAGTGCTTGGTATTGTCTCTATTTTCTGCAGCAGAGTACTTGCACTGAATGTTGATATTCTGTCCCTCAAGACCAGTTCTAAAAAACGGTGTGTCACAGCAGTCACCTGTAAATGTAAATAAATGTAAATGTAAACATCCATAACGTTTTCAGATCTATCGTCAGTCTCTTTCTTTTCTTTTATCCAGTCATTTTAAACATAATATAATTGTGAAATCTAATTCAATTAGAACTCATATGGCATTGAAATACATAGTTACATAAATATTACCTGATTTTACATTCAAAGTGATTTTATCATCTAAGCGTCCATCTTCGATCCCACAGTGATAAGTCCCACTGTCCTCTGAGGTGAGGTTTTTGATGAGAATGGTTAAATAGTCCCTGCGAGCGTTCTCATACTGGATGACTCTGCTGTCGTTGTGGGCTAGCCGATTGTAAGGGCATGTTGAAGCTTCACCTTTGCATAAGTACTTCTGTTTTTCTCTATGTGTGTCACCAAATTGGCAGAAAATTAGTATTCCCCCATTGACATAAGCTTTCAGCGTTCTACTTTTTGCACTTCTTCCTGGTACTAAAACAGACAAAGAGAAGAGAAAAGAGCTAGAGTCACAAAGAGTCATGAAGAGAGCCCGAGCAGCATGGATGCACTTGTGCAGAAGTCAACAGAGCATGAACCAAAACATTACGTTCTCAAAGCAAGAAGCTGCCCATATTCACTAGCATTGATTTCATGTGTGTATCATTTACCTGAAATAAGGCACAGAGCGAAAAATAAGATCCCCTTCATTCTGAATGAGCATATCATCCTGTGACCTTGTTTATCGTTTGTCGACACAAGTTGGTTTAGGTAGCGCATGTGCTGCTGGCAATGTGGGTGGCTTTCTTCCTGTTAGCGTGTGACTTTACCTCATGATGCATTCTGGCCTAAAAAAACACTTTTCAGTCATCGCTGTAATCCCCCTTTCATACAGCACTAGCAGCATTAACCCCTCGTTGCCCACTACTTTACACAGCAAACTCAGATCAACGAGGCCTGTACAGTACCTAGAAAAGCCAATCAGGTTAGCAGGTCTTGTGATTGTGACTGAACAATGACTATCATTACATAACAGAGATAACCATCATTTTCTACACTCTTTGTCAACTCTCACAGTGGTCGCTGAACAACCTTTGAAAAGATGCAGTTTCCATTTATAGCAGCCAACCTGTGCCTTTGGGACCAGATATGATTTCATGATGAAGTCCTTTTTAAAATAGGTTTTGATTGACTTTATGCATATGTAATAAAACATAAAAGGGGGTGGTGGCTTAGAGACGGTTGTGTCAGAGAGGCTGTGGCTTAGAGACGGTTGTGTCAGAGAGGCTGTGACTCTAGCCTCTTCCTCTGTAAGCGCTGAATAAAGTCTGCAGTCTGGGTCTGCAGGTCCCAACAGCAACATGCTAACCAGCAGTGAAATAGGCTACTCAACGTGAGAAAAACTAAATAGAGTACCATGACGGCAGTGTCACTGGATCTAAACCAAAGATTCTACAGCGGAGCGCTCTAGAATCTTTGATCTAAAGTTTAAACCAACTTTCGAAGTGGCTTCATATCAATGAATGTAGACATGTTGTTTTTTGCCTCAAAAATAAAGCCACGACACGTCTGTGAATTTAAGGATTTTAACCGCATGCTGTGAAGTTACATGCATGTCTCTTTTATGGAGGAAGCCCATGCTAAAACAATGTTGGTATGAATATGTAGTAGTGTGTGATTCCAACTGTGTAAAAAAATATACTAACGTCTTGGAAGCGTTGAAAAATTATTTAAATAGATTAAGAGAGTCACCGCTATGGTGAATATAATGGCTGGATTGATTTGTTTAGATCCAGTGAAATTGCTGCCTTGACAACGCTATGTCATGGCTCCAGTGCTCTATACATGCACAGTGTCCAAAGTATATTTTCTCTGCTTAATTAATAGGATTTTTGAATTTCCATGGTTTGACAGGGGAATGCATGGTACTGCTGGTTGAGCATGCACACCTGCAACCTGCACACACTCTCTATCTTTCACACACACACACACACACACACTCACACACTAACATCCAGGCGCATTAATACACATACATAAGACTCTCCCCACTGTTGGACAAGTCACTCAGGAAGAGTAATATGTTGTCGATTACTTACCGTACATATTTAGATAGTTTAGCTTCCTGAAACAAACAATATTGTCTAAATATAGTGCTTCCTATTTGAGCTACACAGGCTGTTAGTCGAGTCCTAATAGCAAGACATGAACCTAACGTTTCTGACGTAAATCACAGACCCAAAACCACAGCGTTTCCTGGAGACGGTATGATGCCAGCGCAGCCTCACGCTATGTTGCACAGACCGAGAGGAGAGGAAGTGAGATAGGGAGTCATTTTGCAAATGACCAAAAGCACACACACACACATGCATGCACAAATAGAGGAGGGAGATAAAGAGATTGTTTCTAATGTCCAAATGCTGACACACAGGTGTTCCGGCGGCACAGGGGACGTTGGGGATATTTCCCCTGCTGTGCTGAAGAGGTGGCCGTCGTCCCCCTCACATTTGATAAGGGAAAAAAGCCTGGTATAGGCTGAATAAATAATAATCTATAGGTTTACGCTAGATATGTAAAACTCCCCATTAACAGCATCACATCACAAACAACAGCCATCTGCAAATCACATCACTGCACAACCTTGTATTCATTCTGTTGGATATCAAGCCAGTTTGTTTACAACCATCATAAATTATTATTATTTTTTTAAATTTCTATCCTGCATTTAGACATGCGTTTCGTTTGGAGCGGCATACCATAGGCTATCAAAAGCATAACATTTTCGGTTTGGTTTGGGATTTAATTTACTTTTGGACTGTTTGATTATATTGCTAAATGTTGGGACAGATGGGCACTGACATTTGGGGGTATTTGATGGTTCACCATTATGTTTTTAATACATAATGAGTAATATGTTATTGATTACTTGTATTGTATACCCTTTATATTTAGGTAATTTAGCTTCCTGAAAAAACCTCTGGTGATGAAGATTGTCTAAATATAGTGCTTCCTATGTGAGCTAGACAGGATGTTAGTCGAGTCCTTATAGCAACACATCAACCTGCTGTGAAACACTGAAAAAGGGTAAAGTTGCTGACAACAGACCCAAAACCACAGCAGCATGATAACAGCGCAGACGGCGTGATGCCTCACGCTACGTTGCACAGTGAGAGGAGTGAGGGAGATAAATACACACAGGCGCACACACACAAACATAGACACTCTCTCTCCCTCTTACACACAAACACACACACACATAATATGTATATTATACACAGACAATCTTTCTCCCTCTTACACACTCACACATACACACACACACACACTCCTTGGCAGACAGCAGAGACCTCTGCTGGACATTATGATTTATAGCAGCACAATATTTTGTTAAAGCTGAAATACACTTTGTTACTATACTTGAACTGAACTTCATAATAAATCACAGAGAGCATGCTATTAACTATGTGCTATAAACAATAACATATAGATACACACACGCACACACAATGAAATCTGCTGGACATCATGATTTATAGCAGTTGATCAGACTTCACATCTTTCTCTTTAGTAACGCACAGTATATGTGCTCACTATGGCGTTCCGTTAGTGCCAAAATAATGCTTATGTCAACTAAATATTGTTTTTGTCGACTACTTATGTCCACTGAAAATGTCTATGCCACATTCACTTTATGACAGACGTGACAAAATGGCCTTCGTTCATGTAATTGCTCACCTTACAAAACGACACCCCCTAGTGTTGACTGTGATGTTGTGCCATGACTCTGTTGTTGCACATGTCGTCTTGTCGTTTGATTCTGCTGTTGTTCATGTCGTCTTCTATGTCGTTTGGTTTTAATGTTGTGCATGTTGTCTTCTGTGTCGTTTGGATCAGCTGTTGTGCATGTCATCTTCTGTGTCGTTTGATTCAGCTATGGATGTCGCTTGCTGTGTCGTTTGATTCTGCTGTTGTGCATGTCGTCGTCTTCTACGTCGTTTGGTTTTAATGTTGTGGGTGTCGTCTTCTGTGTTGTTTGAATCAGCTGTTGTGCGTGTCGTTTGATTCTGCTGTTGTGTGTCGTCCTCCCTGTCCTTTGGTTTTAATGTTGTGTCGCTTGCTGTGTCATTTCATTCTGCAGTTCATGTCGCTGTTGTGCATGTCATCTTCTGTGTCGCTTGATTCTGCTGTTGTGCATGTCATCTTCTGTGTCGCTTTGATTCAGCTATGGATGTCGCTTGCTGTGTCGTTTGATTCTGCTGTTGTGCATGTCATCTTCTGTGTCGCTTTGATTCAGCTATGGATGTCGCTTGCTGTGTCGTTTGATTCTGCTGTTGTGCATGTCATCTTCTGTGTCGTTTGGATCAGCTGTTGTGCATGTCATCTTCTGTGTCGCTTGATTCTGCTGTTGTGCATGTCATCTTCTGTGTCGCTTTGATTCAGCTATGGATGTCGCTTGCTGTGTCGTTTGATTCTGCTGTTGTGCATGTCATCTTCTGTGTCGCTTTGATTCAGCTATGGATGTCGCTTGCTGTGTCGTTTGATTCTGCTGTTGTTCATGTCGTCTTCTATGTCGTTTGGTTTTAATGTTGTGCATGTTGTCTTCTGTGTCGTTTGGATCAGCTGTTGTGCATGTCATCTTCTGTGTCATCGCTTGACCAGCTGTTGTGCATGTCATCTCTGTGTCGCTTTGATTCAGCTATGGATGTCGCTTTGCTGTGTCGCTTGATTCTGCTGTTGTGCAATACGTCGTCAGCTCCTCACGCCGCTTGGCTCTTTAATGTTGTGGGTGTCAGCTTCTGTGTTGTTTGAATCAGCTGTTGCGTGTCGTTTGATTCTGCTGTTGTGCATGTCATCTTCTGTGTCGTTTGGATCAGCTGTTGTGCATGTCATCTTCTGTGTCGCTTTGATTCAGCTATGGATGTCGCTTGCTGTGTCGTTTGATTCTGCTGTTGTGCATGTCATCTTCTGTGTCGTTTGGATCAGCTGTTGTGCATGTCATCTTCTGTGTCGCTTGATTCTGCTGTTGTGCATGTCATCTTCTGTGTCGCTTTGATTCAGCTATGGATGTCGCTTGCTGTGTCGTTTGATTCTGCTGTTGTGCATGTCATCTTCTGTGTCGCTTGATTCTGCTGTTGTGCATGTCATCTTCTGTGTCGTTTGGATCAGCTGTTGTGCATGTCATCTTCTGTGTCGCTTTGATTCAGCTATGGATGTCGCTTGCTGTGTCGTTTGATTCTGCTGTTGTTCATGTCGTCTTCTATGTCGTTTGGTTTTAATGTTGTGCATGTTGTCTTCTGTGTCGTTTGGATCAGCTGTTGTGCATGTCATCTTCTGTGTCGTTTGGATCAGCTGTTGTGCGCCCAGGTCCCGGACAGCAGGAGGATGGAGGGCAACAGTCGAGGCAAGGAAAAAAAAGGGACCCTGGAGCCATGTGTTTGTGTGCCTCCCTGAACTGGACATTGACACGGTGCCCGGTTTGGAGGAGGCACACTTCTACGCCTCGTGCGGTATCGGAAAGAAGGTCGTGACCTTTATAGAATGGGATGGAGACCACCAGTTTGTGATTGAAACCGTCCATTCGGCATTTCCTTCCCCTGCGAGACTCCGGAGGTTTCTGTTTTGGCCCGAGTGACCGCGCCAAAAAAATAACAAGTCTACAAGTTCCCACCTGTGGGTACAGCGTGACCTTCCCCAGGAGGCTGGTGGAGTCTTACCGTGTAGGTAATTTTATTTTCTTTTTGTTTGGTAAACCCATTGATGTCAGGACCATCCTGTATGGTTTGCAGAACACAAATACGGGGGCCATACCATCCTCGAATACAGTGAATGACATTTGTGACCGTGTGCTGGAGAGCTTTTTGAAGGCCAACGTTCTCTCCAGAACACCGGCTAAACATTGTGTTTGTCGAAGATAATGACACCGAAGAAGGTGCAGTGGATGATGGGGGCCCAACCTGTGAGTTTTGGTGGCTTCTCGCTGTCCAGATACGGGATATATTTCAGGGGTCCCGAGGACAGCAGAAACCTGGCCCTGGTGTCCCGTGGTATGAGCATTTCACTTAAAGAGGCCATAAGTATTGATATGGACATTGATAGCCATTGTCTCCATCATTTACAAAGAACCTGAGGGGTATTTCACAAAGGCGGAATTAAGACATCCAAGATAAGTGATAAAGCGAAGTTTGACATAGCGTTGTCTGGTCATCCTAGCTCAACTCGTTTCACTAATGCCAATCCAGGATGAGTAGGAGCGACTATGTCAAGCCAGTTGTAAGTAATTCAGGATGTTTGCGCGTTCTCGTTTCTGCTCCAAAATGCCCACGGTTGGAATAAAAAAGACGCAGAAAATAGCGTCATTCACACAAAGTGAGCCACCGCTTTTGATATAGACTACGTCATTAAGAAAGCACTTGCCACTGCAAAGATGCACATAGTGTGATATACCTTAATATTATAGTTGAAAATACCTTCGAGAACTTGCCCCTCCACTTCCAATCAACTACAGTAGGCTATTCATCAAACGTCTATCAATAAAATAAGCAAACAATGAGTACCTAGGTCTATGTTAATAATTATAAGGCTATCAATTAAAATAATAACCATATGGTAGTAGGCAGTTTTGCGTGCAAATACTTTTAGCAATTTGTTTATAAATGGAATAAAGCTCCTTAAAAATTAGCACGGAGGTCTGATGTGAATGACAGCTAGCTGAACCAATAAGACAAAATTACCAATTGAACCAATAACACATAATTACCATTAGAATTAACTTAGCTTGGATGTTAGCCTGAGGTGCGTTTCCCGTACAACTACGGAGGTTAGCTTTTTACTAACGTGGTACGATCGTTAAAGTATCGTTCAACTAACCAACATGTAAGTTACGACTGTTTTCCCAAAACCGTCGTACTTTGTTAGTTTGAACCATGTTGGTTTCAACCAACATAGTTCAGACTACAATGATTGCAGATGTGTTTTCGGAGAATGTCGGGCTATGTCGTTTAGAGCCGAACGCATGAAGTCACGTAAAAGTAACAAAATTTGACATCGTATGACGTTTCCTGGGCCCAGCAGTTATAATATCATTAATAATAATAATAATAATAATAATGATGATAATAATTATTACAACAATAGGCAGTAATCTCAATAGGCCCTAGGCTATGTATGCTTTTAAAAATATATATATATATATATATATATATATATATATATATATATATATATATATTAGGCTATTAATAATAATAATAGGCATAATAATGATAATGTCAATAATAACGTCACAGGGTAGCCTACTAATTAATCAGTGAAGCATAAATCGCCAACCGAGGAAATGTGAACAAATAAGTTACACATTTAATGAAACACACTACATACATATAAATACTAGCCAATACTTTTACGTGTGTTGTAGCACGACAGTGTGGCGTGAAAGGATAGACATCTGCATTTGGGAACTTGCAGTCGTAGGTTCGAACCTGGACTATGTTCATTTTACAATGGTATTGGAATCTTGCATAGCCTCAATCATTAAATATTCCTATAATCGATTAGAACCTGTAGTCCTACTTTTAACTATGGAGACCATGTTTACTAGCCTACCTTATAGGCCCACAGTAGCCTATTCTGTGGTCCAGTGATCTGTTCTTTTTTCTCCATATGCGCTCTTCCACGATAGCCTATATTAGTTGTCTTTAAGCTATGCAAATTGAACAGAGGTCACACACTGTTTCAATGAATAAGGCAAATAAAGTAACACTGATGAATACCACATTGCTTGATTACATTTAGGGTACAAGCCGCTGTAGCTCGATGAGATAGGCTCTTAACTAAACATGGTTCACTGACATTCACTGGAATTTGTGATGGGTTCGAGTCACTACTGCTTGTGTGTTATTTTTCTGAAGATGCGCAGGGACATTATCAATGGCTTAGGCTAAACCAAAATTGTATATTATGTTCTATCAAAACTGGCATCACATAGGCCCACAAGACGCTATTTGAAATAAATATCACTTCTTAACATTTCTTATAGGCCCACACATACAGTCGCACACGTATGCTCTCCCATTCCCTCAAATTAGCTGTGTGAAACAGGTGAAATATATTTCAGCAAACACCTGCTGGTTGTAGATGATCTACACCATAGCTTATTTAAACCCTTGTGCAATGAGCGGAGATCCTTTGAAGCACATCATGGCAAGAAAGCCAAATTTCACTTCACAAGAGCTGTCTCTGTTGGTCGATCTCGTAGACCAACACAGACAAGTATTGTTTAGCAAGTTCAAAAATGCAAGAAGCAATGCTGCCAAAACACAGCAGTGGCAGCAAATCACGGATCGGGTCAATGCAGTGGGACTCGGTTGCCGGCGCACCGTGGAGGACATCAGGGCAAAATGGAGGGACTACTCCAGCGTCACAAAAAGAAAGGCTGCAACCCACAGAAGAGAGAGGGAGCGGACTGGTGGTGGGAGGACCAGTCTGCCTCCCCTCACAGCTGAGGAGGAGAGGGTTGTAGCCATTCTAGGTCCGGAGGCGCTGGAGGGAGTCCCGGGCGGCATCGATATGTTCGCCCGTCGGTGTTCGAGCACCTGGAACCCCACCGTGCCAGTCACAGGGCCCCTCCGCTCCCACCGTAACTGCCCCGGAAGACCCCTCCACCCCCTCACAAGACGCCAGGCCACCCCTCCGTCGCCGACGTTCCCTCAGGGCTGCGGTGTCTCCTGCGTTCCCAGAACGGCATTGGTCTGAAAGCTGTGTGTTCACTGTGTGCTGAGTGTGTTTTACTAATTCACGGATTGGGATAAATGCAGAGACCAAATTTCCCTCACGGGATCAAAAGAATATACTTACTTATACTTCACACACTGTGCATAGGGCACCAACAGACAGGGGACCAACATTTAGCCAATAAATAGTAGCTGTAGGCCAGCTGCAAACTATTTTTCACTCTTGTTAGAGAAAGTATACAATGTCAACACGCACCAACAGCATGTTACATAAAGATGATACTTTTTGGGTCCTCTCTATAAAGATCCAACTTGAACGTAGGCTCTACTCCATTTAACTGAGAATGTGTCTGAGCGCACACGAGAGGGAGAGAAAACAAGTGGCAGGTTCCAGCTGGCTTGTCATTGTTGATGATAATTGATATCTCCTTTTTATTAAGTTAAGATTAAACTAAATGTGACAGTGGTTACTTATGGTGACTTATGGTGGCGAGAAGACAAATGAAGCAGGAGATGAGGATATGGCAGAGAAATAGATAGATAGATAGATATCCCAAACATGAAATGAAGTGTTTGCACTTTCTGTGTATATTTTGTGGTAGGCCTATGTATTCATGCCAACAATGTTAATAAAATGATCAAATGCATTCAGTGACACTCATTTCAGAAACTCACAATTATCTTATTTTCACCGGGAAAAAATTGGCTAGTTGAAATTCTGATTGGCTAGTAACTTTAGAAAGTTACCAGCCACATTGGCTGGTGATCAAAAAGGTAATTTAGAACCCTGACTAAGAGTAATAAACTACATGCATACAGGTGAAATGCTTAAGTCAAATAATTGATTGCATCCTCATAACTGTTCATAGCTACTTCACTTTACATTCCTAACACTCTCTTCTGGACAGTGTGTAGATCACAGAGGGCTCCCCCTCTGGTTGGTCAGAGTAACTGCAGGAAGACAGAGATGAGCACAGCTGTTAACTTGATGAGACAAAACCATTAGTGAGTAATATTGACTCAGCAAGTTTTTTTTAACACTGAGCTGCTGCTTTATATTTCTTGGTAAAGACAGAAGAAATTGCAGCTGGGTTTGTGATCAACTAAATTTGTATGGCTGTTGGGGTTCAGGGTTTTGGAAAACTGCATCATGTTGGGTGGTGTTGGGGTTCAGATTCTGGTAATCTGCATCAGGTTAGGTGGTGTTGGGGTTCAACCTCTGGTAAACTGCATCAGGTTGGGTGGTGTTGGGGTTCAGGTACATCTGCATGATGTTGCCATGATTTCCATTCTGAGTATAAATAACATGAATATCTAACATGCTTTACTATTCCATATTGAGTGTGAGTGTAACAACAGCTCAGTATTCTCCATCATGTAAATCCTGTCAGCCCTTCAGAGGTCTGTGTCACCTGAGCACCTGTAGACTATTTCTTAATCCACCACAAGTTGTGTGCTCTTTGTGAGGAATCATTTCTGTGAAGCACCATTACTCTGTTCAATGCTTATCAATCCCTCACATCACTACAGTTGGGTATGCACTGGCCATCATACTAATGAGCCTGGCTGTTTGGAATTGCAGTCAATTTGCACATTTGGTCCCATTGGCTCCAGCCATATTGTGGATTTGCAGAGCATTTTCTGTGTACTGATTGTCTGTATGTGACCGTGCCTGTTTTGGAGTTGGATTCGGCCTGGATTCTTATCTTGCCATGTTATGATCTGGCCTCTGTGTTTCTACCTCTCTGTTGGGTTTGTCCCCGTTTCTGGTTTGATGTTTGTAGTCGTTATTAATCCACACTTGGGACTCCTGTGTGCATTACAGTGAGGCCACTGAAGAGGGTGAGTTGAGCATACTCAACATTGACCAAACATATGGGGGCAGGATATTCAAATTCAGCTGAATTGCCATGATGAAATCAGAACAACAGGAACTACAGGACATTACCAGAGTATTTTCTCTTCTTGTCGTCTTATTTCTTAAGCAAATCCTGCAATGCAAATTCACAATTCATGTATTAGCCCTTCATCAACGGAATTCATGTATTAGCCCTATAGCCAGAGAGACCTACATTATACTGCAGATATAGGCACTATATATTGCCTTTGACTCGCATATGACTTTTAGCTACAGCTCATTGAATCAGATTAGACCGTTAGAATCTCTCCTATAAGCTAACGGTCTAATCTGATTCAATGAGCTGGAGCTAAAAGTGTTACTGTCAGACTCAGAAAACGTCTGGCCACAAACAAAGTAATGGCCCAACTCGAGGGGCGGCACCAAACATGCATTTGAAAATCTCACTGCACGCAATTGGATAACACTATGACCAATGTTTACTGACCTCCAATGTTGCAGCGCTGTTATCATCAGTTTAGCTCGCCTCTGGCCCGCATATATCAGATACGCCGATTTGATTGGTTCCCCGAGATGCAAGGGGTAAAAGTAACGTGCATCATTGCTCATTCCATTGTGCTCTCGCGAGAACTCTGGATTTCCAGGGTAGACATTTTCCACGACAGTATCCCGATTGGAGTGCTCTTCTCTGTTTACTTTTCGGCGCAGTAGGCTACTACCACTGCTAAGAAACTAGTCCCTCAAAATGTTATGCGATCATTGAAATGCAAGGATAGAATAATGTTAGACAAAAAACTATAAACACAGACATTTACATCGATAGTCTGCCGTTATAATTTATTTGCCTCGGGTGTACTGTGGAGTAAGACTAAGTGGGATATATTGCGGCGTTACTTCCCCCGCCAAAGTCGCTCCAAGACATGTAGCCTCAAGCTGCAAATGTCATGCTCTCCATGTCTCTGAAATTAGCTGACATACACACTCATATTGACCTACACTGGACTCAAGCACTGCCCATGGTTACATTCGGTCTTGTTCAGTAGTCAGCTGTGCACAGTCTACCAATAGCCTATTCTTCTAACATGTAACTTAACTACCAAAATAACATAGCCTATGTCATATAATATTTT
Organism: Alosa alosa; assembly: GCF_017589495.1. Lineage (NCBI taxonomy): Eukaryota > Metazoa > Chordata > Actinopteri > Clupeiformes > Clupeidae > Alosa > Alosa alosa. The sequence goes on from NC_063195.1 coordinate 11,971,485, forward strand.
TCCTTTGTAATTTAGGATATGAATTTCAATGAACAATTCCAAGATGCACGAAACATAAAGGCTTTTGGGATCAGTTGATAACTCAACTTACCAAGAACCTAGACACCCATTTGATTACTAATGCATTAGCACAGTTACAGTCTCTAACCTGGTGCACATTTTCCTCGTGACAGCCTACCTACCAACAAACATCTCATTTAACATAACTACCAAGATAAAATAACGTGTATTTGTATTTTATATGCAAAAAATAATTTTCCTCGGCCCTCCCCCCAGGCCAAACAATTTCTCCTGGGCCTTCCCCTAAGGCTTAAAAAAATATCTTATCTGATATCTCTGCAGCACTATTCCTTGTCATTGTTTTAATGACATCATCAACTTTATTTCTTCTCATTCTTTTGATGCGTGTAGCACATTTTTGGGATATTTTTACCTCAATTCTTACACATGGCACCTTTAAGGCTACTTTGACAAACTCTTAGTCCGCTGTATATTCTCTGATTTTAACTATTACAGATATCTAGGCGATATTTGTAACATTTATTTTGTATTTGGCCGGTTATGAAATCATGTATTGAACAATTTAAACACACTGTGAAACCTATAGCCCAAAGTTGGAGATATACATGTTGACATTGATGCAAGTATAAAACCGGATTACTCTGGATTGGCTAACTGTAAAGGGGAGTGCTTTACACCTTTGTGTTTGGTAAAGTCTGCTGTTTATTCTGATATATGGTTTGTCATGTGTTGAGGGAAATGGATAGTTAGGGAGATCATGGCCGTAGCTACCATAGAGCAGCGGTCCCCAACCACCGGGCCGCAGGACATTCCTAACCGGGCCGTACCCTACGACATGAGTTTAAAAAAAAAATGCATGCAAACTAAACTAAATTTAATTTGCAATAATGTCACGTTTTTACATGGCATAGGTCTATATGCAGTTGTTTGATTGCACGCATGTTTGCATTTTGCAAGGTCTATTTTCTTACGTCTGTCTGTCCCGCCTTCAACACTTTTACATATTGCCTTCAGCGCTGCGCAGCCTCAGGTCAGCTCACTTCACTTGATCAGTTCTTGGCGAACGGTAGTGTCACACGAAGTTAGCTAAACTGCTAGAATGTGCAACAAAAAATAAGCATCTTTAGCAGGTCACTGGCCAGAGTGTTTGAGTTGCGAGAGCCGCTGCAGAGATTTCTTACAGAAAAAAAGTCACCGTTAGCTGCACATTTTAGTGATGAGGACTGGGTGTCAAAACTCGCTTAGGCTACCTGTGTGACATATTCGGGTTGCTTAATGACCTCAACCTGTCACCCAGGGGAGAATGACGACTGTCTTTAAACTGGCAGATAAAGTCGCTGCATTTAAAGCCAAGCTTGATTTGTAGGGACGACGAGTGGACCGGGGTGTATTTGATATGTTCCAAAAAGTAGTGGGGGTTTTCGGAGAGAGTGAGGCAGGGCCCTTTCTCTCACAGCTGGTGCGCGATCACCTTGTTGCGCTCTCAAATGAGTTTGAGCGTTACTTCCCATCCTTCAAAGATTCACGGCAAACCAATGAGTGGGTCCGCAACCCATTTGTCAATATCCCGAATAGTCCTAACTTGTCAGCGCAGGAGGAAGAGCAGTTGATCGAAATTGCAAATGACGGTGGTCTTAAGAGTGTGTATAAGGAAACCTCTCTGGCGGGTTTTTGGATCAAAACCAAAGCAGAATATCCCGAGATAGCCGTAAAAGCGCTGAAAACGCTTCCCACCACGTATGTATGCGAGGCCGGGTTTTCGGCAATGACTGCAACTAGACAAATTGCGCAATCGACTGGACATTTCAAACACACTGAGGGTGTCACTGTCTTCCATCACCCCCAGATGGAAGCTTCTTGTTGCAGGGAAACAAGCAGGGCTCCCACTGAATATATTCGTAATGCACGTTTAGTTCCCATGTTTTGTTCCCATATTTTGTTAAGCATGTTCACACTTATAGATGTAGCTTCAAGTTGTTCAATATTCATAGTTCATATTCAATTTTCACTTCTTCAAGTTTTTCACAAGAGATCGTTACCTTCACTGTTCATACATAACTGGAGCTAGTTCTTTTCAAGTAATGCATGCATGGAACCCAATTAGTCCAGGAAACTAGCAAAAATGTTACAGACTGCCATAATCTGTGATGAAGATATCATAGATGTTGACCTTGTGCTCGACGTAATGATGCCTGAGGTAAGGAAATGTGAATATAAAAGCCATGCCATATTATGATCAGTGTGGTTTCTCCAGAATAAATAAACCAAACCATACCAAACATGCATATTGTCACTACATTCATGCTATTTCCAATTTGAAATCTGTTTGCATTTGAAGGTTTCCATTAACATTGTCACGAACCACGAGGGTTTCTGCAGGTTTCTGGCTGAGAGGTTCATGTCCATGCATCCGGCATTGGAGTAACAAGCATTGCTGTTTTTTTCTGTATTTATTCTTTTTTAATGTATTATTTTTTTATTTATTTCTTTATGTCTTATTGGATTTCAATGTATTATCTTCATTTCATTATTTACTATATGTGTGTACTAGGGAAATTTGATTTTTTTTTGGTATCAAGTTAAATTTATGGTGTATTTTGTTCTGAGAGAGAACATGAGCTTGAACCATGCAAGGTTTTCCGTATTTAGATATACAAAGCTTTTTTGTTCTTATGTTTAGAATTAAAATGTGTTCTCCAAAACTGTCCAGTTGTCTGTTTTTGTGATCATCTACCCATGGATGGCTACAACATTTGGTTAAGCAAGCCTATGACTTAAGAGACTTGGTAAGATGCCTCAATATTTACACATTTGCCTATAATAATCTAAACAATTATTATTTATTCTTAAAAATGTTGCTGGCAAAAGGAGTTTCATTAATTAGGCCTATATTCCCTTTATGCGTAGCCTACATGACGATAAACTACTTGAACTTGAACTAATGCTGCTTGTGGAATATCAACAATATACATTAAGTGTTTAATACACGTAGGCTATTTGTTGTAAGTAAGAAGTGATTTATATATTTCTTGGTTACAAGTAGCCTAGGCTACAAGTTAATAACAAACAGAACAGAAAGAGGTGGAAGGTAGCCTATAGGCCTAGGTGGCATAACAAAACATTTCCAAAGCAACTGAGGTCGACAACGGATACTTGTGTTTTTATTTGGCGTTTTACCTAACTTTACACTTTCCACGAGACAACCATCATGACAGCGCTACACACCTAGCACACCTTTACACAAGACAGTTCTGCAAGGCACAACGTAACTTAAGCAAGACAATGCTGGATAAACAAAAACATGTTTTACAGCAGAATAATATTGACCAGACGTCGCAAGTTATGAACCCATTTTCTACAAGCCACATGTCTTCCTAACATCCCGACACTGAAATTGTATTTTCCAATGAAACAAATAAAGACAAAAATAGCTTTGTTTGTGATCTGTCTAGAATCTTTGATACCACTAGCCAACTTCCGCAATACAGTGCCACAAGACAGTACGCAACTTCCGCAAGACAGTGCCGCGAGACACTACGCAACATCCGCAAAACAGAGGACAGGACAAAAGTACGGTACAGTACAGATTCGGCTCTAACCGCCTCTCCTCACGCTACGTTGCACAGAGTTTGAGGAGAGTGAGGGAGATAAGGAGTCATTTTGCAATGACCACACACACACACACACACACACACGCAGACACACACACGCGCGCGCAGACACACATGCATGCGCAAATAGAGTAGGGAGATAAAGTGATTTCCAAATGCCAGTAAATGGAGTAGGGTGAATGTTCCGATAAATATAGGATAAACAATGCTGGATTGTGTCAGGTTTGTTTATGTTTCTGTGCAGATGCTTTTGTCCAAAGGCAAAGCCACTCATGTTATATTTGAACCAAACACCTAAGAAAACACACAAGAGATTTAGCTCACACCTCTCATCTATTCTCCCTGAGAAGATCCACTCAGTGTTTTGTTATTGTTTAGGGCAGTGTTTCTCAAACTTTTTTTCTGGGGACCCACTTTTTAAAAATGACAGACTATCGCGACCCAACTCGTGACTGTGGTAGTTAACAAACTAGATCCTTATAGAAAGCTGTTAGCTTTCCTAAGCTATATAAGGTATAAGGAACCAATGAACTAGACAACAAATTCCCATTATGTTATTGTGTAGCTAAGTACCCTGTGAGTGAGACAGCTATAAGTTAGTGTCTTGAGAGTGAGACAGTTGTCTGTGTGACTTTCTGAGTCACTCCTTAGAGCAGTGGTTCTCAAACGTTTTCTTTCATTCCCCACTTTGATCAAGGGGGCATTCTCGAGCCCCACCTGTCCCTCATTGCTCTAAGAAAGTGGTAGGTTAAGCTTAAAATTGTCAAATTTATTGAAATAATGACAAGTTCTAAATATATCCTCTTCAACAGAGTTAAAATCAGCTGGTGCTGCAGATATAATAATAAATAAATAAATACATAATAACACACATATTTCTGTTTTCCAGCAACATATTAGGAAGCATAGGCCATTTTACAGCATTGTACAATATATTCAATGAAATACCAACATGCTGCATTAAATGGATCCATAATCCAGTCATACAGAGCACTGCTGGTTGGGAAATATTTTTGAAATAAACTTTGCAGGGATGTGATGTAGGCCTACTGTTTAACACATGGGAATCACAAGAGGCTCCCGAATCAGACGTTTCAGCGATTTCGCTCAGAAATCTCAAAGACATAATACTGTCGCGATTGAGGTGCCTGTCCCATACCTCAAGTTTTTTTGGTGAATGCAGTAATCTTATTTGCTAGGTGAGGTAGGTGTTTGTCTTTGCCTTGTAACTGGACATTTAACTCATGTATCGCTAAGATAGGCCAGCTTTGTCAAGAAATGTTCATTAGTGAACGTGCTTGCAGATTCAAACATGCGCTCTTCCTCCAAGAAGAGGCGACTCGGAGCTGAAACACGCGCGACAGCACTTTACCTCGGGAAAGCCACCTTGCCTCGCTGGGAAACAGTACAGCCTTTTGGTCAGCTACCATCTCTTCGCAAAGTGCGGAGAATAGACGCGCTTTTAAGGACCGGGTTTTGATGAAATTCATCACTCTCACAACAACGTTCAAAATCTCATGTAGGTCGGGACTAACTAAGCTGCCTTGACACGAGTGCTACCCTATGAATAACACAGTACGACCATTGCGCATCGGGTGCTACCTGGGCCTAGGCTACAAATAAAAAATAAAATAAAATAAAACTCCTGTTTTTCACCGCGACCCACAGTTTGAGAAACACTGGTTTAGGGGGACAGGCTCCAGCCATTTTGTTTCCAGTTCACAGAGCCAGGGCTGTGTTGCATGATAGCAATCACTCAACTTAAGTGAGCATACAACTTAATGTGGATATAGAGCTTCATTCAATTTGGCTTCAGTAACATTTTCCCTTGCTTGGCATCAGATAGATTGATAGATAAATAGATAAACAGATAGATAGACAGGTACATAAACACAACTAACAGAATGCAACATACTAGTGTGATCATTTATTTTGTATTGTTTTTTAATGACAGAAATGTGGTCAAGACTAAAAAATGAAACATGTTTTATATAAAGAAGATAATGTTTGGCTGTTCTACTATCTTTCACGTATAGCGCATGTACATTGACAATCATCTAAGATAATGGAAATCTTTGAAACATAAAAAAACACACACAAACAAATATTTACATAAATCATATAATATAAATATTGATGCACGCCAAGCCAATGCATTCTGCATTCACACCATCTTTGCTAAGGTAATAGACAATGCAGTGCCAGTGCAATAAACAATGTAAATGGTAAGCCTAGGTTAGCGAAGATAAAGTACAATAAGATAATCGCTAGTAGTCTAAACTAGTAACACTAAATCAATAGTTGACATTCCTGAGGGTGCTAAAAACACATAGTGAACGGTGTAAATAGAAAACGTGGATTATGCATCACTGGGCTGAGTGTGGGGTTAGTCGTGTGGTTTATAGTCACTAATATAAAAACACACATGCACGTCAGTGGGGTTTAATGGGGACACGAGCTGTGGCAGTTCATTATTAATCAGTGGAGATTGCAGAACCCCGGAGAGTAAAGCCTTTGTGGTCAACATTCAGGTTCATGGGAAATAGTAGTTGTGTGTGACACTCAACATTTGTGTATGTGTGTGTGTGTGTGTGTGGGACATAGGAAGAGTTGTGGGGTCATCAGTGGAATATGTGGGATGTGTGTGTGTGTGTGTTCAGTAATGGGTTTATTGGGTCCACATTCCACCCTGGAATGTTAGATCTATGTGATCAGGACTGGGGTTTGTGGGAACATGAATAGGATAAATGTTAGGGTAATCAGCAGAAGTCATGGGTTCAGGGGCTGAGTGAGTTCATTGTCAGGGTTTATGGGTACCTGGAAATTGGGGTTTACAGGGTCATCATCATTTTCATGTGAGGGTAACTGGGTTGTATGGAGGTCAGTTGTACCTGATAGAATACAGACAGCTGAGATCCCGGGGTAGCTTGGTTCTACTTGAACAGATAATTCTGAATCAGTTGGTTTTGAGGGTACTTTTTCAGCGCACATTGTGCCACTATTATTCGTAAGAAGTTCTGCATTGACATACACCATATTGACTTGAGCACTTGTTGGACTACAGACCACAGAATAGTCAGTATCGTCAGAAGTGTGTGTGGATGAATGAGGGGTTTTACACACCGTGTCCTCGTTGGTGTATTTGGGTTCCTGATTAGCTGGGTTTGTGGGGTCTGGATTATCAGTGCATGGTGTGGGGATGCCACTAGGAGTATTGGGACATTGTGCATTGGCATAGACAGTGCTCACTGTACTATCAATTTCATCAGTACCAGTGCTAAGGTGTGTGCCAGCAGAAGTGTGTATTGGTGACTGGATGTTTGAGTATGTGGGGACATAGGGGATTGTAGGTAATTCAGCGGTGACATAGACAGTGTTGATCTGGGTGTGAGATGTCTTGGAGAGAACGTGGAGGCCTGTATCATCAGGAAGGTTTGGGGGTGACTGGATAGTATAGTAGGTAGGGTCACCTGCATTGTCTACCTTGGTATAGTTGCATCTTGAAGTCAGAGGAGGAGGAGGAGGACCAATGTCCTCAATCTCCTCATAAATACCATCTGGGTCATGGTTCTGACAGAGATATAGAAAAGACAAAAAATCACACCATACCAACTTCAGCCTCACTTCAACACTTTCATTTTATGAAGAAAGCATACAGTATTTTGCTGTAAAGTTATCATTTTCTAACCAAGTGATTATATATAATATATACAAAATGATTATATATATATATATATATATATATAATCATTACCATATATAATCATTATAATAATACCATAGGTAGAGTTATGTGCAATAAAGTGGAATGACACAGGAAAAAAAAAAGTATTGAACACGCCTGCTGAAATGTCTTAAATACTTTGTGGAAAAGCCTTTATTCGTAATGACAGCTTCAAGGCATTTCCTGTATGATGAAACTAATCAGTCACAGTATTCTGGTGTAAGTTTGGCCCATTCTTTTAAACAGATAGTCCTTTAATCTTGAAGATTTCATGGGTCCCTGTTGTGAATCCTGATCTTTAGCTAACTTCCAAAACTGTTCAACTGAATTGAAGTCAGGGCCTTGACTTTCTTTCTCTGAAACCAGTTGAGAGTTTCCTTTTCTGAATGCTTTGGATCATTGTCCTGCTGGAAAGTCTAGCAATGTCTCATCCTCATCATCCTGGTGGATGTAAAGATTCTCCCAGAACAAAATGACTCCATTCATCATTCCTTCAACTGTATGAAGTCTGCTAGTACCATGAGATGAAAAACAGCCCACACCATGATGCCACCACCTCCAAACCTCACTGTTGGTAGGGTATTTTTAGGGTGATGCACAGATGCACACCATTTCTCCTCCAAATATGGTGTGTAGTATGACATCCGAAAAGTTACATTTTTAACCAGAATACATTCTCTCAGTATTTCATAGGATTGTTCAAATGTTGTGTTGCAAACTTTCAACGAGCTTTGACATGTTTTTCTTCAGCAATAGAGTCATGCGGGATGAGCGTGCATAGAGGCCATGGCAGTGGAGTGCATTACCTGATTTTCTCTGTAACAATTGTACCTGCTGCCTCCAAATCTTTCTGGAGCTTTCTCAGAGTGGTCCTTGGCTCTTGGGCTACTCTTCTGACTATCCTTCTGACTTCCTGGTCAGAAATCTTGCAAGGAGATCCTGTGCATGGCCAGTTGATGATGTAGTGATGTTCCTTCCACTTGCAAATAATGGCTCCAATGCTGCTTGCTGGATGATTCTGAAGTTTTGAAGTGCATCTGTAACCAGTTCCATTAATATGTTTTGCAACAATAAGGTTGCAAAGATCTTGGGAGGGCTCTTTGCTTTTACCCATCATGAAATGTTTCTTGTGTGACACCTTGCTTACAAAAAACCTTTTTATAGCCCACCAGTATGTACTAACCCAGCTTATATCAATTTGTACAGATAGGAGGGATAATTTCTCTAACTACTTAGTGTGTTCAATACTTTTCCCTGTGCCATTCCACTTTTTTACTCATAACACTATTATGTCCCCTCTGTGTATATATATATATATATATATATATATATATATATATATATATATATATATATATATATATATATATATATATATATATATCTGAAATCAATATTAAGTAAAAGTCCTTTCATCACATTACATCCTAGTTTTCATGATATATCATAACCGAACCCTACTCAAATGAGAGACACACAGGGCAAAAGTGCAGTAATATCACACTATACATCATGACTGATTATAATTTCAATCATTATCACATTTACTCACCTCTGGTTTGTGGAAGATCACTATGTTTGATCTATCTGAAGAACACAGATATACTGTTAACATCATATAAATAAAATGTGACTGTCTAAATGTGTGTGTGTGTGCGCGCACACGTTTGAGTATGCGTGTGTGTGCGTGTGCGCACACGCGTGTGTATGACTAGGTGGCAGAGGAAATGTCACTACTTACCCTGTTTTCCACTCTGTCTGGGTCTGTAGCACAGGAAAAGTGCAACTGCTAACACTAGTGCTACTACCAACACCAACACAGCTGTATTATGCTTGTTCTGAACAGGAATCGTTTTGTCATCTGTGGGATCTGATTTCTCATGATCTGTGAATGCAAATGACAGCAACTATAGTGAAAGCATCACAATCTGTTTCGGATCGAAGCAGTCCAAACGGTATGTTATGTTTGGAATGTCTTTCAAAATTGAAGCTCTAAATTAGAGCCCGACCGATTTATCGGCGGATTGATATTAGGCATTTTCCAAACTATCGGTATCGGCATTTATAATGGCCGATAAATGAATATTTTAAAAATAAAATAAAAACGGACGAAACACCCTTCAACCATGTCATGAGTATTGGCGTTGTATAGTTTGTCCACCAGAGGGCACTCTACACCGTCCCTGCTGGCAACACTCGTGTATAACGCGCCACACATCCTGCAACCTGCTGATCCAGCCAGAGTCGGGCAGAGAGAACCAGTTATCAGGCGAGTGAGATCATCAGTGAAGTGTGTTCATGGTGATTTGGTCACAAGACATACATTGCATGAAATAACAATTAATAGAACATCCCCATCAGTTTTCAAATAAGCATGACAAAATTCATGAAAACAATGTCCAGTTTTGCTGCTGTTAAATAAGCCGAGAGTGAAGCGGAATTAGCTATTAATTACGTTACGTTGTTACAGTGTAGTTGACTGTCCTTTTAACTTTTGACAATGTGACTGAAGATGTATTTCTTTAATAGCGTGACAGTTATAGCAGTGAGACGTATCATCTCTCCCCGGCCTGTTATTTTAGATAGATAGATAGATAGATACTTTATTGATCCCCAAGGGGAAATTCAAGGGTCTCAGTAGTATACAGACATCACACACAACATGCACTTACAGCAGAAATTGTAAACATAAGTATAAGTATAAACATATAACTAAACTCCACTGTACAATAAAGACAGTAGAAGATAAGAAAAATAAGAAAACTAACAAAACTAAATACACTATATAAACTAAATTAAGAAAGTCCAATGTGCTTGAGGGTGATCAAGACACTTGTAGTGACAGGGTCGGGACTGGTAAGGTGCTAAAGGGAGTGAGTGTCATGGTGAAGGTCTAGAGACCAGCATAAATAATATGGACAAATAGGAGAGTAAAGTATAATGTAGACAAGGTAAAATAAAAAACAATTTCAGTGCAAGAACAGGTTGAGGTAACAGGGTTATAGCCATTCATTCATTCAGTATTGTAGCAGAAGCCTGACCGCAGCCATTGATCATGTGTGCTAATATAGCATGAAAAACAGTGTAGCAGTAAAACCGTAGTGAAAACATTAGGCTGTGTACAGTAGTAAAACAGTAGTAAGCAGTAGTGGGCAGTCAGTACTCAAACATGGACATGGAGAGGGTGGAGAGGCAGACAGACTAAGCAGAGAAGTCTATCTCTCCTCTTCCCTTTAGTGAGGCATTGAACAGTTCAATGGCCCTAGGAACAAATGACTTCCTCAGCCTTTCAGTTGTGCATGGCAGTGAGCGAAGTCTCCAGCTGATCAAGCTCTTTTGGTTTTTGATAGTGCTGTAGAGCGGATGACATTCATTGTCCAAGATGTTGATCAGTTTGTTTAGGGTCCTTTTGTCAGATATTGAAGGGATGCACTCCAGTTCAGCTCCCACTACAGAGCCAGCCTTCTATACCAGCCTGTCAAGTAGCCCAGCATCCTTCTTCTTTGTGCTTCCTCCCCAGCATACCACTGCATAGAAGATGGCGCTGGCCACAACAGACTGATAGAACATCCTGAGGAGCTTGCTGTACACATTGAAGGACCGCAGCCTCCTCAGGAAGTACAGCCTGCTCTGTCCTTTCTTGTAGAGTGCATCAGTGTTGGCTGACCAGTCCAGTTTATTGTCCAGGTGGAGACCCAGATACTTGTAGGCAGAGGTGGGACCAAGTCACTGTTTGGCAAGTCACAAGTAAGTCCCAAGTCTTAGCACTCAAGTCCAAGTCAAGTCCCAAGTAAATACAGAGAAGGGCAAGTCGAGTCCAAGTCCAAGTCTCATCAAAGCCAAGTCGAGTCCAAGTCCAAGTACCAATCTTTTTCAAGTCCTGAACAAGTCATCAGGTACTCTTCACTTAATAATGGCATTATTAGACTATTGATCATAATTTTAACACTTCCATCTAATCCACAGAATTTTTTTTTATAAATGCAGATTAAAATATGTTCAATGTTTCTGTCTTGAAATCTTTTACGATATATGCATGCGCATACAATATACACATGTGCATACCTGAGTAATCTGTACAAAACGGATAGCTACATGACAAATATATATATTGTTTTTCCAAATTTCGGAGCCCACTGTAAGGATGAGTAATAATTTGACTGATGGCATTTCACTGCGCTAGGCCACAGATTTGCCTGCAAACAATTTATTAGGCTGTCTGCCAGTGGCGACTCATAAGGGAAGCCAAGGTCAACACTTTTATATTATTTAAAAGATAATAATGACACAGTAATTTTGTTTTAAAGTATTCATTTCTTAAGAAATACTACACATTTGATGCTGTTTATCTCATTTGTAAATGGTGCACTGTCACTTTAAGCCCATTGTGTGCCACTGTCCACACATTCTCATAATGATCTTTTTTACCAGCTCCATTCCTATGGCTAGTCCACAAACTCAAACATTGTTTGTGCCACATGTATAGCACAATATTAACAATTATAAGCATTATATTAAGTTGGCACAAACAGCTTTCATTCCTTTGGAAACAGATGCATGTATGACATGATGCTTGCTTGACATTTTCTGTTTGCAATTAAATGTGAATTATGAGCCTGGTAGCCAGTAGCCACCTAGCTAGCTGAGTGGAATGCGTTTCAATCGGCATATCAATGTGCTTCATGTAAACAAATTATTGAATAGGCCTACTTCAAGACTCACCATTTCCATTAAACAAAGGCAAAGACAACTCTTCATATTCTTGTCCACTTTCCAAATCACAGTGAGTGCAGCCTATGTCATAGTGACCTGGATCTCATAGTTTATAACAGTAGTGAGAACCGGATAAATACGCTATTTCCCCTAATCTCGTATTTGTTGCCTTCATGATTTCCTTTTATACGTTTCTTATATTTAAAAGAAAATATCAATCATCATCAATGATGACAAGCCAGCTGGAACCTGCCACTCGTTTTCTCTCCCTCTCGTGCGTGCTTAGATGGGGTTCTCAGTTAAATGGAGTAGGCTATCATAAGTTCAAGTTGGATCTTAATAGAGAGGACTCGAAAAGTATCATCTTTATGTAACATGCTGTTGGTGCATTTTGACATTGTAAACGTTCTCTAACAAGAGTGCAAATCAGTTTGCAGTAAAGCTACTAGTTATTGGCTAAATGTTGGTCGTTTCTCTGTCTCTTGGTGCCCTACACACAGTGCGTAACGCATGTGGGGGTAGCGGCAGCACTGAACTGTGCTCTGGACTGGCCGCTTGTCTCTGCTATTTTTTTTTTTTTTTTTAGTCGTGAGGAGGGAAAGCATCTCTGGGGTGACTGGTCCACGATCAGGAAATTTAGTTTTATTTCGAGACATGTCAAGTCGTCACAAGTCAAAGAGGCCAAGTCGAAGTCAAGTCTCAGTGAATAGTATTCAAGTCCAAGTCGAGCCGCAAGTCATGCGGAATTTTATCAAGTCAAGTCTGAAGTCATTAAAATCATGATTTCGAGTCCAAGTCATGTGACTCGAGTCCACATGTCTGGTCCTTATACCAGAGTACAAAGGTTGGATGTCTAACACACACAGGTTAACACACTATACTACCCATGCAGACACTCATTATCAGAAGCTCTGTACATATGGGATATCTAATGGCTGCATGGACTTCCTGATGATACAGAAACATTCAATAAAATGATTAACTTGAACAAATATTGTTCATATTACATATTAGGTACATACAAGGTTCACAAAGAAAGTTGATTAGTTTTGGTGTGTGTGTGTGTGTGTGTGTGTGTGTGTGTGTGTGTGTGTGTGTGTGTGTGTGTGTGTGTGTGTGTGTGTGTGTGTGTGTGTGTGTGTGTGTGTGTGTGTGTGTGTGTGTGTGTGTGTGTGTGTGTGTGTGTGTGTGTGTGTGTGTGTGTGTGTGTGTGTGTGTGTGTGTGTGTGTGTGTGTGTGTGTGTGTGTGTGTGTGTGTGTGTGTGTGTGTGTGTGTGTGTGTGTGTGTGTGTGTGTGTGTGTGTGTGTGTGTGTGTGTGTGTGTGTGTGTGTGTGTGTGTGTGTGTGTGTGTGTGTGTGTGTGTGTGTGTGTGTGTGTGTGTGTGTGTGTGTGTGTGTGTGTGTGTGTGTGTGTGTGTGTGTGTGTGTGTGTGTGTGTGTGTGTGTGTGTGTGTGTGTGTGTGTGTGTGTGTGTGTGTGTGTGTGTGTGTGTGTGTGTGTGTGTGTGTGTGTGTGTGTGTGTGTGTGTGTGTGTGTGTGTGTGTGTGTGTGTGTGTGTGTGTGTGTGTGTGTGTGTGTGTGTGTGTGTGTGTGTGTGTGTGTGTGTGTGTGTGTGTGTGTGTGTGTGTGTGTGTGTGTGTGTGTGTGTGTGTGTGTGTGTGTGTGTGTGTGTGTGTGTGTGTGTGTGTGTGTGTGTGTGTGTGTGTGTGTGTGTGTGTGTGTGTGTGTGTGTGTGTGTGTGTGTGTGTGTGTGTGTGTGTGTGTGTGTGTGTGTGTGTGTGTGTGTGTGTGTGTGTGTGTGTGTGTGTGTGTGTGTGTGTGTGTGTGTGTGTGTGTGTGTGTGTGTGTGTGTGTGTGTGTGTGTGTGTGTGTGTGTGTGTGTGTGTGTGTGTGTGTGTGTGTGTGTGTGTGTGTGTGTGTGTGTGTGTGTGTGTGTGTGTGTGTGTGTGTGTGTGTGTGTGTGTGTGTGTGTGTGTGTGTGTGTGTGTGTGTGTGTGTGTGTGTGTGTGTGTGTGTGTGTGTGTGTGTGTGTGTGTGTGTGTGTGTGTGTGTTAACACACTATACTACCCATGCAGACACTCATTATCAGAAGCTCTGTACATATGGGATATCTAATGGCTGCATGGACTTCCTGATGATACAGAAACATTCAATAAAATGATTAACTTGAACAAATATTGTTCATATTACATATTAGGTACATACAAGGTTCACAAAGAAAGTTGATTAGTTTTGATTTACTCCATTTGATTTACTCCATTAGCTTTGATTTACTCCATGTATCTTTCTATTAGGCAACATACTCAAATTCTACCTGACAGCCTATATTCCATCACATGAATTCACCTTATTTACCCGGCGGCCATTGTACGCCAGAACGAGGCTACAGGGTACACTTGCCATTACACCTCAGTCCAGCAGATGGCGGTAATGCACTCTGTTTGCAAACTGCCACAAAAAAGAGTAACCTTACTCTTCTTCAGTGAGTTTTTTTTTTTTTGGCAGTTTGCAAACGGAGTGCATTACCGCCATCTGCTGGACTGTTCTGGCCGCCGGGTGAACAAGGCAAATTCAATAATGGATATGGTGTGATATGGGTTAGCATGTAGCCTTTTGAATGGTCTGTTGGGAGTCAGGACATACCCAGTTTCTATAGCTGTGGAGTTGTGAAGTGGGCGTTACCACACACTGAACATTTATGGCAGGGGCTTTAGTGTTCAGGATTAAATGTGAATTCAGTGTGGCCACACATTAGCCGGTTAGCATGTAGCAGTTTATCAAAGTCAAGAAAGGATGTGTGAACAGGATGTGTGAATGCCTTGCTCACCTGAGACCTGCAGCTCCATCTTTCTGAGCAAAACAGTATAACTTCCACCAGGTTGAACTCCACACCAGTAGATACCAGCATCTTTACCCTCTAGGTCATGGATAGTCACAGTAAAGATATTCTCACTTTTGTTGTCAGACAGAGAATACTTGTGATTTGCTTTTGGTTTGGAATCCAGTATTTCTAGCTTTTTACACCCCTCATGTTCTTTACAGAAATGCTTGGTGTGGTCTGTAAATTCCACAGAGTATCTGCACTGGATAAAGACATATCCTCCCTTTTCTCCAGTTTTTTCTATGGGTAGGTCACAACAGTAACCTGTCAAACATTAAAACATTTGTCAAGCTTAAGTTCTCAGTGATCTTTCAACAGTTAGCTTCATTGAAAAACAAAAATAACGATAGTTACTTTTCCACAGCATTAAATTACACTCATTTTAGGCAAGTAGTCTCAAAAGACAAAATAAGTACAAAAACTGAGTTATATAGATTACTAAACATTTTAAATAAGGATAGCTATTTGATTTTACAGTGTGGTGTGTGTGTGTGTGTGCATGTGAGTGTGTGATACACTGTGTCAAGTGAGTTCTCAGTGAGCTTTCAGCAGATAGCATGCAATCCCATCCTCTCTCTCTCTCTCTCATATACATTAATTATGAAAAAATAAAGTGATTACCCTCTTCTATGCTGAGATGGAATTCAGTGTGCAATTTTCCATCTTTTACACAGTGGTAAGTACCAGCATCGTCTGAGGTGAGGTTTGTAATAACAACTGTTAGGGAGTTCCAGACAACATTTTCATGCCACTTAAATCTGCTATCAGAGTGATGTGTGAGGCAATTATAAATGCAGGTTGTAGCATTTCCTTTGCAGAAGTATCTCTGGTTGTGTTGATCCTGGTCATCAAATTGGCAAAGGATCACAATGCTTCCCCTTGTAAATCCTTTAATTTGAATTATTTTCCTTTCTGTGGAATTGCATACAAAAGAGTGAGCCACAAAGAGCATGACATACTATGATTCTGAAAATTTTTATTTGATCTGAGTCCATTTACAATAGCAGAATAATCATAATGTAGCAAGTAAGATCAGCGAAGACACACTATGGTTTAATAAAATGTGTTGACTTTATCACAAAGAGTCTCACCTGTGATTTGGAGATTCACCTTCCTGGTCAAGGCCACATTATCCCCACCTGTTCTCACTCCGCACCAGTAAATCCCAGCATCCTTCCTCTCCAGGTCATGGATAGTAACAGTAAAGACATTTCCATTTTTGTGGTCAGTAAGAGAGTACTTTGCATTCTTCTGTAACTGTTTTGAGTTTATTAGATCCTGCTCAATGAACTTTTCATGTTGTTTACAGAAATATGTGATGTTTATGTTCGATTCCTCAGGGTACTTGCACTGAATCTTCACATGTCGTCCTTCATGTCCAATAGTTGTAGAAGGTGAATCACAGCAGTCACCTGTCAAACATTCACAAAGTACTCAGATCTGTTCTGATGTCATATATATCGATGTCTGTCTGGTCAGGACACACTATTATTACTCCCAATATATTGAACAGGGCTGTTTTTCAGCATAATTTTACTTTGTTTAAAGCTCTTATCTTGGCAATTGTAAGGTATAGCTTGTTTCTTTTTTTCTGGACAGCCTAGGCTACGCATATATTGTATGATGTGGAAGGTATTATGTGATAATAGTTGCATATTTCTTATTTCAACCTTTACATCGAGGAAAAATAAAATTTCCGCAATATAAGTACTTCATTCATTATGTTTTATTCACTGTCATCGAACCATTGGATGTGCTTTATACTGCTCTGCATTCCATTTGTGACCTGCCCTTACATTTGTGCAGATGTTATGCGGCCCAAGGCACAGTTGATCTGTGCATGCTATGACCAACTATTGATTCCTTGATATGGAAAGACAAATCCATTACAGTGCTTACAAAAAGTATTCAAGCCGTTGGCAGTGCTCAGTCCGAGGGGCGGGATAATCGGTTGTCTTTCAAATTCCCTCTGCACGCAATAGGACAGCGCTACAACTCATGAGTCCCATGCTGTTCGAGGTGTGCAGGCTGCCGGTTTAAAAATAAAAGTCCAACAATCGCAAAGCAGCATTGCCGTTTTTGTAGACTAGCCTTCATTCAGCTGACCTGCATTTGTATACCTGGATACCATTAATTTAATCTCTCCAGCCTTTGTAAATATTTCATGAATATCTTATAAAGTCTATATCGAATGTCACTGCTTGATCATGTTCTGTCTTTTTGGATTAGCCCATTGACTCAGATGTGACGTGATCAGGTAAGAGGTTTGGAACAAAAACGGCAATGCTGCTTTGCGATTGTTGGACTTTTATTTTGACAAGTTGCCGTCGTTATGTCTTCCACATTCATAGTATAAGTATATATACTCTTTTAATCTCGTGAGGAAAAAATTGGAAATTTGGTCTCTGCATTTATCCCAATCCGTGAATTAGTGAACACACTCAGCACACAGTGAACACACAGTGAGGTGAAGCACACACTAATCCCGGCGCGGTGAGCTGCCTGCAACAACAGCGGCTCTTGGGGAGCAGTGAGGGGTTAGTTGCCTTGCTCAAGGGCACTTCAGCCGTGCCTACTGGTCGGGGTTCGAACCGGCCACCCTCCGGTTACAAGTCCGAAGTGCTAACCAGTAGGCCACGGCTGCCACTTTCATGAAACAGTCATGAATGCTTTATGTGCAGTTTATGACAGCTGCTATGAATGTGTTATGAACTCACCCGTCAAATAAAGTGTTACCACTTTTTCAAACATAACACAGACTTATTATGCAATTAACATTGAATCCTCAAAAAATAAGGATGTTTTCCATAAAAGGATAAAGAATAGACTATGTTACGCTGTCAGTCCCATACCGTGTTGAGCCTATGAATGAACTCATTCAAAATGGGCTACATTTAAGCTACCCTCGATGGTGCAGCTGATTTTAAGATCCAGGTTTAAAGCGTAACTATCACCAATATGCAACCAAAGGTTTTTCTGAATATACCCAAGTTGAAACTTTTGTTTAAAAGCATAATTAGGATGGAACGCCACTTAAGATTGACCGTATAGTCGTTTTCGTGTTAAACAGCCTTTTGAATGGGAGTGATAGGGGCTTTGTTACTATGATCGTATAAGTATTTTTAAAACACTAAGAAGACTCGACACAACATGAAACTTTACTTGAAGTTCCACCAGGGTCTCTACACATGAACTCGAACATTGAGGAATTTGTTTGTGTACAGACTTTACTAAAAAAAAGGGATAAAAACGCTCTGATCTTTCCTTAAACTTCATCTATGTCAAGACTACACCTACAGGTGCCCTCTGGCTGATATGAAACTTTTGAAGACAAAGCAATTAAGATCAAAGGTAAAACGCTGTTGCAGATTAAACCAGAGGCGTTGATGATACAGCAATGGGGAGTAAGAAGTCATGTGACGTATTCGTCTAACACAAGTTTAAAACCGTGTTAAACTCTAAAAAGTGGCTAAGCTAGCGACAGAGCAATCGCCCCCTTACCTTTTCTTATCTTCAAAAAGAATGAAGTATGCAAGCCTCGATTTTCAACTCCACAATGATAATTCCCAAGATCCTTTGAGGTGAGGTGTGTGATGAGAACAGTTAAGGAGTCCCTCTGAACATTGTTATACAGGAAGACTCTGCCGTTGTAATTGTGGGCAAACCGCTTCAAATGACCAGTTTTATTATTACCCTTACAGAAGTACTTCTCCTTATCGTTATACTGATCAGCATATTTGCAAAAAATAAGTATTCCACCTGTTGTGAAACTTTCCAGTTGTTGAATTTCAGTTCTTGCGCTTAATCCAGGCACTAAAACAGTAAAACAGATGGTATCAACACAACAAAACGTTAAACATTGACAGCTGGATATACTGATACAACTGCTGCACTGGTGCACCTGTGCTTGGTCAACACAGTTTTGAAAGTTGCAAAAAAAAGTTAACTGCTTTCCGATGTGTATTTTACCTGCGATGAGGCAGAGAGAAAAAATGATGATCTCCTTCATTGTGAATGTCATTGCACCATCTTGCTTCAGTAAGTATGTGTGTGCTGCTGGCAATGGTTGGTTGGTTGGGTGGGTCTCTTCCTTTTAGCTAGTGGCTTTACCTCAAGACACATCCTTGCCTAAAAAAACTCTTCAGTTGTCTCTGCCATCCCCCCTTCTCACAGTACCAGCAGCATTAACCCCTCACTGCCTGCTGCTTTACCTTTACACAGTAATATTTTAAAAGAAAATTAAGCCAGATAGGCTGTGGTTTAGCGATGAAGAGGAAATAAGGAGCTTCCGCTGTAAGCTGTGAAAAAGTCTAGAGCCTCCTCCCCAAGCTGCAGGTCCCGACAGCAACATGTTAACCTGTAGTGAGAAACTTGCACGTAAACACACACACACACACACACACATTTAGAAGTGTCCAAAGTATTTTGTGTCTGCTGCATTAACAATTGCAGTTACAACAGATGAGGTGTTTAAGTTTTTAAATTGCAGTGACACAGGGATGTGATACTTATGCTTGGTCCTGCTAGTCGAGCACCTGCAACCTACTCTCTCTCTCTCTGATATACCAGTTCTTTACTACACACTTAAAGCACTCTAGCCTAGAAATCTAGACGCACCCTAGCGGCGGCAAATTAATTTGCTCAGCCTGTACGTCTAGTATCAAACCATAGGGATTTCTATTGGCTGACGCCGTGGATGTCATCCAATCACAGCGCTCTATTTTGTTAGAGAGTCTTAAGGCGGGCTTAACAGGATAACGACAGTCCTGCGACGATGAACAACAAGGAAGGTGGCTATGGCGAACGAAGAGCGGTTGTTTGAATCAGCGTTGGCGTCAACTTTGGAGGAGTTGGACTTTTTTTTTTTTTGAAAGATGCCACAATGCACTTAAGTCATTCCTTTCGAAAAAGGATGTATTTGCCGTTTGGTCGTAGCGCTGGCCTATTGCATGCCTAGGCAGTTTGAAAGACAATTCTCTGCCCGCCCCTTGGATTAAGCGAGGTGAATGGTTCGATTCCAGACTATACATTTCAATGATATAGGATGGCCCGCCAGGCTAAAAGCACTCCACATTGAAAGGTGAACCAACTACCAGCAATGTGTAGCACCCACCTAGGAGATGCATGGCAGCCATTGAGCTTGAGGTGTAGAGTGAGGGAGTGAATGTGCCAATTAGATTGGGGGATGATTAAAGGATCAGTGAGTCAGGTTGGGGAATTAAGCCACCAGGGAACCCCCTACTCTATGCAATAAGTGCCATGGAATCTTTAATGACCACAGTGAGTCAGGACCTTGGTTTAATGTTGCATGCAAACGACAGTTTCTCCTGCAAGTAGTTTACTTGATTGTATGTTATCTTCATTAGAAGCATCTTGAATTTCTCCTTGGGGATCAATAAAGTTTCTATCTATCAATCTATCTATTTAAATGTCTTTTCTCGTTTTTACCAGGCTGCAGAAATTGTCTCTAATATGTTAGAGCCAGAACAGCATGGATGCACTTGTGCAGAAGTCAACAAAGCAGGAACCAAAACATTCTGTTCTCAAAGCAAAAAAACAACAACCAATATTAACTAGCATTGATTCCATGTGTGTATCGTTTAACTGAAATAAGGCATAGAGTGAAAATAAGATCTCCTTCATTCTGAATGAGCATATCATCCTGTGACCTTATTTATCATTTGTCGACCCTGGTGATGTGGGTGGCTTTCTTCCTGTTAGCTTGTGACCTAACTTGAACTTTACCACACTCTTCATTCGTTTCTACTCCCCCATTACACCCTCTTAGTGTATTAACCCCTTGCTGCCCACTGCTTTACGCAGCAAGCTCAGAGGACTGATACTACAGGCTACAGGCAACTTACAATTTCACCAACTATCAACCAGCAAGCAGGACTGGCTGTTCTTGATAACGTAGCCTATCAGATTGGCAGGTCCTGTGATCGTCACTGAACAAGGACTATGAAGATATAGTCTAGACAATCAATTTATTGCATCCATCCTGTGTCTTTGGGACTATAAACATTTAGATTATAAGCCCTTTTTGAGTTTTATTATAGTCTTTTTATGAACTTTATGTAAATTAAATAAAACATTTTTAAAGTTGGAGGGGAAAAGTGTTTTAAAGTTGGTTGTGTCAGAGTGGCTGTGGTTTAGCGCTGAAGAGCAGATAAGGAGCTTCCTCTGTAAGCGCTGACTAAAGTTTAATTAAAGAGCTTCCTCAGCAAGCTGCAGGGTCTGCAGGGCCCAACAGCAACATGTTAACCTGCAGATACTCATACTAAGTTGCCCTTACACAGACTCTTATGACCCTCTCTGTCTCTGGCTGTCTGTGCTACAGCCTTGGCTTGCTGGAGACAGCAGAGTGCTTAATTGGCTGGACACACCTGCGAAGTGCACGTGAGGGACAGCTTCTGGAGGAGTGCCAACGGTAAGGTCACTGTGTCTCTCGTGATCAGTTACCTTGTTGACCACCCCTTCTCTCATCCTGGCGCATGCGTGTGTACAGACAAACACACGCATACACACACACACACACACACACACAGAAAAACACACTTACAATGTTATATACTGTTTGCTGTGTACTCACTCTTTCAGACACACACATAAACATGCTTAGACATATACCATGTGATACAGACATACTCACAGAATAACACACACAATTTAGCCACACACACAGACTCAGGCTCACAACATACATTCATGCACGCACTCACTCACTCACTCACTCTCACATACATTTCCCTTTCACTATACAACATTCACTCTCACTCTGATTTTCCTGCTGGCATTCCAATCACTGACACTCTCAACCAGATGATTTCACATCCCCTAGACATGCTAGGTCCATATGAGCCTTGGCTGTAACACACACACACACACACACAGACATTTGTCTTTCACCAGTGGTGGACAAGTCACTCAAGAAGAGTAATATGTTATTGACTACCTATATTATATATATATAGACTTGGAATTTCATAATTTTAGGGGCAAGGCCTTCACTTGGGCATATTTGGTGTGGGGCACAAAGGCCACACATCAGGGCACCAAGGCCAAAGTTAACTGTACAGTAGGCTACATAAAAATATAAAAAATATAAAAGTTATATTTAGCCTATTCACAGCAGCAGACCTGCATCACGGTATAAAACAGTACAAAAACATGAAACATCACATATTACATAGAACTGTAAATCATAGAACTGTTTTTAATATTTACAGATATCTAGGCTATATTTCACATTTATTGTCTATTTGGCCTGTTATGAAATCATGTATTGAACAATTTAAGCACAGTTCAGCATTAATAAACTCATAGCCTGCATGTATAAGTATTAATTATATATACTCTTTTGATCCCGTGAGTGAAACTTGGTCTCTGCATTTTCCCCAATCTGTGAATTAGCGAAACACACTCAGCACACAGTGAACAGAAGCACACAGTAATCCCGGAGCAGCGAGCTGCCTGCAACAACAGCGGTGTTTGGGGAGCAGTGAGGGGTTAAGTGCCTTGCTCAAGGGCACTTCAGCCGGGCCTACTGGTCAGGGTTCGAACCGGGGGTTCAGGCAACCCTCTGGTTACAAGTCCGAAGCGCTAACCAGTAGGCCACGGCTGCCCCCCAAAAAATCATGCATGCTTAGCATTTTGTGATCATTAAGGCTACTTTGACAAACTCTTAGTCCGCTGTATATCCTCTGATTTTAACTATTACAGATATCTAGGCATTACAGATATCTAGATATTTGTAACATTTATTTTGTATTTGGCCAGTTATGAAATCATGTATTGAATAATTTAAACACACTGTGAAACCTAAAGCCCAAAGTTGGAGACATACATGTAGACATTGCTACAAGTTTAAAACCGGATTACTCTGGAATGGCTAACTGTAAAGGGGAATACTTTACACCTTTGTGTTTGGTAATGTCTGCTGTTTATTCTGATATATGGTTTTGTCATGTGTTGAGGGAAATGGATGGTTAGGGAGATGGGCACAGAATGTACTTTGATTAAATTAAAGTTTTCTTGCAAATCGTTTACCACAACAACTAGCGGATAACATTGTTTAAAAGCTGAGAAACAGCTCTTTTGTGTGATGTGATACATGTGATTTCTGTGCAGATGCTTTTGTACAAAGGCAAAGCAACTCATATTATATTTGAACCAGACACCTAAGAAAACACACGAGATTTAGTTCACACCTCTCATCTATTCTCCCTGAGAAGATCCACTCAGTGTTTTGTTATTGTTTATGGGGACAGGCTCCAGCCATTTTGTTCCCAGTTCACAGAGCCAGGGCTGTGTTGCATGTTGGCAATCACTCAACTTAAGTGAGCATACAACTTAATGTGGATATAGAGCTTCATTCAATTTGGCTTCAGTAACATTTTCCCTTGCTTGGCATCAGATAGATTGATAGATAGATAGATAAACAGATAGATAGACAGGTACATAAACACAACTAACGGAATGCAACATACTAGTGTGATCATTTATTTTGTACTTTATTAATGACAGAAGTGTGGTCAAGACAAAAAAAAATAAACATGTTTTATATAAAGCAGATAATGTTTGACTGTACATTGCCACTCATCTAAGATAATGGAAATCTTTGAAATATAAAAAACACACACAAAAATATTTACATAAATCATATAATATAAATATTGATGCATGCCACGCCAATGCATTCTGCATTCACACCATCTTTGCTAAGGTAATAGACAATGCAGTGCCAGTGCAATATGCAATGCTAATGGCCTAGGTAAGCGAAGATGAGGTACAATGAGATCAAAGTCAAAGTCAAAGTCAAAGTCAGCTTTATTGTCAATTTCTTCACATGTTCCAGACATACAAAGAGATCGAAATTACGTTTCTCACTATCCCACGGTGAAGACAAGACATATTTGACCAATTTTAAGTCCACAGACAAACATAACATTCAAGTAAACAAAAAAGTAAGTAAATAAGTAAATAAGAGGGCACATATAATAATAATGAAAAAATAAGAGCAGCAAAATTTTGTTGACATTGTGCATAGACAGTCAATAAAATACTAGTGCAAATACTGTAAATTACTATAAAAATACTGTTTGACCTAAGTAATAAAGAAAGTGGCATAGTGGTGCAAGTTATGTAAGAGCAGCAGAAGTGTTGTGTTTTCAGGACAACAACACCAAGTTGTAAAGTGTACAAGTGTGCAAGTGTTCAAGTGTGCAGGTGGAGTAGTGCAGGCGGCCATTGTGGGTCCAATGTCCAGGATGTTATGTAGCTGAGGGTGGAGGGGGGAGAGGAGGGAGAGAGTTCAGCATCCTTACAGCTTGGTGTATGAAGCTGTTAGTGAGTCTGGTAGTGCGGGAGCGCAGGCTTCTGTACCTCTTCCCAGAGGGCAGTAGATCAAACAGATTGTGAGCGGGGTGACTTGCATCACTCACAATTTTGGTCGCCTTTATGGGTGAGGTGGGTGGTGTAAATGTCCTTCAGGGAGGGGAGTGAAGCACCAATGATCCTTCCAGCTGTGTTCACTATGCGCTGCAGGGCTTTCCTGTTGTATTCAGTGCAGCTTCCGCCCCCACACAGCGATACAGCTGGAGAGGATGCTCTCAATGGTGCCTCGGTAGAATGTGGTCATGATGGCTGGTGGAGCACTTGCTCGCCTGAGTTTTCGAGAGGAAGTACAGGCGGCGCTTGAGCTCTTCGCCAGTGATGCAGTGTTGGTGGTCCAGGAGAGGTCTTCACTGATGTGCACCCCAGGAATTTGGTGCTGCTCGCCTCTCCACCACAGCACCGCCGATGGTCAGTGGCAGGTGTTGGGTGTGACCTCTCCGGAAGTCAACAACAATCTCTTTGGTCTTGCTGACGTTCAGCAGGAGGTTGTTGTCCCTGCACCACGTGGTCAGATGGTCGACCTCCAACCTGTATTGAGTCTCGTCGCCCTTGGTGATGAGACCCACCAGAGTTGTGTCGCCAGCAAATTTCACTATGTGATTGTTGCTGTAGGTTGCAGTGCAGTCATCGCCAGCAGGGTGAAGAGCAGCGGACTGAGCACGCAGCCTTGGGGGCCCCTGTGCTCAGTGTGATGCTGCTTGAGGTATTGTTGCCAACACGCACTACTTGGGGCCTCTGACAGAGGAAGTCCAGTAGCCAGTTGCAGAGGTAGGTACTGAGTCCTAGTTTGTCAAGTTTGCAGATGAGTTGTTGTGGTATTATGGTGTTGAATGCAGAACTGAAGTCTATAAACAGCAATCTCACATATGAGTCTCTTTTTTCCAGGTGGGTGAGGGCTGGGTGGAGGGCAGAGCAGATTGCATCCTCTGTAGACCGCTTTGGCTCGGTATGCAAACTGAAGGGGTCCAGGGTGGGGGAGAATGGCTTTGATATGTGACATGACAAGCCGCCAAAGCACTTCATGATGATGGGTGTCAGTGCCACAGGGCTGTAGTCATTGAAGCAGGATGGAGCAGTTTTCTTCGCACAGGTATGATGGTGGCAGCTTTGAAACATGATGGGACGATGGCTTGCTTCAGGGAAGTGTTAAAGATGTCTGTGAAGACATCCTTAAGCTCCCCTGCGCAGTCCTTCAGCGCACGACCTGGGATGTTGTCTGGACCTGTTGCCTTACGGTGTTGATAGCAGCAAGTGTCCTCTTCACGCTGTCGGCAGAGAGGCACAGGGGCTGCTCATGTAGAGGGGGATGGGTCTTCTGTGGGCAGGTGCTGTTTTGTGCTTCAAAGCGAGCAAAGAAGCGGGTTCAGGTTGTTGAGCAGAGGGATGTTGCTCTCACAGCCTGTGGCGCTGGGCTTGTAGTCCGTGAGGGCCTGAATGCCCCGCCATAGGCTTTGTGAGTTCCTGCTGTCTTTGAAGTGGGTGGTTATCTTGTGAGTGTATTTCTTTTTGCTTCCTTGATGCCACGGGACAGGTTGGCTCTCGCTGTTTTCATGCCAGCTTCATCCCCAGCTCTGTAGGCTTTGTCTCTGGCCCTCAGCAGCCTGAGGACATCCCCTGTCAGCCATGGCTTCCAGTTAGCCCGAGTGATGATGTCTTTTGTGTGGGTCACATCATCAATGCACTTGGTGATGTAAGAGGTTACAGTGTCTGTATACTCCTCTATGTCTGTCCGGGTTGTTGTAAGTGGCTGCCTGCTTGAACATTTCCCAGTCTGTTGTGTCAAAGCAGTCTTGAAGAGCATCGGAGGCTCCCTCAGGCCACACTTTTACCTGCTTACGAACCGGGTTTGTTCGTTTTTTTACCCTTTGTCTGTATGCGCGGCATTAGCATAACAGTGATATGGTCTGAAAGTCCAATGTGGGGGAGGGGGGTGGCTTTGTATGCTCCTTTGTGTGTAGTGTAGACCAGGTCCAGGATGTTATCTCCTCTTGTTGGAAAATCAACATGCTGGTGTAGCTTTGGAAGTACAGTTTTTAGATCAGCATGGTTGAAATCTCCAGTGAAGATGGTGAAACCGTCTGGGTGTGCCGTCTGTTGTTCACTGACAGCCTGGTACAGTTCACTAAGAGCCGCGTTCTTATCGCTGTTGTTGTTGGTAGGCGGGATGTATACTGCGACTAGCAGAATCGCAGTAATTTCCCTTGGCAGGTAAAAAGGTCGGCACTTTATGATCATAAACTCTGCCAGTGGTGAGCAGTGTTTGCATACTACTACAGTGTCCCGGCACCATTCGTCACGGATGTAAACACAGATTCCTCCTCCTCGTGATTTACCTCCCTTTACAATGGCCCTGTCTGCTCGATAGCATGCTAGCTAATCACTAGATAATCACTAGTAGTCTAAACTAGTAACACTAAACCAATAGTTGACTTTCCTGAGGGTGCTAAAAACACATAGTGAACGGTGTAAATAGAAAACGTGGATTATGCATCACTGGGCTGAGTGTGGGGTTAGTCGTGTGGTTTATAGTCACTAATATAAAAACACACATGCACGTCATTGGGGTTTAATGGGGACACGAGCTGTGGCAGTTCATTATTAATCAGTGGATATTGCAGAACCCTGGAGAGTAAAGCCTTTGTGGTCAACATTCAGGTTCATGGGAAATAGGAAGAGTTGTGGGGTCATCAGTGGAATGTGTGGGACGTGTGTGTGTGTGTGTGTGTGTTCAGTAATGGGGTTTATGGGGTCCACATAGATCTATGTGATCAGGACTGGGGTTTGTGGGAACATGAATAGGATAAATGTTAGGCTCATCAACAGAAGTCATGGATTCAGTGAGAGCATTGTCATGGTTTATGGGTACCTAGAAATTGGGGTATGCAGGGTCATCATCATTTTTATGTGAGGGTAACTGGGTTGTATGGAGTCAGTGTGTGTTGTATCTGATGGAATACAGACAGCTGACATCCCAGGGTAGCGTGGTTCTACTTGAACAGTTCATTCTGAATCAATTGGTTTTGAGGGTACTTTTTCAGCGCACATTGTGCCATCATTATTCATAATATGTTTTGTGTTGACATAAACACTATTGACTCGAGTACGTGTTGGACTACAGACCACTGAATAGTCAGGATCATCAGAAGTGTGTGTTGGTGAATGAGGGGTTTTACACACCGTGTTCTTGGTGTCTTGGTGTATTTGGGTTCCTGATTAGCTGGGTTTGTGGGGTCTGGATTATCAGTGCATGGTGTGGGGATGCCACTAGGAGTATTGGGACATTGTGCAGTACCATAGACAGTGCTCACTGTACTATCAATTTCATCAGGGTTAGGGCCTCCTCGACGAGGAGATTGCTGGTCCGCGGATGATTTCCGTCACAATTAAACGGTATCATTGAACCGCGGACCAAAAGAAAAAGAAACTAAACATTTCCCAGAATAGGAAACATTTCTTAATTTATTGTTATCAAATAAAGAGGCATAGCATTAGGGGGTAGTGGTGTGAACGCTCATTCTTGTGTGTGCGCATCTGTGCAAGTTAAACAGTCACCACTGGAGATAACGTGGGTAGCAGCCACAAACAACGTAGCCTTTTTAAAACAATGAACGAAGCGGACTCTTGCTGTCCATGAAAACATACATATACTGGCTAGATCTTGTTAGGCATGTTTACGTAAGTTAGGCTAATGAACATGTTGCATTCTATTCAGCCTGATTATGTCATTCTTTAAGCCACATAGCCTGTCTCCAGTTTTCCTCAACTTGACTAATTAAGAAGCGATAATAGGATATTTGACCGGCATATCATCAACACAGATATGTGATCGCAAATGGCATGCCGAATGAATGGTTAACAATACATGGGGAATTGTACCTCAACACAAACACCTGTGTTCTGTGGTGATGAAAGGATGAAATAAAACTTTATTAATTGATGTACTTTACTTTTAAACTATCTTTAAACATGTGTTCAGTTATTGTCCTTTTAAAGACTGGGAATACCCATACGAACCTTTGGCAAATTTGGGATTTGCTCTGCAGGTTCGTCTGGCCAAGAGGCCATCGAAGCCCATTTCCAATGTTCTTAAAATGTGGGCATGGAAATACAATTGCTAATCCGGCCTGGGTGTGTATTTCATTGCAATTGAGCAAACAACTGCCTTTAAAACCTTTGTTTACGAGACTGCTACACTTCTGAAACAATTTAGTATGAGTTAAATGCACCAACTTCAAGGAGAAATCCAACAAACACTTTATGGGCATGTACATGGGAGCTCACAGACATGCCCCCAGAGTGTAGCACTATAGCTGCTGGTTGCAGCAACTTGAGCTAGGTAAAACCGATTGTTTTCGGGGGGTTTTTGTGTACTGACAGTACTTGGTGACCTCGAGAAACAGATATCTATGTGAAAACTTCTTTCTCCTTTAAGTTTAATTTCACTGCTAGTTACACTCTTGCTGGAAGTCGTAAGTCAAAGAACCTTTTCCAGAACCACTCTCAATTACAATTGAGAAGATCTGCATGCTAACCAGGCTAGTTCCTTTATTGGTATTTTTTAATATGGAGTGATAAAAATTCCCTCTGTAAATACATTTGTCAATAATTTAACATAAAACAAGAATGTTGAACCTGCCTTTCTCCCATAGTCAGATGTCTGTAGTTGAAGTATATGCAAATTAGCACATCATTAATCAGGTAATGCATAATAGACATACTTACATATAAAATTAAACTTGAAATGCAAATAAAATATATTGTCTTAAAGTAAATAATCAACAAGGGAAGTTGTATGGTGATATCTATTAGTTCAATTGTCTATCCCTATTCAACTGTAATGCCTTGCCTCGCCTCTGGGGGCAGAAAATGTTGCGGGTTCTGTTCCTGACTTCCACCCGTTGTACACTTAACCCTGAGCTGCTCTGGGGATAATACACATGTAACTTGCTTTGCTTTGTATAAAAAAATGTATATAATAAAAAAATTAATAAATGCAAATGTTATCTTCATTAGCAGCATTTTACCAGACTGCAGATATTGTTTCTAATATTTAAGCAGCCCCTACACTGGACTGCAGCCATGTTTGTTAACTTTTCAGTAGCCCCTATCACAGACTGTAGCAATGGTTGAAGCCCCTATACCAGGATGCAGCAAAGGTTGAGTCCAGCATTATGGTATAAGAACTGCTAACATAAGCTGGTTAGCAGACAGTCCAACTCACACAGTTACTTAATATCAGATGTTCCATACATGAGATATGTACAGTAATGGTTACCAGACATATTGAACACATTGATCAACTTGCCTTGAGCAAATATTATACAACGTAATGATTTGTTTTTGTCGATTAAGATTTTTACTGTATCCATCAGTGTCTGTCCATAGACAAATGTGTCTGATATATACCTGCCTTTCATTGTCAGAAGAGAATAAATGATATTGTATGCTGCGTGTCAAATGTATCAGTAAATGCAATGCTCACCTAAAACCTGGAGCTCACAGTAAAGATGTTCTCACTTTTGTTGTCAGATAGAGAGAATTTTTTACTCATGTTTGGTTTGGACTCTGACAGATTAATCTCCATACAAGTCTTATGTGCACAGATATGCTTGATGTTGTCTGCAAATTCCACAGGGTACTTGCACTGAAGGATGGCCTTTCCTCCCTCCCCTTCAGTTATTCTTATGGTTTGGCCACAGCAGTCAGTGTTTTCAGTGAGCTTTGCGTTATATATCCTTTCATCTCATAGACTCTATATAAAACATCCATAAATTGTATAATCTGTGAAGCAATTTTTAGACCACTTGGGCAAAAGTCTAAGATGAAATCCTTACCCTCCTCTATACCCAGATGGACTGCAGTAAAGCAGTTCTCCATCTTCTGCACAATGGTATATCCCAGCATCGTTCAAGGTGAGGTTTGTAATAACAACTGATAGGTCGTTCCAAAGAACGCTCGGAAGAAGAATGACTCTCCTGTCAGTGTCAGGCTTGAGGCGATTGTATGGGCAGGTTGTATCATTTCCCTTGCAGAAGTATCTCTCCTTGTGTTCATCCCAGTCATTAAATTTGCAACGGATTACAATGCCTCCCCTTGTAAATCCTTTCACTTCAGCTGAGTTCCCTTTTCTTTCTCCTGAAACTGCATACCACATGGAGTTTACAGTGCAATAAATCTGAGAATGTGCATTTGTTCTAGCAAAATATGCATTACCGGTAAGTTAATTTTCAATAGCAGAATAATCATTATGAGGCAAGTAAAGTCAAAGAAGACTTATTTAGAAACTTATCAGAAACGTAAATGTTTCTGTTTGCTCTTTTTATTCTAGGCTGCCTTTTTAAGAACTGGCTGTAGACAACGGACAATAATCAGCATCCACAAGCTAACTCCGGCTTATTTACAGCTTTTTGTCTGTCAATCAATGATCATTGGCCCTATCAAATAAATAAATAAAGAAGTCTACATGAATCTCACCTGTGATATTCAGATTCACCTGTCTGGTCAAAGCCACATTATTCACACCAGTTCTAACTCCGCACCAGTAGATCCCAGCATCCTTCCTCTTCATGTTATTGATAGTCACAGTAAAGACACTTCCATTTCTGTTCTGAGACAGAAAATACTTTGTATTCCTCTGTAAAGGCTTTGAGGTGATTAGGTCCGGTTCAATGAACGTCTCATGTTGTTTACAGAAATACTGCATGTTTCCCTTCGATTCCTCGGGGTACTTGCACTGAATCTCTATATTGTCTCCCTCGTGTCCAGTAGTTGTAACAGGTGAATCACAGCAGTCACCTGTCAAACATTCACAAAGTACTCAGATCAGTTCTGATGTCATAGATATCAATGTCTGCCTGGTTAAAACACAATCACTTTTAACCTGAATGTATAGAAAAGGTACTCTGGAAATCTTAGGGTGTCACACTGGCGATGAGTAATGATGCTCATTACCTATGCCCATAGAGACAAGCTGCAGCAATCACATCGGTGTATGTGATATAGGCGGGCCAGAGGCAAGCTAAACAGATGATGACAGCGCTGCAATGTTGTTGTCCGGAATCAGTCAGTAAACATTGATCGTAGTGTTATCCAATTGCGAGCAGTGATATTTTCAAATGCATGCTTGGTGCCGCCCGTCGAGTTGGGACAATTTCATTAATTTCATCAAAAATAAAAAAAATATTTTTAAAAACTGCATGGCTTTGCCTTGCTGTGCAGCGTCTTGCCACTATGGTTGGGGGATTTGCAGACCCCTCATCACCCCCACTTCCAGCGTCCCTGGCTGCAGCCCCCTCATCACCCCCACTTCCAGCGTCCCTGGCTGCAGCCCCCTCATCACCCCCACTTCCAGCGTCCCTGGCTGTGGCGCAACTGGCTACAGTGCCACATTAAGAGTCCCGGTGCCCACAGGGACCCGAGTTGAGTCCGACCTGGGTCATTTTCCGATCCCGCCCCATCTCTTTCTCCCACTTGCTTCCTGTCTCTCTCTTCACAAAGAAGGGAAAAAGCATATTTAAATATATATATATGATACAAATATGTCAACAAGGAGAGAGATGCAGAGCAGTATTCTACTCCAAGAAAATACTCTTACTATACTATAACTACTGGTGCACCTAGGCTTTAATAGCCAAATCTAGCAGGTAAGAAAGATTAACTGGATGACGTTAAAGTGAAAGTTAGACATTAGAAAGGCCAGTGAAAATTAAGGTTGCTTCTGACATAGTACAAAGAAGCACAACTGGTGCTCTGAATACAGATTATTTTGTCTTACAGACGCATAACCGCAATTTGATTAAACCAGCTTTTAAAAAGCTGAAATATTTCACTGCAAAACAGCCATGCACAGTCACAGCCTGTTTTTGTACATACAGGGGAATACATGCAGTGCCGGTTCAGATCTCCATGAGGCCCTAAGCAAAATCCTGCTAAGGGGCCCTCCAACCTGAACTCTTCTGAAAACTTACCGAATATAGTTTTTTTCCCCTATAAAACACTAGGAGAAAGAAAAATAATTGTGTGTGAATCACCTTCACAGTTATAAAAGTCCAGTTTTAGGGTCTGGGCTGCTTGCTTTCGATGCTTGCTGTACATATTATGAACAAAATGACAAAAAATACTATAACTGCAGTTCAGTTATACAACAGTAGGTTATTGTGCAGTAGTTTTATATTTTCATGTCCAAAATACTGCATCTCTGCAGTAAAGAACAGTATTATGGAGTACAATGCAGTTTTTTGTGTGTCCAAAATACTGCATTTCCTGCATAAGAACTGCAAATATTTCCTCCAAATCTGCAGTTTGACACATCAAGTTCACTTCATACTATTTTAAACAATAATTTTAATACTTACAAACAATGAATAAAAACAATTAATACTTCATATAGGCCTAATTTACGATGTGCATCTATTGTCCAGTATGCAGACATAGCAAATCAAAGTTAATACATTGGGCTACTTTTCATTATGTGTTCTATCTAACTTCTCAGCTATCTAAACCAACAAAGCTTGACTGAAATATTGTAAAACCATTTACTTCTTTTAAAAATGCATGAAATCACCGATTAGTTTCGACGGGTCCTGTGTTTCTGCTGAAAAACTGCTGGTTTCATCCCGATATGCACGTTATTATGAACACATTGTAAGATGCGGTTATTTAAAAAAAAAAATGTAGACAGTCGCCCGGATTCAAAAAACGGAATATGCGATTATATTTCACAACTTTGCGCAGTACTGTGACTGGGAAAGGGCTGGCAAGCTCCCACTTTCCCCCTGACCCTACCATAAATGCATATGTATGACAGAAAAGTGCAACTTTTTATAAATACAACGCCATGTTTTTAGGTGTACGATGCAATGAAATTACAGCTTGAGTGGGCGTAAATGTGTTAGTACATCTAGCCCTAAGTCTTGGTTTGAGACTACTGCATTGCTTCTTTGTCAATATGACAACTGACTGCTGGTAAGAACCTGCTTGGGTTAGAACAGCACTATTTTTGTTTAACTGTGTTAAATTATGGTCTTGTGTTAATGCCTTATTCTAGCTTCAACTTTGACATCTCTAATAAATAGGCTAATCATGAACATTTTTGAAGGAGAACTGTCATCACTTTTAGATATAGATTTAGACCCATTACCTTCTTTAATCTCCAAAATGAATGAAGTATGCAAGTCTCCATCTTCAACTGCACAGTGATAAGTCCCACTATCCTCTGAGGTGAGGTTTGTGATGAGAATGGTTAAGGAGTCCTTTTGAACACTGTTATACAGGAAGACTCTGCTGTCGTTGTGGGTTAGTCGATTGTAAGGGCAGGTTGAAGCATTGCCCTTACAGAAGTACTTCTCCTTATATTTATGCTGATAAGTATATTTGCAGAAAATGAGTATTCCACCCGTCGTGAAACTTTTCAGCTGTTGAATTCCAGTTCCTGCACTTCTTCCTGGCACTAAAACAGTCAAAACAAATGGTTTCGACACAGCACAACTTCACATGTTGACAGCAGGATATACTGATGCAACTTCTGCACAGATGCACCTCTGCTAGGCCAACACAGCATCAATATGTTATAAAAGTTAGAAAAAGGTGAAAAGGCCATACGTCGGACAACTGGACAGTCAAGAATGTGCCATTTTGTAACACATGGATTATGAAATCCAGCTAAACTCTTCATATACACATATGAAGTCAACAACAAATCAACAACAGTTTGTCTCTCTGATAAGGAAGCAATACAAAAAAGATGCAGGTAACCAATTAACTTAATGAGTTTACGACTAACTGAACATAAATGTTTTTCAAAAATTAATTTGTTGGCCCCAGCTGTGGCACAACTGGCTGGGGCACCTGCACCGTACGCCGGCGACCCGGGTTCGATTCCCGCCCCGTGGTCTTTTCCGGATCCCACCCCTGCTCTCTCTCCCATTCGCTTCCTGTCAGTCTCCACTGTCCTATCATTAAAGGCATAAAGCCCAAAAAATATATTTAAATAAATAAATAAATAATTTGTTAGTGTTTATTTTACCTGCGGTGAGGCAGAGATATAAATTACAATTTCTTTCATTGAACCATCTTCTTTTAGATACCGCAGTGCGTGCGCTGCTGGCAATGTGGGTGACGGAGCTCTTCCTGTTAGTTTGTGGCTTTACCTCGAGACGCAGCCTGGCCTGAAAACACTTGTCAGTCATCTCTGCAATCATCCCTTTATCACAGCACCAGCAGCATTAACCCCTCACTGCCCTTACACAGCAAGCTCAGAGGACTGAGGCCAGTACACAACCTTGAACTCACAACTTGAACAAAATAACCAACAACCTTACATAACAACTTCAGTATATCAACTAGAATGTTTGTATTCCATGATACAAACATTTACATGAAATGTGCATCTAGGATGGGTTGAACATGTAATTGGTTGCAAATTCCATGGAGTATTAGTTTATAGTTGATATATTTATGTAGAATCTAATTTTAGTGGTGAGCTAGAGGGAGGCTGTTGTGAA
Source organism: Alosa alosa (assembly GCF_017589495.1). Classification (NCBI taxonomy): domain Eukaryota; kingdom Metazoa; phylum Chordata; class Actinopteri; order Clupeiformes; family Clupeidae; genus Alosa; species Alosa alosa. The sequence goes on from NC_063195.1 coordinate 12,006,334, forward strand.
GAGGCTTAGCTGCCCTGCAGTGATGGTGACAAGATACAAAGCTTCCTCTGTTCACTGTTGATGGTAATTCTGATACCACATGTACACTCAGGCGCACATACGATTGACGTGTATATTTTTTCGGAGTGTCTATTTACATCGCTGGTACGAATAGCCTTGGCCACACAGCTGAGCTATTCATACCCTGTGACATAACAACAAAAAGACATTGCTCACGTGCACAAAAAACATGGCGGACATTTGTTTTTCGTCAGCAGAAAGTGAAGAATTCTAAAAGGTTTCGGCACTATATCTGTTCAGATTAAGATTTAGATTGAAAAGCTGTGTTTTATTTTCATAATCTTGGTTCAGAGAACACATACAACCGTCAGTTTATTAGTTAACAGAAATGTTGTGAACATGACGTTCAGGCCTATAAACTATTAGTTTACCTGCAAACCACCATCTCCTTGTGGAAGCAGATAGTGCAGTGGTCACAGACAAGGGCTGGCACGCGGGAGACCGGGGCTTGATCCCCATGTGATGTGTTTTGGCAGAGTGAGTGTGCATGTGTACCAACGTCTCTGGAGAGAAGGCGCGCAATTTGAACAAGAAATCGGTTCTCAAATGGAAGTTGTTTTCTTTTACTCGGCTATCTTATATGGTCATCAGCACACAATGTTGAGCTAATTCACCAACTCAGTAGGCTGTTCATCATGGATATCACAAAGCTAGCAGGCAGCAAAGCTAGAGGAGTTATTCCAGATGGGCAAGAACAAGAACAAGGTAGGCAATTGGTGTGCTTGTCAGAACGTTAGACTGCATTACAGCTGTTTAAAGCCAGATGTCACGGTACGCTAGAACAAAACTAAAGGTAACTTTAGCTATAGGTCTGTATCAAGTTGTCCAAATGAAGTCATCTGAGTCATCGTAGACGTTGTTGTTGCATTATTGCATGTGGATATTGTTATGCTACGTAGGGTACTTTTTTGCAATGCACGGACCTAAAACCGGACCTAAAAATATTGTACACGCCTGATTTTTTTTTTTTTTTTTGCGGGGATGGGGGTGGGTGGGTGTGCCGTACGCACCATAGCTCTCTCTGTCTCTCTCTCACACACACACACACACACACACAGTACCTTTCTTAGCCACAGTTTCTTTTAATGGTGAGCACAAACAAGTGTTATGGACATTTTTATTAGGACATTGTACTGTAGTATAGACAGTGCTCTCTGTAGTATCAATTTCATCAGTACCAGTGCTAAGGTGTGTGCCAGCAGAAGTGTGTATTGGTGACTGGATGTTTGAGTATGTGGGGACATGGCCGGGGATTGTGGGTAATTCAGCGGTGGCATAGACAGTGTTGATCTGGGTGTGAGATGTCTTGGAGAGAAGGTGGAGGCCTGTATCGTCAGGAAGGTTTGGGGGTGATTGGATAGTATAGTAGGTAGGGTCACCTGCATAGTCTACCTTGGTATAGTTGCATCTTGAAGTCAGAGGAAGAGGAGGAGGAGGACAAATGTCCTCAATCTCCTCATCAATACCATCTGGGTCAGGGTTCTGACAGAGATAGAGAAAATACAAATAACTCATATCAAATTTGGCCTCACTTCAATATATATATTTTTTTCTTCATGGGGAAAGCAGTTGCTGTAAAGGTATTATTTTCTGACCGAGTGAGGCAACACTTTTTTAAAGGGACACCAGGCAACGTTTTCGTGTTAATTAATCATCTTCGTAAGTCGGTATATGGTTAAATGACTCATTACGGGGCGAATGAAGGCTCTCTCGCCTGCCCCTACTGCCTGTAGGAAGAATATCCCACTTGCAAGTTCGGTGTATCCTACCCGCCGACCGAAGCAGGATCAGTTTACAGCACAGAGGCAGGCTAACGAAACGCTAGAGATTGTTGCAAACGGCGAAGAAGCAGCGAATGGAAGACGCAAAAAAAAGGAAAAGAGCTTCAGACCGAGCGAGGGGGAGTTTCGTAGAGAAAAAGTATCAGGCTTGCCTGGTGTCCCTTTAAAATAAAATACATGAAATTGCTAGTAAAACAACTAGATGTATGGCAGAGCGGTACAAAATATGACCGCCGCCCAGTCCAGCACATTTTTTTCCACAAAAATAAGTCACGCTTGTCAAATTGTGTTAATTTCCTACTTTGTTCCTTTTTTGTGTATTTGTAATTGAATGTGTGGTTGTTTTTGTGTATATGTGTTTTGTGTGTGTTTGTGTATGTACTGTAGGTGTGTTTGTATGGGTGAATGTGTGTGTGTGTGTTTGTGCGTGTCGTGTGTGTTTTTGTGTGCACAAACAAGTGTTATGAACATTGTTATGCACATTATTGACAGCAGTTTATTGTCATCAATGTAAGTCCATGAATAAATATAGATCAGTTGTTAAATAATAGGCCTAGAAGTTGCATTTGAAAATGTTACTGTTGTAGGCTATGTTTGTTTTTTTATTTCAGCCACTGTTTTAAAGTGGTTAGGACCATTATTTCACACCAATTTTGAATAAACCATACTGCAATACAGATTTCATGGTTGCACCAGGCACAATGTTCGCCGATTATGTGGCCCTATAGTAACCTATAAATTCAATGTTGTGGCCCTCTATGAATGAGTTTGACACCCCTGGTCTAATGGATGCTGGGACCAAGCTTGACAGGGCTCTATTTGTCCTTAGTGTAGGTGGTCTGTATCTGTGGGCTGAGGATGGGAGGCAATACTGACTGTGTAGAGTGTGTGATGTCCAAAGTGTTTTGTTTTGTTTTTTGCTTTTGTTGGATATGCTGATAAGTGATTCCTGCTGTTGTCCAGTTATTTTGCTGCTCAGTTTGATGATTCTGTTTAGTGGGTTCCTATGGATGTTGGACAGTGCTCCAAACCAGGAAAGATCCTTCTGGATGAGCTGAGGTGACCGATAACTCTCTCTCTCTGGTGTCTGTCTGTCAGGAATGAGAGCACCCAGAGTATGAGGTGGGGATTGACCTCCATCTGGATAAGATGTTGTCCCATTAGATGGAGTTGCACAGTGTTAAACGCCCTTGAGAAGTCTATGAACACCAGCCGTACAAATGACTTAGGCTTCTCAAGGTGGGTACAGGCTCCATGCAGCAGCGTCAGTGTGGCGTTGTCTACCCCTCTGTGATGTTTGTACGCATACTGAAGCGGGTCAACGTACTTACTGACTTCCGCCTGTAGTTGTGTGATCATTAGCCTCTCAAAGCCTTTTATGACCAGGGATGTTAAGGCCACAGGTCGGTAGTCATTGTCGCAGGTGGGGTTACTCTTTTTAGGCATAGGGCATATGATGGAACTCACACACACACTAACACACAGGCACATACACATTTAGTCTCTCCTCACTGTTGGACAAGTCACTCAGGAAGAATAATATGTTATCAATCACTTATATATACCCCACATATTTAGGTACTTTAGCATCCTGAAACAAACTCTGGTGATGAAGGTTGTCTAAATATAGTGCTTCCTATGTGAGCTAGACAGGCTGTTAGTCGAGTCATAATAGCAACACATCAACCTGAAGTTTCTGACATCTCAGAAAACCACAGACCCAAAACCACAGGGTTTCCTGGAGACAGCATGATGCCAGCGCAGCCTCACGCTATGTTGCACAGAGTGAGAGGTGAGGGAGCAAATACACCAACCCTTGAATACACACACACATGCCTATGCACAGACATAAATCATCACCAAGTTACTCAGGAAGAGGAATACAGTATGTTAATGACTACTAAGATTGCTGGTACTTTCAAAGACATTTGGCTTCTTGAAAAAAGAAAAACATGTGGGTGATTATGATTGTCTAAATATAGCGCTTACTATTTAATTTACTGGGGCTGTTAGTCGAGTCTTAACAGCAACACATCAACCTGCTGTGAAACACTGACAGAGGAACCATTTCTGTCGTTTCAGAAAACCACAGACGCAAAACCACATACTGTAGTTTCCTGGAGACGGCATGAGGCCAGTGCTACGTCAGGCTACGTTACACAGAGCGAGAGTAGGGAGGGAGATAGGAAGTGATTTTGCAATGACGAAATACATACACGCACGCATGCACTCATACACACAAACACCCATGTATACACACAAGTGGTACCACAAACAACAGGATATTTAGTTAAAACTGAAACACAGCTAGGTCTGCTTGAACAATGCCTTAAGGTCAGGTGAGTTTGCTGGCCAATGAAGAACAGGGATACCATGGTCCTTAAACCAGGTACTGGTAGCTTTGGCACTGTGTGAAGGTGCCAAGTCCTGTTGGAAAATGAAATCTGCATCTCCATAAAGTTGGTCAGCAGAAGGAAGCATGAAGTGCTCTAAACCTTCCTGGTAGATGGCTGCATTGACCTTAAACCTCAGAAAATACACCAGCAGATGACATGGCACCCCAAACCAATACTGACAGTGGGAACTTTACACTGGACTTCAAGCAACGTGGATTCTGTGTCTCTCCTCTCTTCCTCCAGGCTCTGGAACCTTGATTTCCAAAGGAAATGCAAAATGTACTTTAATCAGAGGGCATAACTTTGGACCACTCAGTAGCAGTCCAGTCTTTTTTTGTCTTTATCCCAGGCGAAACACTTCTGACGCTGTCTCTTGTTCAAGAGTGGCTTGACACAAGGAATGCGACAGCTGAAAACCATGTCTTGCATATATCTGTGCGTGGTGGTTCTTGAAGCACTGACTCCAGCTACAGTCCACTCTTTGTGAATCTCCCCCACATTTTTGAATGGGTTTTGTTTCACAATCCTCTCCAGGGTGCGGTTATCCCTATTGCTTGTACACTTTTTCCTATCACACCTTTTCCTTCCCTTCGCCTCTCTATTAATGTGCTTGGACACAGAGCTCTGTGAACAGCCAGCCTCTTTAGCAATGACCTTTTGTGTCTTGCCCTCCTTGTGCGAGATGTCAATGGTCGTCTTTTGGACAACTGTTAAGTCAGCAGTCTTCCCCATTATTGTGTAGCCTACAGAACTTGACTGGGAGACCATTTAAAGGCCTTTGCAGATGTTACGTTTTGAGTTAATTAGCTGAGGTACCAGCTGAGGCACCAGGTGTCATATTGAACCTTTTCACAATATTCAAATTTTCTGAGATACTAAATTTAGTTGTCAGTTATAATCATCAAAATTAAAAGAAATACACACTTGAAATTATATCAGTCTGTGTGGAATGAATGTGTATACATTGTACAAGTTTCACTTTTTTAACAGAATTACTGAAAAAAATCAACTTTTTCCATGATATTTTAATTATATGACCAGCACCTGTATTTCCTGAATTTTCTAGAAAGTGTTGTATGTTAGGAATCACTCAAGTAAGTATTCAAATTAATGTGGACATAGAGCCTACAAATTGATAGTAAAGATAACCACACACACACAAAAAAATAGAAATAGGGGTATGTAGTGTATGTAAGTATGTCTTGGCTTCAGTGACATTTTAGATTGCTTGACATCAGATAGATAGACAGATAAACACATTGCTAGATAGAGAAATATAATAAAATATAAAGAATAGAACAAAGCTAATTAAATGCAACATAGTAGTTTGATCATTTATTTCTGTAGTTTATTGATGACAGAAATATAGACAGTCAAGACTACAAATGTACACAAATAATGTTTTACATAAAGATAATGTTTAGCTGTTCTTTTATCTTTCACATATGTACATTGACAATCATCTCAAATAATGGCAAACACAGAGACTTGAAGAACATATTTAATATTTAATTAAATATGAATGAATATCTTATTAAAAACATATAATTCATTTCTTATGAAAATGCACATGCAAGGTAATGCACATGCATTCACACAATATTTGCTAATGTGATAAACAATGCAGTGATAGTGCAATAAACAATGGTAATGCTAAGCCTAGGTTAGCGAAGATGAAGTACAATAAGATAATCTCTGAAAACGTAATAACACTAAACCAATAGTTGGCTTTTCTAAAGGTGATAAAAACATAAAGGGAACATATTCGTACAAACTTACGTAGATTTCTTTACTGCAAAACAGTAGCCTAGCCTAGGCTAAATTGGCTCAATGCAAAGTTATGTGTGGTTAACAACATTTGGTTATGTGTCTTTCACACAGCCCGGGTATCGGGATGTGACTTCTACAATTAGCCCAGACATATATTTTAACCATTTTGAACTGTTTTGTTATTTATTTACTTAGGCTACTCACAAAACAAGCATAGCATTCACATAACCTCATACAGAGTGGGCACTAGAAAATTGACTGAGGTCCTCCAAAGTTCTCATTGTGACATTGTAAAAGGAGGCAGGGCTTGGGATCATTCAATTGGTTTTAAAGGTACTTTTTCAGTGCACATTACGTCGTCATTATTTGCATTTGTAATAATTTCTGCATTGACATAAACCATATTTGTTTGAGTACTTGTTGGACTACAGATTGCAGAATAGTCAGTATCATCAGAAGTGTGTGTTGGTGAATGAGGGGTTTTACACACCGTGTCCTCGTTGGTGTATTTGGGTTCCTGATTAGCTGGGTTTGTGGGGTCTGGATTATCAGTGCATGGTGTGGGGATGCCACTAGGAGTATTAGGACATTGTACAGTAGTCTCTCTGTAGACAGTGCTCTCTGTAGTATCAATTTCATCAGTACCAGTGCTAAGGTGTGTGTCAGCAGAAGTGTGTATTGGTGACTGGATGTTTGAGTATGTGGGGACATTGCCGGGGATTGTGGGTAATTCAGCGATGGCATAGACAGTGTTGATCTGGGTGTGAGATGTCTTGGAGAGAAGGTGGAGGCCTGTTTCGTCAGGAAGCTTTGGGGGTGATTGGATAGTGTAGTAGGTAGGGTCACCTGCATTGTCTACCTTGGTATAGTTGCATCTTGAAGTCAGAGGAAGAGGAGGAGGATGACAAATGTCCTCAATCTCCTCATAAATACCATTTGGGTCAGGGTTCTGACAGAGATAGAGAAAATACAAATAACTTATACCACATCAAATTTGGCCTCACTTCATATATTTTTTTCTTCATGGGGAAAGCAACAGTTGCTGTAAAGGTATTATTTTCTGACCGAGTGAGGGCAACACTTTTTTAAAATAAAATACATGAAATTGCTAGTAAAACAACTAGATGTACGGCAGAGCGGTACAAAATATGACCGCCGCCCAGTCCAGCACATTTTCTCCACAAAAATGTCACGCTTGTCAAATTGTGTTCATTTCCTACTTTGTTCCTTTTTTGTGTATTTGTAATTGAGTGTGTGATTGTTTTTGTGTATATGTGTTTGTGTGTGTGTGTGCTTGTGTTTGTATGTAGATGTGTTTGTATGGGTGAATGTGTGTGTGTATGTGTGTTTGTGTGTGTTTGTGCGTGTCGTGTGTGTGCATGTGTAGTGTGTGTGTGTTTACGTGTCTTTTGTGTGTGTGTGTGTTTATGTGTGTGTGTCTTTATGCATGTGTACATAAATAAAGCAAATCTGGGAACCACCTACTCTTTGCGATAAGTGCCATGAGATCTTTAACAACCATTGTGAGTCAGAACCTCAATTTAACATTTATGCAAAGGAAAACATCTCCTGCAGTACAGTGTCCCTGTCACTGCAATAGGACATTGGGATTGACATTTGGTGGCTTTTGGCCACAGGGAAGAGTGCCACCTACTGGCCAGCCGCCAACACCACTTCCAGCAGGAACCTACTCTTCCAAGGAGGTTTCTTATCCAAGTACTAACTAAGCCTAGCCTGACGAGCCAGACTCACATTAAAATGTAGGGTCTGGGCACTCACCGTTTGCAGTGCTCAGTCCGAGGGGCGGGATAATCAGTTGTCTTTCAAATTCCCTCTGCACGCAATAGGACAGCGGCAGCGCTATGAGTCCCATGCGTTTCCCACCAGTGGAGCTAGTTGGCTTGTTCAAACGTTTGCCAACTTAATAAAAGCTCGTGTCACACTGTTCGCCAACAGCAACATCCATCTTATTTGTTTTCAAGTAGCAGGGAATTCAAGCCCAACCGTTGCAACTCTGCCATCCATCATTTTGTTAAGCCCACCTAACGACTCTATACACGATTTCATTGGCCTGATTGAGTTTCGATTTCTGGAGCTCACAAGCCAACGGAGAGTTGCTAGACTAGCCCTGGCAGCAAATGTAATTTGCTGCCGCTAGGGGCGCGTCTAGATTTCTAGGCTAAACTAAGCCTGCTTAGCTTCAGTAATTCAGCAAAGTCAGGGCACTGCCGGTCTGGCTGCTGGCTAAAAACAAAAGGGGAAAGGCATATACGATTCTAACTGTCTCACTGAATTGCATTATGCACACTCAATTCTCACTGGTATCTGCTAGACAACAAGTACCAAAACATGATTAGTTCATAGATTTCACATGTAAAATACATTTTATACAACCCCACCCCCAATTATTGAATTGTGTGCTTGTGTGCGTGTTCATGTGTGTGCATGTGCTTGTGGGTGTGCCTGTGAGTGTGCATGTACATGCATGCATACATATGTCTACTGTGTGTGTATGTGTCATCCGTATGATTACTGTGAATGTATGTGTGTGTGTGTGAATGTCTGTTTATGCACATGTGTGCATATGGAATGGGTTAACATGACCCCTGGAGGCAAACATATGCAAAAAATGGTCATCCTAGGCCCTACGGTTCTCAAGATATTCACAGAAAACTCTGTTGGTGTACGGTCACTAAATGTACACATAAATTAATTTATTGTATGGCCCCCCATGAACAAAAATCCACAAAACTTGGCATGCATTCAGAGGGTGTCATAATGATCCTACACTTTCAATTTCGTGCAGTTTTGACTATGTTAGGTCACAGATACCTGCGATTACAACACCTCATTTTTACTTTTTTGTTTTTATCTAGGTGGCGCTATACATGAAATGAGTGGTTATGGAATGGGCCCCTTAAGATCAACATACAAAAAAAGTGGTCCTCCTAAACCCTACGGTTCTCGAGATATTCACAGAAAACTGTGTCTGCCCTACCCTCCTTTCGATCAAAACGAAAAACGATGGTTCCATGCTATCCTTGTGGGGCTACATGCCCACCAAGTTTCGTTCACCCGGTCTTTGAGTGTCCCGGGAATCCTTGACGGAAAATTGGCCATACGAAAAATAAAAATAACAAATCTGACTAAACCTATATGACCGCCGCTTCGCTGCACGGCGGTCATAATTATTAGTAAAGGTCTGTTCATTCACATTAAATCATAGTTTTCATGCCATCAGAACTGGACCCTACTGAGAAACACACTTGACTAGCAAACACACACGGGCAAGAGTGCAGTAATATCACACTATACATCATGACATATTATTTCAATCATTATCACATGTACTCACCTCTGCACTGTGGTAAATCACTACGTTTGATCTATCTGAAGAACACAGATATACTGTTAACATGAGGAAATGTAACATTTTGTCTAAATGTGTGTGTGTGTGTGTCTTATGACTACCTACCATGTTTCCCTCTCTCTCTGTTTTTGTAGCACAGGAAAAGGGTAACTGCTAACACCAGTGCTACTATCAATACAGCTGTCAGTGTGTTCTGAAGAATCATTTTGCCATCTGTGGGAACAGAATGCATTACGTGAAAAGTGGTATATCCAGGAGGATAAAGGACAAAGTAAACTGCTGTCTATCCTACTGAGTGGCAGTGGCATTCTGATTCCCGCAAAACTTCGTCAGAAACAGAAATGTTCAGACTTGGGGTCAGACTTCACCTACAAGGATATTTCAGGAGTAAGAAGCTTGACATTGCGATGAGAGGACTGAACTATTTTGCATGTGAAAATGTAACTATGAGGCACTTTGGTTTTTATCTTCTAGTTTTTAAAGGGATATGGTTATGCACAACTTTTCCTAATTCATCAAAACCAAGGCTAAAATGATTTCCATTCAATGTTTCCTTTAAAAAATCAAGTTCAAGGTCAGGTGTGAGCTTGATGACATTAGGTGTGAGGAAGTGTATGACACTCTGGTGCATACGAGGAGAGTTGCATAAATACTTCCTTTCAATGTTTTTTTTTCTTTCTGGCAGCTAGGAGATCATGAGGAGATGATTACTGAATGTGACAAAATATTATGGGCTTGAAATCACATTATTTATATATAGAGGGAGAGCAGCTTCACAGAAGAGAACTTCTGACGGCAAATTTGAGGAAAAGTTGGTAAACCACCCTTCTCACCTAATTCGAGGGTGCTGATTCTGAATATTTTGTTTACCAAGCTCAATTCTGAGTTTTAAGCTGCATAATCAGCATTTTAACATAAAATAGCGTTTTTTTGCTTATGTTTCCCTAAATTGGGTTTATTTCAGAAGTAATCACTAAAACCAAATAAAAGTGTTCTTTAAATACATGTTTGAGCATTAAAGAAGCCATGCTATATTTTATTAACATATTTAATGGGAACATTATTACATGTAATAAACTCGAAAATTCTAATCAAAACACAACCATATTTTTATTGCTAACATAGTGAGGCACTCATGTGGTGTTCAATGCATTTCATCACAATAACAAGTTGCACAGATAACCTTCAACTCAGAATATATCCTACAGTACATATGAACTTAGATAGCGGGAACAAGCCTAATGCAGAACTGCATCTACCGTCAGCAACAACCGACAACACTGGATTTGGTATGTGTGCTTGCCTCCATAGAGCTTGATAATGTGCTCTTCTAATATGCCATTGAGAAGCATCACTTGGTGGTAGAGCCTCTGATCCTTGACGTCTAGAAAACAGAGTGGCTCTGGCATATAGTGTTGTCACGATACCAAAATTATGACTTTGATACGATACCTGCCATAAATATCTTGATACTCAATACTGAAACGATATCCAAATCACACAGGCCTCCTCCAAGTGTATTGAGTCATTTGTGTTGAATTTGGTGCACTTTTGGTCAATTCTGGGTTTTAAACTTCTAAACTACATAATTATTATTTTTGTAGTCAGTAAAATAGTAGTTTGTGTGTGATTAAGTCCTTTATTGTTTGTTATAGCTCATTTATATTGTGTGGTGTTTTGGCAATAAATTACCTTTAAAGGTGCCATGTGTAATGTCTGCCAAAAAATTAATTCATACTCCACATTCCATAAAAGATGGGGCAGTATACCTCCAGAAAATGAGTTGGTCTACCCTAGAGTAACAACCGAGACACGTGTGTTGCAGTTTGACTGGCTGTTATGTTGCCCGCATACCGCCTCCCATGGCCGAAACTGGTATTATGACACCTGTCGGGCTGTGGCTAGTAATTTAGCATGCTAATTTAGGTTGATATCTCTGCAGCACTATACCTTGTCATTTTTTTTAATGACACCATCGCCCTTATTTCTTCTGATTCTTTTGATGCGTGTAGCTCATTTTTTGGATATTTTTACCTCAATTCTTACACATTGCACCTTTAAATAGCCAAAGTAGGCTAGATCAAGGTCAGTGTTCAAATTACTGCATGCAAATCACTTAATGCTATGCAGAAGAGCCTAATCTTTAAGCCATCTGATGTAGGCTACCCTAGGCCTTCCCGTGTTTATGGGATTTCTTTGACAGTTGCAAAGGGAAAAAAGTGAAGAAAGTCATCTTAGTCAAGAAAGTCAGCTCCCAGACAGTGTAATTTAATAAGTATGTTTCAACCACTCAGGTCTTAATCAGAGGCCTACACCATTATCTGTTGCAATATCTGTGTGCATTCCTACATTAGGTCTATTTCTTTGATAGTTAACATCATTTGCTACCAAACAACAAATACCAATACGAAAGTTTCTCACAAACTTTCCTGCATACTTCTTAAATGTGCTGCAGTCAGATGGGTGTCCTAAAGACATAACTAGATCTTGAGCATCTATTACCAGTGTTGAATGAGCAGTTTTTGCAGTGATCACTACTGGACATTCCACATCGCGAGACAGCACCTGAGTGAGGATAGACTTATTTCCACTTCACAAATAACCATTGCTATCTGCAATAGCTACAGGGACATTAATCAGTTCATAGCTGAGGATTTGTCCTAGGTCCACTTTCCTTTCAGCATCATATGTAGTAATGATGCACTGGAGAATGTTTCTTTTTGTTGCACTATAAAGGATATCTTGTCTAAATTCTTTGCAAATAATGCAATCTCCATAGCACTCTTCAGCACTCCTCAAACATGCACACTCTTCCATTTTTCTGCATTGCTGGAATTTGAATGATAGGAAAGAGATGTTTTAACTAGGCAAGCACAGTCGCTTTTACAGTAAAAAAAAACAGTGTAAATCCTTTGTAAAGACTGACAACTGTTCATGATAGTTAGTGACAAAGGACTTTCTACAGAAAAATAAGCAGTCACCTACTATTCTATCAATTTATTATCAAGGAATCTATTTTGTTTCTAAACGTCATACTGAATCTTTATATTTTAATTTTAGCGTATTTTTTTTAGGAAAGAGATGTTTTAACTAGGCAAGCACAGTCGCTTTTACAGTAAAAAAAAAAAATACAGTGTAAATCCTTTGTAAAGACCGACAACTGTTCATGATAGTTAGTGACAAAGGACTTTCTACAGAAAAATAAGCAGTCACCTACTATTCTATCAATTTATTATCAAGGAATCTATTTTGTTTCTAAACGTCATACTGAATCTTTATATTTTAATTTTAGCGTATTTTTTAGGAAAAAGATGTTTTAACTAGGCAAGCACAGTCGCTTTTACAGTAAAAAAAATACAGTGTAAATCCTTTGTAAAGACTGACAACTGTTCATGATAGTTAGTGACAAAGGACTTTCTACAGAAAAATAAGCAGTCACCTACTATTCTATCAATTTATTATCAAGGAATCTATTTTGTTTCTAAACGTCATACTGAATCTTTATATTTTAATTTTAGCGTATTTTCATTTGCTACTTGAAGGTCATTGGGATAATTCCTGTCCTGTCCTACAACATATCTGATACACAGAGTATTAATGCCTTATATTTTTGCAATTCCTACGATATCTGATGGCAAAACCAAAAAGTAAGTGAATTATGCTAATTAGCAAGCTTAAAACTCAAAATTGAGCTTGGTAAACAAAATATTTGAATTCAGCACCCTCAAATTGTGTGAAACAGCCCCTTTACCGACTTTTCCTCAAATTTGCCAACAGGACTTTTTCTGAATGTTTGTTAGCTATCTGCTCTCCCTCTAATACCTTTAATGCCTTGCCAGGTACAGTCATGACTAACACTAAATGAATTCAAGCCTCCCTTTACAGAAATTTCAGGTTTCAGGCAAACAGCCATATTTTCACTATTATTTATTCTTAAATGCAAATATTTTTGTATAATATTTTTGTATTATTGTATATATATATATATATATATATATATATATATATATATATATTATTTATTTTCACATGCAAATTAGGTTTCTGGCAAACAGGTGTGTTAACCTTTTGCAATGTTGCAGCAAGTTTGCAGCAATGTCATATGCAAATTAAATTTGTCACCAGAATTTCACTGGAAGTTTGCCATTATTGGCTAAGTGTGGTGGCAAATCACTGGCGAACACATTCGCCACTAGTGGCAAACTTCTCATTGTTGCCAGAACTTTGCTGGAAGTTTGCGTCTAATGGCCAACATTGGCAAACTTCTGGCAATATTTTCTAGTGCATTGGTTCCCTAAGACTGGGTCCCGACCCACTGGTGGGTCGTAGGAGATTTTATTTGGGTCGCCAGCATAGCTTAGTGACCATTTATGTTGTGTAATACCCCTATCTTATACCTTATATAGCTTAGGAAAGCTAACAGCTTTCCGTTAGGATCTAGTTTGTTAACTACCACAGTCACGAGTTGGGTCGCGATAGTCTGTCATTTTTAAAAAGTGGGTCCCCAGAAAAAAAGTTTGGGAAACACTGTTCTAGTGAACTCATTTGTTTCCCACAAATCACCCACAAGTTTGCTGCAAATCTGCCGCAAACATTTCATTTTTGTAAGGGTCCTTGTTGACTGACCCTAAGGGTGGCTTGTTTTGTTGTTCGTGGCTCACACCTGTCTCCAGGAATCTCCAGGCTAGTGTGCAGTGTGGATATGAACGTCATTTATATTAATTTAGCCAAAATGCCCTAAAAGTCAAAACAACAGTACCATGATTTAGATTTATCTGGGTTTAGTCAGGTTCAAGGGGTTGACCTGTATATGCAAATATATTTACAGATGCTGTATATGAGCTAGACATGGATGTTTGCGTTTGTGTTAGCTTTACTGCTATCATTTTAGAAGCCTCTATACAAGCAATGGGTGATACAAAGCACTGGGTTCTAGCATTTTAGCAGCCCCCATGAGAATGCAGCAATAGATGCTAGCATTGTAACAGGTTGGACATCTAACACACACGGCTTACTTCTCGCATTCTTTCCATGACTTTCATTATATATAAAGCTGATTCGTTTTGACTGGATCTACTGCATGTTTCTGTCCATTATGCAAAATATTGGAATTCTACCTGCCAGCTTATATTCCATCACATGAATTCAGTAATGGATGTGGCATGATGGTTAGCATGTAGCCATTTCTCAAGTCAAGAAAGGATGTGTGAAGTAATAATGCCTTGCTCACCTGAGACCTGCACCTGCAGCTCCACTCTTCTGAGTAAAATGACATAACCTTCACCAGGTCTAACTCCACACGAGTATTTACCAGCATCCTCAACCTCCAGGTTATAGATGGTCACAGTAAAGACTTTCTCAATTTTGTTGTCAGACAGAGAATACTTTTGATTTACTTTTGATATAGAATCAAGGTTTTTACACCCCTCACTTGCTTTACAGAAATGCTTGGTGTGGTTTGTAAATTCCACAGAATATCTGCACTGAATAGACACATTTTCTCCCTTGTCTCCAGTTGCTTCTATGGGTAGGTCACAACAGTCACCTGTCAAACATTAAGACATTTGCCAAGCTTAAGTTCTCAGTGAGCTTTCAACAGTTAGCTGCATTGAAAAACAAAAATTACCGCTAGTTACTTTTCCACAGCATTAAATTAAACTAATTTTAGGTCAGTAGTCTCAAAAGACAAAATAAACAAAAGACAAAATCTGAGTTATATAGATTACTAAACATCTTAAATAAGGATAGCTATTCGATTTTACAGTGTGGTGTTTGTGTGTGCATACGTGCGATGCACTGAAACAATAATAACCGCTGGATTTACCTGATTTTATTGTGTACACTGGTTGCACATGAGTGACATGTCTAAAATCAGTCTGGCATTTCTCTTTCAGTTTACAAAATTGATTCATGCCGTGATTACACAATTTGATCAAGTTATTTCAATTAATTGTTTAAAGTTAAGTTACATGAAATATTCATGTAATTTCAATGTCATTGTATTTGCGCTATCCTCTGGCTAGGGCTAACAGCAGTTCCTTTTGAACTTGAATATGCTCCCAGCCCCATCCTCCTCCATCTTCTGGGACTAACCCCCTTACACTCCTGTCTGTCCTGTTCTTTCGTCCTGTTTGTCCTGTTCGTCTGGCTAAGGAGCATAGTTTGTATGTTAGCAGTTTGGCTAAGGAAGCAGCAGAGAGTTTGTATGCTAGCAGTTTGGCTAAGGAGCGGAGTCTGTATGCTAGCAGTTTGGCTAAGGAGCAGAGTCTGTACTGCTAAGGAGCAGAGTTTGTATGCTAGCAGTTTGGCTAAGGAGCAGAGTTTATATGCTAGCAGTTTGGCTAAGGAGCATAGTTTGTATGCTAGCAGTTTGGCTAAGGAGCAGAGTTTGGATGCTAGCAGTTTGGCTAAGGAGCAGAGTCTGTATGCTAGCAGTTTGGCTAAGGAGCAGAGTCTGTACTGCTAAGGAGCAGAGTTTGTATGCTAGCAGTTTGGCTAAGGAGCAGAGTTTGGATAAGGAGCAGAGTTTATATGCTAGCAGTTTGGCTAAGGAGCAGTACCAGAATCCATGAAAAAAACCTTTGTATCATTTTTTTTTGACGTTGAACCCTATATTGACCCGTCTATAATTTGAGTTGCTTCAGGGAATTGGCCCTGTATTGACAATAAAGTGTCAGCCAAAAAGATAAAGATAAAGCTGTGAGAGTCATTCCACCTGAGTGCACTCAGTAATCGAGTGGGTGTGAGTTGGGATAGTTTTGGAAAAGGCTCTCTCTTTCTCTTGTTAAGTTCTTATTAACCACACAGAACAAAGTCATTACCCTCTTCTATGCTGAGATGGATTTCAGTGTGCACTTTTTCATCTTCTACACAGTGGTAGGTACAAGCATCATCTGAGGTGAGGTTTGTAATAACAACTGTTAGGTAGTCCAAGAGATCATTGTTATGCTGCTTAAATCTGCTGTCATGTTTGAGGTGATTAGAAATGCAGGTTGTAGCATCTCCTTTGCAGAAGTATCTGTTCTTGTTTCGCTGACCAAATTTGCAAAACATTACGATGCCTCCCCTTGTAAATCCCTTCACTTTTCTTCCTGAAATTGCATACCAGAACTAGATGTACCGCATAGCGGTACAAAATATGACCGCCGCTCAGTCCTGTACATCCGTTCCGCGAAAATAAATCACACTTCAATTTGTCTCCATATTTTACTCCATCCCCCACTCTTGAAACTTTTTTGTGTATGCTTGTTTGGCATGCCTGAGTGTGTGTGTGTGCGGCTGCACAGAAAGTACCCTACTGGTGCTGAAAAGGTGAATAGATTGTAGAATAGCCAAAGAAGATGTAGAATTGTTATAAAACCTTTAAAATCTCTAAACAATCACAAGTAGGGCAGTTCATCACAGTTCATCCATTGCAACTGGATTGATGAAAGGTCACTTACACCTGTAGGCTACATTGTATTTGGGAAAAGCAAAAGGTATCAGCATAATGTTATTTATTTATTTATTTTTTATGTATTTATAAACAAAAACATCTCTGTCAGTTCCATGCCGTTTTCAACAGCTATCAAAAACAAAGGTCATTTTTTGGATGGATGGATTTTTTTGTGAATGTTTCTTCTTCTACATAAGATTTTAGTCATCTTTAGTTCATGTAATACTTTGTTGTCAATGCACAAATTAAGTAACAGTAGTCTGAAACGTTATTCTTAATGCACAAATTAAGTAACAGTAGCCTAGTCTGAAACGAAATGCTGTTTTACATCTAACCAGTGGTGCAAATAACTGACATGTCCAAATGGGCCTTGATGAAATGCGCCGCTAGACTGTTCATACACATTTTAACGGGCCAAAGTTGAAGAGCTTTTGTCCGTTATTGTTAGTGCAAATATAGGCTGATTCATGTTCCCTTGCATTGTTTAACTGAGGTCCATGGCTAGTCTGGCTTTCATCAGACCAAGCTCAATCTTTTAAGAAATCAAAAAATAAATAGCGGGCAGATCAGGCTGGGTTCACCCAGCCTAGTCCATAGGCACCGATATTGTTTAATTTTCGATTGAGATATACACGCTCTGGCTATTCTAAATGCAAAAATGCATCAGGGAGTTATGACAAAAGCGGTAACTAACAAACTAGATCCTAATAGAAAGTTGTTAGCTTCCCTAAGCTACAGGTAGGATTATAAGGTAGGCCTATTGACAACATAAATTGTCAATAGGCTATGCTGGCGACACAAATAAAATCTCCTTTGAAACCAATGGCTTACGCCTTACAGTATCAAAGCGGACTTAAACTGTCATATCGTGGCGAAAAGTTGTAATAACATTCACGCAGCTCCATGAGTCAAGGAAAGCGCGAATGAAGTAGCCACTTCTAAATGGGACCCACTACACAGTAGCTTAAGGTGTTTTGCTAAAGCAGCCATAATGAAATGAAGGTGTCATTGTTTGGATACTTCACACACGTGCTTTTTAATTTCACAGACTACAACTACCAAGCTGTAATCAAAGCACATCGATTCCCCTCTCACACCCTGCACGCACTTAAAACAAAATAAACAGGCGCGTCTCAGTCTCACGCATGTATAGGCAAAACTGTATCAGACCCGGTGTAGCGTTGGTAAATCTTCCATTGCACAGAATGATTTTGTAGCACGTGCAATAAATGACAGTCGAAAGATACAAAACAGTGCTGCTATACATTTGCTTGGTATAACCGCATTTATAGTTTTCTACAAATGCAATAAATCAAATGCCTCCATCACTCAACCAACGCTAACGGTAACATTACCTAGGTCCTTATTGATATTACAAGATTAACATTACCTGCAGTAAAACCAAGCATGTCCGATAAACATCCTCAGATTTATTTCGGCTTCAAGAAGAAATGGGAATTACACTTCATGTGAACATCGCCCCTATCCTTATTAGATGTTCGCTGCGGTAAATTACAGTCCTTGTATGAAGCCCATTGTTTTTTCAACCCACTTTTAACTTCCAACAAAATTACGTCTCACTGCAACGATCGCCATCTAGTGGACAAGCGACTACTTCTAGCCAATACTGAAAATGCAGCCATGATGATGATGATGAATATTTATTTTGGCTTTCTTTTTTAATCCTACTGATTTTTTTTTTTTTTACCGGGGGCAAATCACAAATGAGTGATTATGAGCCAGGTTGATGTGGGCCCTTGAGACCAACATACCATAAAAGATTCACAGAGAACTGTGTCTGCCCTACCCTCCTTTTAGGGGTCCAGTCCAACGGGGGCTGCAGATGAAAACGAAAAATGACGGTTCCATGCTATCCATGTGGGGGTACATGCTCACCAAGTTTTGTGTGTACCCGGTCTTTCAGTGTCCGGGAATCCTTGTTGGTGTACGTCACTAAATGTACATATAAATTATTTTATTGTAAGGCCCCCCATGAACGAAAGTACACAAAACTTGGCATGCATTCAGAGGATGTCACAATGATCCTACGCTTTTAATTTCGTGCAGTTTTGACCTTGTCAGCCAGAGATATTGAGATGAAAACACCTAATTTTTGCTTTTTTAATTTTTAACTAGGTGGCGCTATACATGAAATAAGTGGTAATGGGATGGGTTGACATGCCCCCTTAAGACCAACATACAAAAAAAAAGGTGGACCTCCTAGGCCCCTACGGTTCTCGAGATATTCACAGAAAACTGTCTCCGGCCACCTACAGGCCAGTTGGTGTATAGTAACATAAATTAATTTATTGTGTGGCCCCCCATGAACGGAATTCCACAAAACTTGGCGTGCATACAGAGGGTGTCATAATGATCCTACACTTCCAATTTCGTGCAGTTTTGACTATGTTAGGTCACAGATACCTTCAATTACACCACCTCATTTTATTTTTTGTGTTTAACTAGGTGGCTATACATGAAATGAGTGGTTATGGAATGGGTTGACATGGCCCCTTGAGATCAACATACAAAAAACAATGGTCCTCCTAAACCCTACGGTTTCGAGATATTCACAGAAAACTGTGTCTGCCCTACCCTCCTTTCGGGGGTCCAATTCAGCGGGGGGGCTACAGATCAAAACGAAAAACGATGGTTCCATGCTATCCATGTGGGGTTACATGTCCACCAAGTTTCGTGTACCCGGTCTTTCAGTGTCGGGAATCATTGGACGGAAATTTGGGCATCGAAAAAAAAAAAAAATCTGACTAAACCTATATGACCGCCCGGCTTGCGCTTGGCGGTCATAATAAGTGTAAAGTGCAATGAATCCAAGAATGTGCATTTGGTCGGGCAATATGTAGTTAGACAATCAACAACAGCAGGACAATCATTAGGTTGCAAGCAAGATCAAACAATAACCTCCAAAGTGGCTAGGTTGAGAATAGTGAGAATATGCTAATATTGTTTTGAAAAATAGGTGTGAGTTGTTGACATCATCACATATTACTCTCACCTGTGAACTTTAGATCCACCATTCTGGTCAAAGCCACATTATCCTCACCAGTTCTTAATCCACACCAGTAGGTCCCAGCATTCCACTTCTTCAGGTTATGAATAGTCACATTAAAGATGTTTCCATTTTTTTTGTCAGACAGAGAATACTTTGCCTTATCTAAATTGATTAGTTCCGACACGAAGACGTTTTTATTTTGCTTACAGAAGTGTTTCACAATTCCTTTGGATTCCTCAGGGTACCAGCACGGAATGTTGATATTGTCTCCCTCACGTCCAATAATTGTGATAGGGGAGTCACAGCAGTCACCTGTCAAAAAATAACAAAGTACTCAGATCTATACTGATAGACATTTAGATGTCAATGTCTGTCTGTTGAGCATTGCTAAATCGACCAATTTAATGTATGTATTTCTTCTGATGTTTTCAAGCTTCCGAGTTTGGGTAACCCTGTGTGTTTATGTCTCAGCGTTATGAGGGTGCGAGCAAGCCCTATGTGTATGTGTGTGTGTGTGTGCGCGTGTGGTTGTGTGGTGATGGGGGTTGGGTGTAAGTGTGTCAACAGTCATGCAACTGAATTACAGCATTATATTTAATTTTCATACAAGAATGGCTTTTTAACAAGACAACAATTAGTACTCTGTTCATGGCCGCAGATTAAAATATATGTAAAAAGTCAGTTGTCATAGGAAAACTCGTCTGCTACTGTAAGTAAACATAATCATAAGCAGAAACCAGTATTTTGTGAGATATTAAACCAGGTGATGCCTTTACTGCTGCAGAGGATCCCCAGTAATTTGTTACAATTACTGAATAACTTTAACATCCATTCCTGCGTTCAGGCCCGTCGCTAGAAGGCAAGCAAACCAGTAATGCAGTAAAGTGCAACGACACTGTTACCGGCAATACCGGGATCCCCCTCAAGGGGGCCCCTCTCAGTAGTCGCTGACAGCAGCCAGCTAGCCAGGTTTGTGGTCTCTGCTGCTGCAGCGAAAATATAAAACCTCAGGAGTCATAATGAAGCGGAGTTATGCGTCCGGAAGCCAGAAGAGAAAGGAAGAGGATGACAATAAAAAACAAGATAGTGGTAAGTGATAAATTACACTGGATAAAATAGCTCTACTTGTCTTGTACAAATGGTGTAATGTCGCAGCAGGAAGGCTAGCCTAGCAAAAAATGTGTATGTTAACTACCTGCCTGACGGCCCATGCTGCTTGTAACAAACTAGAACAGTTAAGCTTAACTTTTTTTTTTTTGAGCGGACGGAATATGGTTACATACTGTAATATGTTTATTAACGGGATAAGGAAGACGCAGATCTGTTCCAGAATCACTGTTTATCGTATTTAATGACATAACATTGCTATAGCTTTGTAATAGGTTTTGATGAAAGTGGCATAGCTTCTCTGCTATACTAACTATTCGACCGTGATAATCTATTTACCAAATGGGGGTTAGGAAAACACGATAAATTCCGTCCATCAAAGCAGACTGCAACATTCATGTCTAGTAGTATTCATGCACGCCAGCTGTTTACTGTCTTTAAATCATCAGGTGCATCTGTCTAATTCTCAAACAGCAGAATGCTTAAATGCTATGTTAAGCTACAAGTAGGCCTAGGTCAATGTATAACATTAGCTTGGGATGTTTTTACAGTAAGCATCGGTAGTTGTGAAAGAAGCTGCATCCCTTCTAAATATCAAAATATGGAAATGCTAACATATCTTTTCTTTCTCCCTCAAGGTGCTTTGCTTAAATTTCTCAGCCCTCAGGCTCTTCCTAAGGATACCTCCACTGATGAAGATGGCCTGAAAGGTTAATCTTATGTGTGTGTGTGTGTACTTGTATTTATGTTGGATTTTTAAATTGCTATACAACCTGCACTCTTTATAGTTTGAACAATGCATCCTTTTTCTGCATAAGATGGCAGTGTTTTATTTTCTCACTTTGTGAGAACTAAAAAATGTTAATGTGAGTGTGTGTGTGTGTTTAAGTATGTTGGATTTAGTTATTGTGCACTTTTTTACATTTATATTGGATTTTATGGTGGTGGTGTTTTTGCAAATGTTCAAAACTAATGCACAGTAGCCTATCTATATGCAACAGCAGTATTTGCACTGCCAACATGTTTTATTTATATAAAGTGTGGGTGAACTTAAACTGTATGGCTATGCGGTGGTTCCTGTAGGCTTTGTGTGCGGTGGGGTGGGTGGGGGGGCCTCCATGTCTATTTTGCTTGGGGCCCCCAAATTCCTTGAAACGGCCCTGATGAGCATGAGGAGATAGCACCTATCAAAGCTGCTAGGAGGCTATCGGAAAGGAAGGGTCATGTTGTAACACCAGTACAAATATCCCTCCGTCAACTCCTTGTCACCACAAAGACACAACAACATGGAATACACTGAATACATGCTGAAAGCGGAGCGTCTGCAACAAACTTCCCAGAACCTCAGCAGGCAGATGGAGACTCTGGATCAATTTTCAACCCCAACCTCCTTGATTCCTTGATCACCACCCACACCAAATCATGTCCCTACCCAATCAAACTCCCCAGGCCACCCAAACCCCCCTAATCTCCCATCACCATCCCCACTTACACTTAATAGGTTTATTCCACTGTATTGAAGCCACCAAATTCAACATGAAGAGATGAGCTATCAAACCCTACTTGACTGTGATCGCAACTTAAAGGGATATTTCACCATTTGGGCAATTACACTCATTTCCCACCTCCCTGACTTAAACAATTGAGTTTTACCTTTCCCCAGTTCATCCAGCCGTTCTCCTAGTCTGACAGCAACACTTTTAGCTCCAGCTCATTGAATCAGATTAGACCGTTAGCATCTCTCCTATAAGATAACGTTCTAATCTGATTCAATGAGCTGGAGCTAAAAGTGTTACTGTCAGACTCAGAGGCCTGTTAGAGGCCTCTGAGTAGACCTGTTCCAAGACATTGAAGACATAACATACATGTCATATGTACATGTAAGTAATTAACTGGTACACTTAATAGGTTTATTCCACTGTATCAAAGAGTAACAAGGTTGTAGCAGCACAGCTGTTACATGTACACTGAAGACAATGAGGCCTTGACTGGAGCTAAGAATGGTTTGTATATCAAATCTATCATGACCAGATGTACCCCATCCAGCAGGTCTCAGGTCAGCTCTTTGCCTCTGATGAAAATTTAGGCAAATTGGCAAAGTTTTGTAAAAGCACTCAGTATTACAATGTAACAACTATATGTAGGTACCCACAAACACATAATGCAAGAACAATGATAGTACCTGATAGTACATGTTGTTACACAGGTTGTACCACTGTACCTAATTAGGTAGGTACACTGTAACAGCGACACATTAAAATAAAGTGTTACCCTCAAATACATTATACTCCTTGTTTTATAACAGTTTCCATGTTTAGCGCTAAACTACTTCCGAATTTGAAACCAGTGCATCTAACATGATGATTCTTTTAACCATGGTTCCTGACCTGATTGACACCTGTTTTATCCAATAGTACTGGTTTTCAGCTTTAAAATGGTATGACAATTGCCTGACTTCAAAAGACATTAAGGTGTGATTGGTTGGTGCGTAACCAAACTTGACAGTGGTGCGTCCTGTTCTCATGTGCCTTGTTTACAATAGAGCATCACAGTCCCGCCCACAGCCGAAATGCGGTTAGGTGCCGGAAGTAAGATTCTCATTAATTTTTCCCATTGACGTTTTGGAAAAATCTGTATCTGTATCTAGGCTAACCAGCTATGGCATAACTCATAAGCATACAACATATAATTTCGAGTGAAAAAACGAAGAGAAAATCCAAAAAAAGTCAAAGGTACAAGACTGTGTACATATTTTCATTTCCGAGCGAAGGAACTACTCATCCCATAAACCACTGCGCCTCACTGAATAATTGAAAAACTTGTTTGGAAAAGAATGGATAGGCTATCATGTGATGTCGTGGTCTTATCGCCCTCTCACGGTGAATTGTACGGATGAATATTACATGATTTTGTGCTTCTTTGTCAATCGGACCTTCGTCAAAATGAAACGCCTTTGTGTGACAAGTGTAAAAATAGCCTGTTTGAACATGCACTGAAATAACCGAACATAATTGAACATAACCTGAACAAAAACCTACCCCCTACCACAAGTTCAGAGCCTATGTTACCATAGTTACTTACATAGCCTGATTATTTTTGAGCTTTCTGGAACTGAAATCCCAGGTTTACCGTTTACTTCTGGAATACCCCCCTGGCTTTCAAATGTGGATTCTACTGTGAAAAATAGCATTAACTGTTGATAGTATATGTTATGTTACCCAGGATTTTGTCACAGCTAAATCTAGCTTCTGTAATCTTTCAACCAAGGTTAGGAGTCATGTTGATTAGGGGTGTGCAGCACAGACACTCGCATATAGCACAACAGAATAGAAGCCACATAGTTATTAGCTGTTTCTCAAAGTCAAGGATTCGTGCTTGGTAGAACGAGCCCTGTCGATTCAAATTCTTGAAAGACGAGGCAAGGCTTTTTCTTAGCATTCGGAAAACCCACAATGGAACAGACGAGCGAGTGTGCAGGAAGCTGCAAATTGGTGGCGATGCCGTCAAAAAGTGTGATAACTTAACACGTAATAACCCCAATGAGAACAGCACAGAATCCACTGAATACATTGCAAATTACACACAAACCATTTATGACCAATTTAGTGTCTCAAAACAGGGGTCAGGATTTGGAGGGCTAGCTTCAGACAATTTACAATGCAATTGTCCACCGACATTTTTTAAAACGTAGTTCCAAGATTAATTTGAAATGTACACCGGTATATAGGCTATACTTTACATTGGGATTATGTAAGTCTCCCTATAACGTAAGACAAAGACAAAATAAATGTCTATTAGTTTGTCATGATTGCCAAGTTTGCCATTGACATGATTAAGCTACATATGTTGAGTAAAATTAATTTATCAGGATGCCAGTCAAGGCAATAACCAAATAGTCAACAACCCATCTCCCCTCTGCTAGATGTAGCACCACCTGATTAGTTCTATGCTACATTAAGCAATAGCAATAATAAACAATAATGTCAATGGAATATCAATGATCAATAACCCTGTTTATTTAAACAAATACCGTAATATACAAACATCACTAATAAGAACCACTTAATTAATTAACAGATATGTCTTTGGACCCCTCTTGAAAGACTCAAAACTATCACAGGAATGGAGAGCACTGGGCAACTCCTTCCACCAACGAGGAACCACTGAGGAAAAGAGTCTTGCATTTGACCTAGTGTTTATGGCTGGTCGACACAACAATAAATAAATAATACATAGGTTCATCATGAAAGCTGAACTGCCATCACTCTTAGATAGGAAATTAGACATACATTACCTTCTTTTATCTCCAAAATGAATGAAGTATGCAAGTCTCCATCTTCAACTGCACAGTGATAAGTCCCACTATCCTCTGAGGTGAGGTTTGTGATGAGAATGGTTAAGGAGTCCTTTTGAACACTGTTATACAGGAATACTCTGCTGTCGTTGTGGGTTAGTCGATTGTAAGGGCAGGTTGAAGCATTGCCCTTACAGAAGTACTTCTCCTTATATTTATGCTGATAAGTATATTTGCAGAAAATGAGTATTCCACCTGTCGTGAAACTTTCCAGCTGTTGAATTCCAGTTCCTGCGCCTCTTCCTGGCACTAAAACAGTCAAAAGATGATATCAACTCTTAAAACGTTGCATAACATAAACTTAAAATGTTGAACGTTACAGTCAAATGGGTTCCATTAGTGTGTATTTTACCTGTGATGAGGCAGAGAGAGAAAATTATGACCTTCATTGTGGATGTTTGTCGTCGAACCGTCTTGCTTTAGGTAGTGTGTGTGCTGCTGGTGATGTGGGTGGCTCTCTTCCTGTGTGTGGCTTCAAGTCAAGATGCATCCTGGAATGAAAACACACGTCATTTATGTCTGCCATTCTCTCGCTCTTACAGACCAGTAGTAATCCCTCACCGTCTGCTGTTTTACACAGCAAGCTCAGAGGTATGAGGCCACAACAGACTAACTTGAACAGAAGCATAACAGGGCATTCAACACATCAACTGAAGACAGACATGTTCATGATTTGTTTTATTGTAGGATTGGTTGAAACTGAGTCCCCATCAATGATACATAGTTTTATTGTTTTGCATTTATTTCTTTATTTAGAATATGGTTTCCATTTTACTGGGTTATCTAGAGGGAGGATGTGGTGAAGAGGCTAGGCTGCACTGCAGCGATATAGATAAATAGCCTCCTCTGTACGCTGTTGATGGTAATTCTGATAGCACATGTGTATTAACACCCAATAAATGTGATTTGTAAACAGAATGAGGTGAGTTTTCACATGAGGTTTCACTTACATCTCTTTGACAGGTAACTAACTTGGAAAAGGGTGTTATCCAATGCTCCAACCCTGTATGTAGCTAGGATCTACATTACGTAATCACAGCCACAGAGGATATGAGTCTGTCTTGCCATTTGACCTTTGACATCGCTCACATCATGCATAAATTCTAAATAATCCTTCCGTAAGACCCAGTGTTTGCGATCCAAGTCGCAACAGCAATACATTTACCTCCTGTGAAACACTGAATGGAAAGTTTCTGTCCTCTCAGAGAACCACAAACCCAAACCACACAGTTTCCTGATGACAGCATGATGCTTGCGCAGCCACAAGTAGAGTGACTGACAGACTGACAGTGACTGACAGAGCCCTCTGCTGGAAGTTATGCGACATAACAACTGGTCAACCTCTTTAACCAGGGGTGGGCAATTATTTTCCCCAGACTTGAACAGAACCATCAAGCATGGCAGGTCATGGTTTTAGTTTATGTATTTATTTATTCATTTAGAATATAGAATATAGAATATAGTTTTGTAGTTTCGAGGCGTATCTGCACGGTGGTGATACAATTCCTCTGTAAGCTGTTGATGATAATTCTGATACCACATGTATGTAAACACCCAAGTAATAGGATTTATAAACAGAATGATGAGAGGTGTCACTTGCATCTCTAACATGGATAATGGTTTGTCTTTTCTCACCCATCAACTGATTTGATCGTTTATTTGTTTGTTTATGCAAGTCCCTGACAGCAACAAAGGTTTGTAAGCAAGTAAATAAACAAGCCAGCGATACCACATGACACATTTTCAGAGCTGCCAACCCTCACGCGTTGGATTAGCGTGAGAGCCGTGGAGCCAATCAATTTAATGAATCTCACGGCCAGTGTGTGAGTGTTGGCAGCTCTGCATTTTGATGACGCCATCACAGAGAACCACAAACCCAAAACCACCAGCATGATGTCAGCACATAGTGACTGATAGACTAAAGAGCCCTCTGCAGGAAGATATTTGACATTACAACTTGTCAGCCTCTAACCAGGGGCAATTATTTTTTTCCCAGAGGGTCATATTGACATACTTGTGACATAAATGTGTCACTTTATAACGCAATCTACACATCTAAATGTCTATTAATATGAAGCCTAGGCTGATTTTTTTTGAAGACAACAATACTTTCTTGGTGTTTAAAACATTTGACTTTTTAACTGACACTTTTTAGTAGAAATGTATTTACAGCAAAGGTAGACCCACATATATAGTTTCTTGACTGTTGATGCTGTTTATTGTCAGTTTGTAAAGTTTAGGCGTAGTAGAAAGTAATGTTCAGAATTTCTGATCAATGTGATTGTCCTGTGAGACTGTGGGATCATGAATGCAGAGAAGGTCCTCTGGTTAATGATAATGAGCATGATGATGGTGATGATGAGGTGGAAGAGGATGTGGATGAGGATGTTCAGATTGTGAGGTTACGGAGGTTAATGATACAAGGATACAAGGAAGTTTATTGTCACATGCATATAGTTACTGGAAGTAAGAAATGCAGTGAAATTATGTCTGGTGTCAGCCTATTTGTGCATTAATGGGGGCTGCATAAAAAGGTGGGGAGGATTGGGATTGGGTGGGGGGCACCAACAAGGAGCACCCAAGAGCAACAGGGGCAAGGAAAAACCCCTTACCAAGGAAGAAACCTTGGGCAGATCCACGGCTCAAGGGGCTAACCCAACTGCCAGGGGTCTTGGTGTGTGTGTTGGGGGGATGACAGGGGAGATGGGATAGTGTGCTGTGTATGTGGGGAGAGGGCAGTGTGCAATATGTGTGTTGGAGAAGCTTCCTCATGAGACAATGTGCTGTGTATTGGGGGCAGTGTGCTGTAAGTATGTTGGGGATGTGTGTTGGAGAAGCTTCCTGATGAAATAATATGCTGTGTATGTAGGGGGCAGGGACTTACTATTGCAAGCAGAGTACTGTATGTAATGTATGTGAGTGATGACAGTGAAGATGTGTGTGTGGGGCGGGAGGGGTGGAGCAGTGACTGTGTGTGTGTGTGTGTAGTGTGTAGGTGGGGGCAGTGTGCTGTAAGTATGTAGAGGATGTGTGTTGGAGAAGATCCTGAAGACAATGTGCTGTGTGTGTGGGGGGGGGGGCAGTGTGCAGCAAGTATGTAGAGGAGGCTTACTGTAGCAAGCAGTGTGCTGTATGTATGTGAAGTGATGACAGTGATGATGTAAGTGTGTGTGTTGTTGTGTTGGGGGTCAGGGACTTACTATTGCAAGCAGAGTACTGTATGTAATGTATGTGAGTGATGACAGTGAAGATGTGTGTGTGGGCGGGAGGAGAGTGGAGCAGTGACTGTCTGTGTGTGTGTGTAGTGTGTGTGTGTGTGTGGGTAGGTGGGGGCAGTGTGCTGTAAGTATGTAGAGGATGTGTGTTGGAGAAGATCCTGAAGACAATGTGCTGTGTATGTGGGCGGGCAGTGGGCGGGCAGTGTGCAGCAAGTAAGCTGCAGAAAGGCTAGGCAATCAAGGACATGGGTAGATGGAGGAGAAATCAAAAATAATAAATAAAAAGTGTGCAAAAGTTGGAGAAAGTCAGATATGTGTGTGTGTGTGTGTGTGTGTGTGTTTTGACGTGTGATGAAATAAGAAAATAAATAAAAGGTCTGTAGCATAGGGAGAGGGATGTAAAAGTGCTAAAAGTCTTGTAGGTGTGTGTGGGTGTGTGTGTGTGTGGGGGGGGGGTCATGAGTGCTGAGGAGTGAATGAGTGCAAAAGTCAGTATAGTGTGAGTTCAGAGTTGGGAAATGTTTGAGAGTGCTGAGGAGTGAATGTGTGCAAAGTCAGTATAGTGTGAGTTCAGAGTTCGGATGGCCTGGGGATAAAAACTTCTCCTGAGTCTCTCAGTTCTGGCTTTGTGACTACATAGGCGTCTTCTTGATTTCAGCGGCAGGAATAATCCATTGTTAGGATGAGAAGAGTCCTTCAGAATCTTTTGGGCTCTTAGGAGTACTCTTCTGGAATAGATATCTTGTAGAGCAGGGAGTTGAGTTCTTATAGTACGTTCAGCTGAGCGCACTACTCTCTGCAGAGTACTACAATCTCTAACTGTGGAGTTCCCATACCAGGTGATGATGCTACCAGTTAGAACACTCTCAACCGCTGAAGTGTAGAAGGCCTTCATGATGGATGTAGAAACTTTGAATTTCCTTAGCTGACGAAGGAAGTAGAGTCGTTGTCTGGACTTCTTCAGAACATATTGAGTGTTAACAGTCCATGTTAAGTCTTCAGTAATGTGGACACCAAGGTATTTAAAACTTGTGACTCTCTCTACAGGTTGCCCGCTGATCATTAGTGGTAGTCATTAGTGATAATGAGCATGATGATGATGATGAGGTGGAAGAGGATGCAAATGAGGATGATGATGTTCAGATTGTGAGGTTACGGAGGCAGCTCAGGAAACACGGCTATAGATCACTGATGTGTCATCTTCTGGTTGCCCCAAATGACTACAGAAAACAAACATTAAAAAAATCAAGAAGAAAAACAAGAAACAATTGTTAATTAGAAACCAGTGTTAATTAGAGTTGTTTTAGGACATGTTTGAGTAGCCTACAGTATGCCTGCTGGCAGCCACTCGTGATTAAAAACGAGTCAGAAAGGTCGAGACAGGACCAATCGTCAAAATTTCAGTGTCCACCACTCTAGTTCATCCAAAACAAACCAGAAAAGGGAGTCAAAGTCAAATTTTCCTTTAAGATCAAAATATCTATTTGGTATTATTTTTAGTATGAACATACTTACATAGCGCTCTCTTAATTTAAGAAGATTTTGACTTATTTTAAGGAGTCTTAAGGAGTCAAGGCAAATGTACTCAACGCACTTGCAGACAAATTTGCTTGTTTTAGGACAAATTTGCTTAACGCACTGGCAGGCAAATTTGCTTGTTTTCAGGATGAATCTTAAAAGGAGGCAAACTCTTCTTAAATTAAGTCAAATGATTTTACGAGAAAGTGCTAGTTAATGAAAACAATACCAACTATAGATTTTAATAGATAATACGTTTTTGCAGTGTACAAACATAATATAAGTGAATCATTCTACATTATAAACACTAGATGGCAGTAGTGTGCCACTTGTTGGACATGTGACTGTCAGTATCCAACCTACAGTATCTGTCAAAGCACTCACATCCTTGCGTATTGAGGAGCCAATTAATATTATTATTCCCTTTAATGAGTTGTTCATCCGTGGATCAAACCTTTTTATTTGTAACGTGATTTAAGCACTCCTAATGTATCAAACAGGAATCAATCAATATTCTGTTATTGGTGTACGCCAGAGACTTGTATTATCCAACGGCCAGACACTCACCTCGTTGTTGCTTTATTGCCATTGAACTGGACACTGGCATACGGTACATCATCCCCCTGAGCTCCTGCAGTCTGTGTGGAGCCGTGGGGCTGGATGTTGGAGTACTGGACATCATCCTCTGGTGCTCCTGCAGCAGCAGCACCACTGGGGGGAGCAGCAGCTCTGCTCTGGAAGTTAATGTTGTAGTACTGGACATCCCCCTCTGGTCCTCCTCCTCCAGCAGCATCAGCCCTGAGCGCGGCACTGTGTGTTGCCCTCAATTGCTAGCCATGTTGGGAAAACAAACAAACACAGACAAAAACAGACAAACAAACAAACAAAGAAAATTAAAACAGTATACCGCTATATTATTTTATATGTATGTATGTATGCACGTATGTATTCATGCACGTGTCAACAATTAAATAATCTTTATCTGGGACCATCAACTCTGCATAAATAATTTCATATAGTTTATTAATATACAGTACTGTATGACATAATATGATGAGGATTTGTGGCTGCCAGTGAATGGTGGAGTTGAATATCTCACCTCTAGCTCGCCTTTGCTCTCTTTGTGCTTTTTGCGAAACCTAATATGATTTAACAGAATTTTAGACATAGTGCATTTACATTTACATTTAGTAACTTAGCCAGCACTTTTATCCAAAATGACTTAAAGATGAGGAGTGACATGAAAGCTAAAATAATGATGATAATTAACATGAAAGGGCAACCAGAAGAAATAAGCTGCTCCAGCTGGCTTGTCATTATTGATATCTCCTTCTTATAAGAAACTTTTAAAAGGAAATCATGAAGGCAACAGTAGTTCCCACTACTGACCATTTAAACACTGTGAGAGGGCAAAGCCATAGGGGCGCAAGGGGCACGGGAGTAGAGATGACTTAGAGAACGAGGGGCACGAGGAGTACTGTATGTGTCTTTTGCACCAGTCTTCTCTACTCACCAGACCCAGAAAACGGCACAGAGGACCACAACAGCTACACAGACTGCCACAGCGATCAGCACATTCATCACAGCACTTTGGCCACCTGGGAAAGTACAAATGGGGAAAAATAGGGACCGGTGAATAACATAAAACAACAAAATAATAAGCAACAGTCAGTATCTCTGTTCTCTACCCTGCATATAAACTTAAAGAACAGTAATAGCACCTCTCATTCAACATAATGCTGTGGTCACCCAGTATCAAACATAGAGAAGTGCGTCATAATTCATGTTTCACAGCGCAAAGATGATATCTCTCTAATTTCCATTTAATTTCAAAGATGAATTTCAGCGCAAAGATCTCTAATTTCCTCCCTCTCCCCCATGTCATTATTTCCTTTTAGTTTCACAGAATGGTTTGTCTACAAGAAGTGACTTCAAACAATGCCTACCAAACAAAATACACCACAGACTCTGGCCTAACCTTTCTGAGTGTCAAACTGATACTTCTGCTTGTTCCTCTTTTTCATCTTCCTCTTTAAAAAGAGCATTTTGGTAAATGAGTTGGATGACACAATACACCACTGTCTCTTCTGTGCGTTCCATCACCCAGTCTGACACTGACTGGCACCCAGGCTAAGTTAGCGTAATTCACTGGCAGTGGCTAACACAAGTTAGCCTGTGGCTGTTTGTCTCGCCCACTGAGCCGTCGGTGTGTCCCTTTAAAGGTGTATGCGCTAATAGAAATCAACAGCATGTTTCACATACATTTACATTTCAAATACCCTGAAAGTACCCTGTAAGTATGCATCATCCCAAAATGACACTTTTGGTCCTAATTTAGATGATGGGCAAAGTGCAAAGTCACTCATGAGATAAGATACGCTACATACGCAATTGTGTGGCTTGTGGGAGCATTGAACTGATTAGCATGCATTTTGGAGGATTAGACTTTTGGAAATTACGCTGCTGTCGGCTGGAAACCTTGTATGTCTAAGTCCATTCGTTTTCAGGGAATTAAAAAAAAGTGTATTTTGAAAATAGTTCAACATTGTGTCGTCAAAAAAAAAAAAAAAAGAAACGGATAAATATGGAGTTAAGCGGTTTCCGACAACAGCGATTAGGGACTGTTCGTTATGTATTTAAGGGGCTACCGAAGGAGTTTTGGGAGCGTCAAAAAAGACGTGACCCTCCCCTGCCAGCAAGACATTTTTCTATGACCCTCCAAAGTGATTGAGAAAAAACGCATGACCTTCCCCAGTCCCAACAATTTATTGATGCCTTCTGTACTGTGTCAATTTGGGAGCTTGCATGCTACGACTCCTTCCTTGAAATGCCTTGGAAAGGCTGTCGTTTGCACAATTTCACAAATAATCACCGGGACCGAAACAAACCTGTCAAGTTTTTCCTGGTTTATCGCGTAGCCTATTTTAACCTTTCCTCCGCTGTCTTAGGAGGAGCTGCAGGGCCGTCAGAAGGGGTGCGAGGCCCTGTGCGAATTTGACGGATGCGAGGCCCTTTTCACTTACGTGCATGAAATCATGCGATAGCTTACTTTACACATAGCCAAGGCTACCGTCGGTGCATTTTAATAGTAGTCTAATAAGCTACACCAGCTTGTCTTTAAGAGGGAAAATTGTATAGCCTATAACTTTAGCTGACTCCATGAATACAAACGTTAGGTGAGCCTCCCTCCTAGACTAAAAAAAAGTTGGGTGACTCTCCCCTCAACAAAGAATAAAGACATGACCCTCCCCTATTTTCCTCCGATGGTCCTTTCCATAAATACAGAACGGTCCCTTAGCACAGTGTCTTAAAGTACCCCATGCCAATCGTGAGATATGGTGAAGGGTATGTGATGTGGGGCTATTTTAATTGAAGTGAAGTATATTTCATTCCATTTTCAGAAAATCAGATTGAATTTACAAACATTCATATTACTGCACTTGTGCATACAAAGAGCCTGCACAAGATATATGTGTACCATGTGCTTGATGGAATAGGCCTAATCCTGAGCCATAATAATTACATTACAATGTACATTATAACATTACATTATAAATTTACAT
Organism: Alosa alosa; assembly: GCF_017589495.1. Taxonomy (NCBI): domain Eukaryota; kingdom Metazoa; phylum Chordata; class Actinopteri; order Clupeiformes; family Clupeidae; genus Alosa; species Alosa alosa. Next base: position 12,039,916 of record NC_063195.1, read on the forward strand.
TACATTAAATTACATTATAACGTATCCCTGTACTTACGCTTTACATTGAGCCTGTAAGGTGGAGATTGGAGATCCTCAAATCCTCCAACAGCACAGGTGTAGTTGCCCTCATCTTCATAACTGACTGGGTGGAGCTGCAGCTGGTTGTTGATGATCTGCTTCTTCTCTACAGGACGTCCATCTTTACTCCAGGTGAATGAAGGCCTGCTGGTTAGATTGCAGGTGGTGCCGCAGGTGAGAGTGATGATGTCCCCCTTGGTTACATTGTTTGTCCTTTCAGTGGAAACAACTCTGAGGTCTACGAAGCGGAAGGATTTGGATGGTGAATTGGTGAAAGTGAAATCCCCCTGACAATGTAAAGCCATTTGAACGCAATATGGAGGATTTGAACAGTACAATCATATAGAAGCGTGAATCATGAGTTGAAGATTTCATTCATATTACCTGTGACATTCACTGAGATCCCTGGTTTGCCTATCCACTTTTGTTTACCTACAGTGGTTTCAATCCTACAGTAGTACTGATAATGTGCATCTTCTTTGGTTAGATTAGTCATGTGCAGAGAACACTGACTTTTTTTGTCTCCACAGTCCGCTGTGACCCTGCGTGCGAAGCTCTCATTCTTTGAGAAATCAACAGGTATATGAGAGTCTTGGTTAATCCAGAAAGCTTCTTTAACTTTATAATTACTGGGGTAGGTGTAAGAGCAGGACATGGTGACTGATGATCCCTCCAGAGCACAGATGTATGTAGGGCTGTAGGTGACATTCCATGTCCCGACATAAACCCCTAACACAAACAAACAAACAAACAAACAACAAACAAACATGGACACAGTTGTTAAGTTATGCCTGCTGACTTTCTACATGCATGTCTTTAGATGCAACATCAGGGTCAAGTTGTCTGTGCACACTTGTCAAATCATGTCACAATCACCACGTTTTTTTCCCTTTTCTATTTTAAATCTATTCTGCTATGGCTCACATGAAAACAGGAAGTTTCTACATTCTCCTCCTCTGGCTGTCTTGTGGCATTTGCAAAGTAACATTTGAAGAGTTCAGATGCAAAACCCTCTAAATCCGTCTGACCACTTTTCTTTTAAATGAGCATTTAAATTCAGGCTCCTATAGGTTTTTGCCTATAAATCGATATTTCAGACCAGGAAAGGAGTGGTATTTAGTGGGTTTAGAAGTTAAATTATTTGATTAGCGTATACTATGTGTGGAGAGCATCACCTCACCATCTTTATCTCATTTTTGACATTTAGAGGCTTTTGCATCTGAACTCTTCATTTATTGTTACCATAAGGTCTCCATTTTGAACGTAGCATGGATATTAGTCCTCATTTGTATGTTGCTTTAGATAAAATTGTTAGCTAGATCATTGTATGTAAATGTTTATGTAAAATCCACACAAAAAATGAAGTTGCATCTAAACAAGCAAAGTGTCACAAATAACGCTGGGATACTACACACAAAAAAAAAAAAAAAAAAAAAAAAATAGAAAAAATGTGATCTACATGTATAGCATTATATGAGGAATCTACTTTGAGCCCTCGGAAAAATGAGTACATACCCTTATGTGTGAGTAGGAGCAGGAAGATAAAGGATATACACTCTGTCATTAATGACCCCATAACCTGCATGATGATGACAATAATGAGGTTATACACTCTGTCATTAATGACCCTGTAACCTGCATGATGATGATGATGAGGTTATACACTCTGTCATTAATGACCCCGTAACCTGCATGATGACAATAATGAGGTTATACACTCTGTCATTAATGACCCTGTAACCTGCATGATGATGATGATGAGGTTATACACTCTGTCATTAATGACCCCATAACCTGCATGATGATGATGATGAGGTTATACACTCTGTCATTAATGACCCCATAACCTGCATGATGATGATGATGAGGATATACACTCTGTCATTAATGACCCTGTAACCAGCATTATGACAATAATGAGGTTATACACTCTGTCATTAATGACCCCATAACCTGCATGATGATGATAATGAGGTTATACACTCTGTCGTTAATGACCCTGTAACCAGCATTATGACAATAATGAGGTTATACACTCTGTCGTTAATGACCCTGTAACCTGCATGATGACAATAATGAGGTTATACACTCTGTCGTTAATGACCCTGTAACCTGCATGATGACAATAATGAGGTTATACACTCTGTCGTTAATGACTCTGTAACCTGCATGATGACAATAATGAGGTTATACACTCTGTCGTTAATGACTCTGTAACCTGCATGATGACAATAATGAGGTTATACACTCTGTCGTTAATGACTCTGTAACCTGCATGATGACAATAATGAGGTTATACACTCTGTCGTTAATGACCCCAATAAAGTTAACAACAGACAAATCAAATGTGGACATTGTTGTTACAATATATGTAATGGCTGAGAAAATATACTGTATCCTAAAATGAGCCAGTAAACAGGCACTAATAATAAACAAATACATTATTCCACTTATATTTACAATGCATTTTTTGTTATTGAGCAGACACTCTAATCCAACATACCGTACAATTAGGGTACATACCGTACCAAGGGTTAAGTTTATAATGATAGCTGCCCCTTGGATTTAACACACACCTCTGGTGTTGAATTTGGACTCCCAAATTCCTTTACCACTAAACCACCACCGCTGCCACTGGCCCAAACATATGTTTCTAACCATGAATGTATGCCAACCACCAATGAAAAGCTATAACAATACATAAACACATGCCAAGAACAGAATAGAAGTTCATAAACACTTCTAAATATGTCCGTCAACACACATGAGAGCTGGATAAGGCACTCACCATGTTGGTCTGCTGGTGGCTCAAGCACAGTGTCGCTGGTGAGAACAGGGTGACGTGGCGTGGGAAGGGATGACTCAAACACAGTGTTGGTGGTGAGAACAGGACACTGCAGAGTGGTGTGGGGATGGACGTGAAGTCCACCTGCCTTATAGTTGCAAGCCAGTGTGTGTGCTTAGCCGAGTGTCAACATTCAGGAAGTTTGGTATTTCTTTCTTTTTTGCTCTGTTTTCCCCTTTCTATCTTCTCAAACACAGTAACTTCTATATTTTAAGTCTGTGCAGTTAGGCAACTATGGCAATGACTTGCAAGTCTGTGTGTTGTTGCGTCATCTTGAATGAAATCTAATGAAATGGGTAGTCTAAAAATTCAAAACATGAAAATACATAAAAACCAACAAACTGCTACAGACATACATACATACATACGTACATACTGTACATACATACATACATACATACATACATACATATATACTGTATATTTTCCTTAAAATAGCTCCACATCATCACATATCCTACACCATACCTAGAGTTTTAGATATCAGTTAGCCTAATAGCTGGTTTGATTTGCATTATGAGATTATCTTATAGAAAGTACCCTATGCCAGACGTGAGATATGGTGAAGGGTATGTGATGTGGGGCTATTTCAATTTCAAAGGCCAACCGAACTTGATCAGAATGCATGAATTTCCAAAAGATGATTGTTTCATTTCTCTTTTTTGTCAACATTAGCATGTGTATGTATAGGGTTTGTAAACTTATGAGCACAACTGTATGTCCCATCTCATGTCTGATAGTGAGTGATCTTACTTTAACATATGACAGGCTTGTCTAGAGAATGTGGGTGTATGCTTCACCCACACTACTCACTAGAGGGCGCTGTCCTCACACAAGCCAAATGCATCTGTCTTAGAGGACATACCAGATGCTACAAACCAACATAGGGGAATACCTACATGTAGCCTAACCTAACTTACATATGTAATGCTTATGTGAGAAAGAATAGCCAGGTAACTACATTAGGTTACAATAAAAATATATCTATATACTTTACTGGGACTTTTATGTGCAAAATAAGCGATCAGCGATCAGTTGGCGATCAGTGATCAGTTGTGCAAATCAAGTGAGCAGTAATGGAAAGACACCTGACCAAGAAACAAAAATTAATGTGTGTGTGTGTGAGAGTGTGTGTGTGTGTTTGTGTGTGAGAGAGACAGTGAGAGAGACAGCGAGAGAGAGAGAGAGAGAGAGAGAGAGAGAGAGAGAGGCCCTCACTATTTTGACTGTTTCTTCTCTGGACCACAAGAACACTAGGGCAAAGGTGTACAAGAGCAAACAGCATGTCATTTTTTTCAGCAGACATTTGCAACTCCGCACCTAAAGGCCACATCTAAATATGAACCAATGTGTGATGCATAGACACAATGTGCTTAACATAGATTATGGCTGTATGTCGTTGCAGCACTTACACTAGTAATGTGTCTACAGTCAAGTGCAGAAGTGTGTTTGTGCGTGTGTGTGTTTGGGGGGGGGTCACATCTATGTGTTTGTATTTTAAAGCCTGACCACGTTACACTTTCTGTCAGTCTTCGGTTGGTTTATGGTTTCAAAGTGACGCAAGTCAGAGCGACTGCAATGATTTGCACATTTCCTCTCACTTCTGTTTTTTCCCTTGTCTTATTTTTATTATTTGGTGTTGTTTTTTCCCTTGTCTTATTATCTGGTGTTTTGTTTTTTTCCTTGTCTTATTATCTTGTGTTGTTGGGGAACTACATTCAGAAACACAAACACACACTGGAAATTCACTGGCCATAATGATATCGAACAAAAAAGACTATAAGCTGTGCACCGTTTACATAACTGTCATGGTACACCTGGTATTAAAGTTAATGCAATTTAAATCACGCAAATCGGAATTGCACTGATTTGCTCATAATAACTACTGAATTGGTCTCTCACTTATGTTTTCTACCTCATTTTGTACAGATATTTTAGTGGCATGGACGCTTGAGTTTCAGTCTCAGTGGCTGTAGTGGTCGGCTGCATTAAGGCTCTCTATGTTGTAACAAGTCTGTTGGTCTGACATCTGTCTTCTTTATATGCATTGTCAAATATATCTAAAATCATGTCACTCTATGAAAGAATATTAATTTATTGTATGTATTTGTTAAAACCATGTTACGTACAGAACAGTACACAGTGGAATTCATATCACATTGGAATACATAACTATGCACTTAAAAAAACATGATGAAAGTAGCTGAATTGCTTTACACTTAAGGATAATGGCAAATGCTTAGCCATGCACAAAATAAACTTAGACTTAAAAAGGCTAACGATGATGACAAAAAACAAGATTTGCTAAACAGTTTTCAAAGTTAAGGTTCAAAGCAAATCTTGTAGGCGTATGTGTATGTGCAATAAAGGCAGATTTGAGGTGACCTATTTTAGGATTCAATTCACACATATTTCCAAGAGAACAATGTTGGTGCCTTTGTCTAGATCGGGCCGCTGATGCCTCAAGGTCTTCTCTTAGTCACTCTGTTGGCCACATTATGTTTGTTCACCCCAGAGTCATAAGCAACTGAATGCTGGTTTACTGGACATTTGCCAGATTACTTTTTTATTTATTTATTTATCCTTTATTTTACCAGCTGATGTCTCATTGAGATATTCAAATCTCTTTTACAATGGGGCCCTGGGGCAACAAATACACAAGTTCGACTCTCCTCAGTCTCACTGGAGCCGTGCGGCTGGATGGCAGAGTACTGACCCTTGTCCTCTGCTCCTCCTGCAGCCTCAGCCCTGTGGGGAGCAGCAGCTGACCTCTGGAAGTCAATGCTGGAGTAATAGACCTCTGGAAGTCAGTGCTGGAGTAATAGACCTCTGGAAGTCAATGCTGGAGTAATAGACCTCTGGAAGTCAGTGCTGGAGTAATAGACCTCTGGAAGTCAGTGCTGGAGTAATAGACCTCTGGAAGTCAATGCTGGAGTAATAGACCTCTGGAAGTCAGTGCTGGAGTAATAGACCTCTGGAAGTCAATGCTGGAGTAATACACACCTGGCTGGTTCCAGCAGGGAATCGTGGATACATTAGTAGCACATTAGGAAGATAGACAGAGAGAGAGGCAGATAGATAGATAGATAGATAGACAGACAGATTATCATGCTTAATTCTCACCTTGTCTTGTTCATCTGTTGTCCTGGCTAATTAAAGGCCAGAGGTAAAAACAAGAGATACTAATGGTGAGAATAGCAATAATAATAACGGTAGTAGTAATAATAATAATAATAATAATAATAACATAACATGTCTTGCATTTGTAGGGAGATAGTAAGAAAGCGGAACAGTGCTTTGCTCACATGTAAACTGTTTCCCTACCTTATCCAGACGGTGCCACAGATGGACCCCACGACTGCACAGTACTTTGCTCACATGTAAACTGTTTCCCTACCTTATCCAGACGGTGCCACAGATGGACCCCACGACTGCACAGTACTTTGCTCACATGTAAACTGTTTCCCTACCTTATCCAGACGGTGCCACAGATGGACCCCACGACTGCATAGTACTTTGCTCACATGTAAACTGTTTCCCTACCTTATCCAGACGGTGCCACAGATGGACCCCCGCGACTGCACAGTACTTTGCTCACATGTAAACTGTTTCCCTACCTTATCCAGACGGTGCCACAGATGGACCCCACGACTGCATAGTACTCTGCTCACATGTAAACTGTTTCCCTACCTTATCCAGACGGTGCCACAGATGGACCCCACGACTGCATAGTACTTTGCTCACATGTAAACTGTTTCCCTACCTTATCCAGACGGTGCCACAGATGGACCCCACGACTGCATAGTACTTTGCTCACATGTAAACTGTTTCCCTACCTTATCCAGACGGTGCCACAGATGGACCCCACGACTGCACAGTGCTTTGCTCACATGTAAACTGTTTCCCTACCTTATCCAGACGGTGCCACAGATGGACCCCACGTCTGCATAGTGCTTTGCTCACATGTAAACTGTTTCCCTACCTTATCCAGACGGTGCCACAGATGGACCCCACGTCTGCATAGTGCTTTGCTCACATGTAAACTGTTTCCCTACCTTATCCAGACGGTGCCACAGATGGACCCCACGACTGCATAGTACTTTGCTCACATGTAAACTGTTTCCCTACCTTATCCAGACGGTGCCACAGATGGACCCCACGACTGCATAGTACTTTGCTCACATGTAAACTGTTTCCCTACCTTATCCAGACGGTGCCACAGATGGACCCCACGACTGCATAGTACTTTGCTCACATGTAAACTGTTTCCCCTACCTTATCCAGACGGTGCCACAGATGGACCCCACGACTGCATAGTACTTTGCTCACATGTAAACTGTTTCCCTACCTTATCCAGACGGTGCCACAGATGGACCCCACGACTGCATAGTACTTTGCTCACATGTAAACTGTTTCCCTACCTTATCCAGGCGGTGCCACAGATGGACCCACGACTGCATAGTACTTTGCTCACATGTAAACTGTTTCCCTACCTTATCCAGACGTTGCCACAGATGGACCCCCACGACTGCATAGTACTTTGCTCACATGTAAACTGTTTCCCTACCTTATCCAGACGGTGCCACAGATGGACCCCCACGACTGCATAGTACTTTGCTCACATGTAAACTGTTTCCCTACCTTATCCAGACGGTGCCACAGATGGACCCCACGACTGCATAGTACTTTGCTCACATGTAAACTGTTTCCCTACCTTATCCAGACGGTGCCACAGATGGACCCCACGACTGCATAGTACTTTGCTCACATGTAAACTGTTTCCCTACCTTATCCAGACGGTGCCACAGATGGACCCCACGACTGCACAGTACTTTGCTCACATGTAAACTGTTTCCCTTACCTTATCCAGACGGTGCCACAGATGGACCCCACGACTGCACAGTACTTTGCTCACATGTAAACTGTTTCCCTACCTTATCCAGACGGTGCCACAGATGGACCCCACGACTGCACAGTACTTTGCTCACATGTAAACTGTTTCCCTACCTTATCCAGACGGTGCCACAGATGGACCCCACGACTGCACAGTACTTTGCTCACATGTAAACTGTTTCCCTACCTTATCCAGACGGTGCCACAGATGGACCCCCACGACTGCACAGTACTTTGCTCACATGTAAACTGTTTCCCTACCTTATCCAGACGGTGCCACAGATGGACCCCACGACTGCACAGTACTTTGCTCACATGTAAACTGTTTCCCTACCTTATCCAGACGGTGCCACAGATGGACCCCACGACTGCATAGTACTTTGCTCACATGTAAACTGTTTCCCTACCTTATCCAGACGGTGCCACAGATGGACCCCACGTCTGCATAGTACTTTGCTCACATGTAAACTGTTTCCCTACCTTATCCAGACGGTGCCACAGATGGACCCCACGACTGCATAGTACTTTGCTCACATGTAAACTGTTTCCCTACCTTATCCAGACGGTGCCACAGATGGACCCCACGCCTGCATAGTACTTTGCTCACATGTAAACTGTTTCCCTACCTTATCCAGACGGTGCCACAGATGGACCCCACGCCTGCATAGTACTTTGCTCACATGTAAACTGTTTCCCTACCTTATCCAGACGGTGCCACAGATGGACCCCACGACTGCATAGTACTTTGCTCACATGTAAACTGTTTCCCTACCTTATCCAGACGGTGCCACAGATGGACCCCACGACTGCATAGTACTTTGCTCACATGTAAACTGTTTCCCTACCTTATCCAGACGGTGCCACAGATGGACCCCACGTCTGCACAGTACTTTGCTCACATGTAAACTGTTTCCCTACCTTATCCAGACGGTGCCACAGATGGACCCCACGACTGCATAGTACTTTGCTCACATGTAATCTGTTTCCCTACCTTATCCAGACGGTGCCACAGATGGACCCCACGACTGCATAGTACTTTGCTCACATGTAATCTGTTTCCCTACCTTATCCAGACGGTGCCACAGATGGACCCCACGACTGCATAGTACTTTGCTCACATGTAAACTGTTTCCCTACCTTATCCAGACGGTGCCACAGATGGACCCCACGACTGCACAGTACTTTGCTCACATGTAAACTGTTTCCCTACCTTATCCAGACGGTGCCACAGATGGACCCCACGACTGCACAGTACTTTGCTCACATGTAAACTGTTTCCCTACCTTATCCAGACGGTGCCACAGATGGACCCCACGACTGCACAGTACTTTGCTCACATGTAAACTGTTTCCCTACCTTATCCAGACGGTGCCACAGATGGACCCCACGACTGCACAGTACTTTGCTCACATGTAAACTGTTTCCCTACCTTATCCAGACGGTGCCACAGATGGACCCCACGACTGCATAGTACTTTGCTCACATGTAAACTGTTTCCCTACCTTATCCAGACGGTGCCACAGATGGACCCCACGACTGCATAGTACTTTGCTCACATGTAAACTGTTTCCCTACCTTATCCAGACGGTGCCACAGATGGACCCCACGTCTGCACAGATTCCAACCACAGTGAGTGCATACAGTACCTGTCAAGGTTGTTATTTCCTATTCAAAAACAAACATACAAACAAACAAGCAATACATCTAATAACACCAGAGCAGAGGTGACATGACAGGGAACAGGAGAAAAAAGATTTAGAGAGAAATTGAATTGTGAAAAAAAAAAAAAAACATTGCAGAGGTGTACACTGTTTTTCCCCCCTTTTATATTTCCCCCATACCTCTTAATGTGATATATATATATATAAAATATATATAGAGAGTGATACCAATGCCTGTAACTGTGATGGGCACAGTAGTTGAGTTCTCAGCTCCATATTTGTTCCTGGCCTCACAGTAGTACTGTCCTCCATCCTCAGATCTGATGTTAGTGATGCTGTACTGCTGTCCTGATCCTACTGGATTGGACTCATTCACCTTAAACCAGGTGTAGCTCTCCACTGGTGGGTTGGCATCACTGCTGCAGGTCAGAGTCACCGAACCTCCACCTACAGAATCTGAGATGTCTTTCGGGGGAGCTGGGAAAAAAAGAGAGTTACAGGATAATGTCACTGCATGCTTTTGGGTCCTGGCTCAGAGCTGATATGGTGTGGCGTTTTGTACTGTACTCATACCAGACACTAAGCTGCCACAGATTAGAGGGGGCATCTTCATAACCCTTAAGTGCACATGAATAGTTGCCTTCATGCTCGACAGTGACATTTTGGAAGAGGAGTTCTCTGATGCTTGTCCCTTGGCCAGATAAAAGTTGTCCGTTCTTCTTCCACACAATCTGGACATCTGGATTGCAGGTGTTATTACACCAAAGATGTGCGTTTTGTCCTGTGACCACTCCTTCAGGACCCCAAACACGCAGATCTTATGGAGAAAACCATTGCAAATATGAGAAATACTTGACGGTATAACATTAGTAGCTAGTGCCTCTTTTTTCTCATCATCTGTAACTTAAAAACAGGTCTATTGAGATTGGTTTCATGATACATGTATTTTATTTTGTTGCGATTTGGTATACCCTTGTTCAGTACAGAACTATATTATCATTATTTGTAAGTTGCAATAAACACTATCATTTAAACATGAAATCAGGATGATGTGCTCTCATTACCTGTGACTGTCAGAGATATACCAGAGGGTCTGCTGAAGGCATTGATTTTTCTTTTCAGTTTGATGTGAACATTGTATTTGTTGGAATCTGTCTTTTTGACATCATTGAACAGAACAGTAGAATTCCCTTCTGAAGAGTCACTATACTCTACTCGACCTTTTAATTTATCTGTTAAAGCGATATCATTCTTGTTTCCTTTGTCTTCATAAACCCAGAAGACTTTATCCAATGACTCTTTAGGCAGAAGAGTGGAAGAACATGGAATGGCGACAGAAGAGCCAGTTGGAACACAGACATTATCAGATGAGATGATCTCTCCCCAGTTCAAACCAAATACATACACCTACAAGGGGACCAACAGTCAGTGAACAAAGACAGCCTCTCCCTCTCTCTCGCTCTCTATCTCTCTCTCTATATATCTCTCTATTTCTGACTCTCTTTCTTTCTCTCTCTCTCTTTCTCGCTCTCGCTCACACACACACACACATACACATACACATACAGACACAAACATTATTCTTATGTTGCTGAATTGGTATCAGACAGAAACATACTGTAACTATACATACACATATTCATGCATAACATATAACTGTCCCAATTATATCAAATCAACATGGTTTTGACAGCTCAAGTCTGTGTACTAAAGAGGCAGCACTACTAAAGTGAAGTAAAGTCCACATTACCTGGAGCCAAGAGCAGAATGACAGTAAAACAAACTGCAGCACACATGGTCATCTCTAAAGACATACAATGAGTCAGTTGACTGCAGCACACATGGTCATCTCTACAGACATACAATGAGTCAGTTGTCCGATCGGAAAAGTCAAGAGATTTTGTTTTCTTTCAAATCATTATTCAATATTATTGATAGTAATTATTGAATTATTGCTTTGTGGTTGCATTGTGAGAGTTACTGTATTGTAATCAGTCAACTTACAGTGTATAGAGAGTACCAATAAAACCAATATCCTGTCATCTTACCGACTGTTGGTTACTCTTGTGTGCTCCTACAGTATAAGGCTGTGCAAATGAACAGAGACTGACGAGATGCTACACTGACATCTCTCTCTCTTTCTTTATTTCTTTCTCTCTCTCTCTCTCTCTCTGACTAAGCAAGTACAGGAAGAGATTATAACCACAAATACAGTGTGTGTGTGTGTGTGTCCTTGAAAGTGTGTATGTGAGAACATCACGAGTCTGTCTGAGACTAGTGGTGTTAAGAGGGACATGCCAAGGTCACGGTCACATTGTCAAATCTGTTCTGTTCAAAGCTTTATAGTCACACAAGTCACTAATATAACTAATACAGTTATTTCATGGCATATTAAATATTAAGTTAGTACTTTTAACTCATGCAGACCCCTGGTGTTCATGAAGGTTACTGCTAGTATAAAATAGACAGGAAAAGAATAAATAGATACAGAACATTGCATGGTACAGAACAATGTGAAAACCAGTGAAATGATGATGTGGAAATCACATTCAGAAACTGAGAGGACTCCTTCTGAATAATTTCTTTATTAGAAAGTTCAGATAACAAACAAATAAACAAACAAATAAAAATGTACAGTAGGGTATGCTAATACACAACTATAGCCTATAGCCTATATTAAGACACATGTGCACATATTGTTTGTAGAGATGCACAGAGTTTGCACATGCTGATACACAGAAGACAATGTACTGTATCCTCAGTGCTACAAGAAGTGGAGACAATTAGAAAACCCCCTACACCGTGCTACCTATGTGTGTTGCTACAGGCTTCTTCTTCTTCTGCTGTTTGTTCTGCTTAGGCTTCTTGATGGCTGTCACAGTAGAATAGATGGTGGTGAGCTCCTCCTCTGGTTGGACAGGGGAACTGCAGGACATCAGACACAATCACAGAGCTCAGTAAGAATAAGCACTGACCCTAACTCTCACAACGTATGAAACAGTTACTTGAGCAATACACATACTACTGTACATTAGAATAAGTGCCCAGACACCCCACTATGAGAAATAGTCAGGTAATGATTAGGCAAAAGTAGGATTACGGTGTAAGATTCAAGGTTGTCGGGATTCCAGACTGTGTGAGTCTGTCTGAAATCCCGTCAGTCTGGTTGATATTTGAGGTTTCAGATTAAGAAGAGGGATTACGGTATAAGATACGTCTTCATCAGGATATCATTGTATGCAATATGTCGTATAATTCCAGGCCATCTCTCTCCACGTGGAAGAGGGTCTCACTTTGACTTTTTTGGTCTGAGGATGTGCACAGTGACATACTGGACCTCCTCCTCCTCCTCCTTTGGCTGAGTGTCTTCGGTCTGTCCGTGGGGCTGGATGGTGGAGTACTGCATGTGATCCTCTGCTCCTCTTGCAGTCTGTGTGGAGCCGTGGGGCTGGACGGTGGAGTACTGGACATCATCCTCTGTTGCTCCTGCAGCCGCAACACTGGGGGAGCCAGCAGCTCTGCTCTCCACAGATATCTGGAAGTGAGTGTGAATCATGACACTATCATAAATAAAGATAAAAAAGATAAAAAAGTCTGTCCCTGAGTGCCTTTTTTGCAACACTTTTTGCAACACTTACCTCTTCCTTAGTTTGTCCTCTAAAAGTCCATCATGGAAAGGAAAGCATTGATTCATTATTTGATTATTTGACTGTTGGTTGGTATAACAGAATGAATTCACTAACATTTGGGACGTACCTAATCATGTGGAAGAGAGCACATGAGAAGCCCACAATTGCAGCTACAATGACTCCGACGATGACAAATGCGACAAATGTGGTTTGCTCTTCTGGTAGGACTGGAAATAAATGCATGAACGAAGAAGAAAAGAAAATAACTGTTGAGTGTTATGGATAGTGACTAAATGATGGCATTTTCTACACTGTAACCCCATACCTGTGATGAGCACAGGAAATGATTTCCCGGCACCAATTTTATTCCTGGCCTCACAGTAGTACTGTCCTCCATCCTCAGGTCTGATGTTAGTGAAACTGTACTGTTGTCCTGATCCTACTGGAGTGGACTCATCCACCTTAAACCAGGTGAACATGTCCACAGGTGGATCCCCATCACTACTGCAAGTCAGATTCACTGAACCTCCCACAAAAACACCAAAAGATTCACTGCCTGGAATGAAGGTGTTCTTTGGGGCAACTTAAAAGGGAAGAAAGGTTGCAATAAATTACAAATGTGCTCAATACTGAAGGTATTTTTAATTGATGTTGGTTGCTTGTGTACTTACACTTGACATCAAGCTTCACTGAAGTAGATGAATGTTCCTCAAATCCTCTCAGTGCACAGGCATAGTCACCCTCCTCTCCAGTACTGACATTGACAAGGATAAGGTCATTATTATGTCCTTGTTTAAAATACTCTTCACCATTCTTCTTCCATTTCACCCTAGGGTTGTCTTCCAATCCACAGGAGTGCTTGCAGCTCATCTTCACATAACTACCTTCAGTCACTGGCTTGGGAATCCACACAGAGAGTTCTGAGAAGAAAAAGAGCAATTACCAATAGACACAGGAGTATATTTGGATGATACGCTTGTAGTTCACAATAAACAATCTGCCTTCACCTGTTACTGTCAAACGGAGCCCAGGTCGTTGCAGCCATTTTTCTTGATCATGTCCAGTAACAATCCGTGGGTGATACTCTCCTGCATCTGCGACCGTCACCTCCCTCAGAGTCAGTGTGCAGTTGTTGCCAATATCTGCACTGTACAAGACTCTGTCCTTGTATGTTGGCATATATAACAGATCAGTGGGTTCTATGTTTGGCCGAGGATTTATGGTCCAGAAGACTTTAGTCACCGTGAGACCAGGTGGATGAGTGAATGAGCAGGAGATGACCACTGATGATCCACTCACAGCACAGATGTGGTCATGAGTTAAGTTTACTCCCCATTTCTGACAAGAAACTCCTGTAATTCAAAGTGCACAGGCATCATAAAAGTACTCTTGACAAAACACATTCTAAATAATATGTAATATGAATATGTCATTCATTATTTTACGCCATAGATTTGTTTAAAGGAACCATATGTAAGATTGTGGCCAAAACTGGTACTGCAATCACTTTCAAAATACTGAAGAGCGATGTATCCCCTCCCCCTCCCCCCTGACTCGAGGTTGCCAACCCTGATGGCTTAAACACTACTGACTTAAGTGATTAGTAGATAGGTGGAGGGTGGCGCATCAGGCCAAAACACAACATGACATGACAAAACACAACATCAACATCAGTTGAGGGCTGCAACTTCACTTTTTAAATGACAATATCCTGGCCGGACTACTGTTGTCAGTGATATAAGTATTTGAAATGAACATGATTTCTTAATGTCTAGTGACATATCAGGGCCATTTTATGATTAATTGAAATATTTTTCTTACATACGGTTCCTTTAAGTCTGGTTGTCTTCTCAATGACAGTAATATGCATTGTGAGTACAACAACACAGCATTTTAAATACAGGACTCCCACCGGTCATGGAATTTTGAAAAGTCTATTCCAGGCATGGAAAGTTTGATCATGTTTGGGGCAAAGTAAGGGAATATCAGGGCATTTACTTTAGATACATTAATACAATTTTCATGCAGCATTTGTGTTTATTGGGTTGTCGCAACTCTCTGGTTAGCGCTTATTCCCGCTTCTAATTCTAAAATCCCGATTCTAAAACGCTATGCGGCTGCTCTAAAATATTTGGCTGGTTAATTTATTTCTATGTACCATTCATTTATATATCTATTCATATATATATATATATATATAGGCTGTCAAAATAACTGATTAATTTTGATTAATTCATTTGAGAAAAAATAACTGATTCAAAAAAATAGTGCAGATTAATTGATTCCGTATGACCTTTGACCCTGTGGCCTGAAATGCCTTGTATGTGAAAAAAACAAAACTTCTTCCCGAAGCACTTTTGAATTTATTTCCTCAGCATATTAGGTCATATCATAGATTATTATGGCAATTATTTGAACAGTGAAAATAATAATAAAAGAGTTTTTGAACTTTAATGTCACTAATGCTGATTAATCAATGATTAATTTGAATTTAAATATTTAGAATACTTTCACAGCAAAAATGCGATTCATTTAGATTAATTAATCACAGAGTAATTAATTCGATTATTTTTTTTAATCGATTGGCAGCCCATATATATATATATATATTTGTTTTTTTGTCAGGGAAAGTCATGGAACCCTGTAAATAGCTCCGCTGATCAACTTGCATTTCCCCTTGGGATTAAAATAGTAGTCAAGGTGCAGATTAAAGTATGAACATATTTACCTTGGATCATGACCACACAGAAAACCAAACACATATAGCGGAGTCTTTGCACCATTATTGATGTGATGCAGCATCTGTCATGTCAAATAGCATAAAAAACAATAACATTGAATCAGGTGCAAACAGAATTAAGTTAAGGGGTTAGCATGTTGATTTGACAGGGCAAAGGCAACAATTAGACAACAGTTTCAACAACATGATAAATATGTCCATTCACAAGACATTCCCGGTGGCACAGCTAACAATATTGAGCTAATGGTAACTCAGAATAAACAAAAAAATGAGGGGAAATGTTTTAAATTTGGCATTGTGTAAAGCACAAGACAATCTACAGTTCCACATACTGACGAAAATCCAGTGTATACTAATGTACATTCATTGTATTTGTTTTTAACATTTCACTGGCAATCTTCTAGTAATAGAGATGATGTGTTCTACTTTCCTACAGGTTATAATAACAATACAGTATGTGCACAAAAAAACATGTTTACATTCTGTAGTTTGTGTACAAAAACCTAGATTTGTGATATTATTTGATGCAATATGAAAACGTATACAGCATTGATGTTGATTTGACTATTAGACTTACTTTATAGCACACTGGCTATTATGTACACCAGTTGACAAGTTTTTAAAACTAATTGCAAGACTGCTTCAACAACATGAACATTTCCGTTCCCAAAGAATTTCCGGTTGCACAGCAAACAACATTGAGCTAACGGTAACTCGGAATAAACAAAAATTAGATGAACAATATTTTTTAATTTGACATTGTGTTGAGCACTACGCTATAGTCTAATCAATATCATTGCGAAGTATCTGTGTTTGATTTAACATTTAACTGGAAATCCTAGGAACATATTGAAGAGTATAGAGATGACCTACTTTCCTTTAGATTATAATAACAATGTGCATACAAAAATAGTTTACATCCTGTGGCTTGTATAAATATCTAATGTTGTGATATGATTTGATTTTATGCAATGCAAAGTAGTAGGATGATGTTCATGTTGATTTGTACTAATACACAACTTTAAAGCACATTTTAGAGACTAATACACAAGTTGGCAAGTATTACTGTATTGTACAATGCAGTGTCTAACTTGTTTCTAAAGTAAATTAAGCCCCACCACTTTCAATGTTTTATTTTTTAAAACTAAAACTAAGTGAACACAGGAAACTAGCAGAAATGCCCACACAGCACCATACAGTATATTCAGGGTGCATTGCTATGTGGGTTCATAGCGTCTCTCTCTTTTAACCACGTGGGGGGGGAGAAAACAGGTTGTGGTACAGAGTGGCACGCTGGGGGGCCTGAGACGATGTAGAGAAGAGAGAGTGGCTTACTGACACAGGCACAAAATGTCCATCCAAAACTCACTTACAGCAGCGAAACAAATTATAATATGTTTCAGTAGATGTTAAAGTGCTTTAAAAACAGGACATTTACATCACTATTGCTATGGTTTCATTAAATATATGTGCTTACGAAATATATGTATATGTTAAATAACAGATATGTTTTTTTTTTCAGTTTTATATCAAACATGACTGAATTGTAACATTATCAGTAATCGTAAATCCAGACAGTAAGACTCAAATCGCATGTATAGCAATTAGTGTCATGCAGCGTTAACTTTAACTCATTTTTGATGGGTTCGTAACATTCCTAAAAAAAATAATAATCACACAAAGCCATTTTTAAACGAAAAACAGTGATTCCCAGTATTCCTGGAACAAAAAAGCATACTCTTAAAAGCAAAACAGTTTTTTTTTTTGTTTTTTTATCAAAATCTGTTAAACATGTTCTGTAAACCAGTGGAAAGCCACACTTACCATGTGTTGCTGCCAGCAAGCTTACCCAGCCTCAGATGAGGAAATGTGTGTTGATGCAGCTTTTAACCACAATGAGCTGAGATGCTTGCATACGTCTCAACTGCTCTGACAAATGACTGATGAGGACACATACACACACACACACACACACACACACACACACATATATATATATATATATATATATATATATATATATATATATATATATATACATACACACACACACAAAGACACACAGGTACAGACACACAGACAAACACCAAACAGAATAAGTAAGTAATCCATTAAGTAAGTAAATAAACAACATATCTACCGCATCAAACAAAATTCATTCAAACTTTAGTCATACAAAACATGGCCTTAGGCATAGGCCTAACCACCCATGTAACCGTCATTTTGTCTGTATGAACACCTTCCACTCTTCCTCTCTCTCTTGTAGATCAGATCTGAGCAGAGCTGAGGTATTAGGCATGTGTGTGGTCTGTGGTTGACCTAGAAAAATCTGTAGCCCTGGACTTACTGCATGTGTCTGTGCCCTGCTCAAACGTCACCTTGTTTTTTATGCAGATCCTTTTTGAACAGTCTCAGTAGATGCAGATAGTGCTGTGATGACTGTTTCCTTTTCCATTTCGTTTTTATCTGATATATAGTCCTTGCCTCTACAAGCTGCTGGCAACCTCTTGAGGATATGGAGTGTGTGTATGTGTGTGTGTGTGTGTGTGTGTGTGTGTGTGTGTGTGTATTTACACCTGTGTAAATAGTTCATCCTGTTTCCTCTAGAGGATAAAAGGTCAGGGTCTGTCTCGAGGTAAGACACACACACACACACACACACACACACACACGGGTCACACATGGGTCAAGAGGGAGAGTGTTATGTCTTTTGACATTTTAACCTCATCAGTATCACTGGTGATAAAAACTGTCATCAGAGACACATACTGTACAGACCCAAATGAGGCACAAACTGTGCAAATTGTTGTGTGTGTTTTATTTTGTTAGTTGTGTTAGCTCTACACTTACATCCAGGTACAATGCAGTTACCATTTCAGTCCTGCAGATGGCACCAATTCATACCCACTGTATCCAGTTGATACTATCATCTAATTGTCCATTTAGTCATTAATCAGTACAAATGTTTTGTGGTGAAGTGAACAGGAGAAAGTAGTATTTGCTTGACGTTTTGACCTTTCCTTTAATGTCCCCTAGCTCACATACTATATGATATATGAACTTGTACTGTTGTTACATGCATATGTCGTAACATACAATTTTAATGAAATTGGAATGAATGACATCAAACATGTTTGCACGATTTGCTTTTACTTGTAATATCACAATAATGAGTTTAGGTTATTTTTGTTGAACAGAAGAGCTGCAAAAAGAAAAAGAAAATCAACATTAATTTAGAAAATGAAGACAAATAGTGGTCTCAACAACGTATCTATCACCACATTAAAACATAAGAAAAAGTGGCATAGAGCATTATGTCCAATATTCTAATATGTGGGATAATGTTCTGCATTGGGCCCAATATTCCAATATGTAGTTTAAAGGAACCGTATGTAAGAAAAATATTTCAATTAATCATAAAATGGCCCTGATATGTCACTAGACATTAAGAAATCATGTTCATTTCAAATACTTATATCACTGACAACAGTAGTCCGGCCAGGATATTGTCATTTAAAAAGTGAAGTTGCAGCCCTCAACTGATGTTGATGTTGTGTTTTGTCATGTCATGTTGTGTTTTGGCCTGATGCGCCACCCTCCACCTATCTACTAATCACGAAGTCAGTAGTGTTTCGCCATCAGGGTTGGCAACCTCGAGTCAGGGGGGAGGGGGAAGGGATACATCGCTCTTCAGTATTTTGAAAGTGATTGCAGTACCAGTTTTGGCCACAATCTTACATATGGTTCCTTTAATGTTCTGCATTTCTCACTAGTGAGTCACTTTGACACTGAGAAGTATAATTCTATGTCTGCATCATGACTTACATCATTTTAACATCTGCTTGAATTCTACTTGAGAGTGTTCATTTTGACACATCCCCATTTGTGTTCTTTCTCGAGACAGACCCTTATAAATGGTCAGGTTCTGTCTCCAGGTAAGAAAGGGGACTCACCTGCGAGCAGGTCAGTGGGGACTGACAGTAGCATACTGGGTTGTGCAATCCTGACTCACACCTCTGGCGCCACCAGAAACAGCATCTCTGATGCTATCTGATCTCTGGAAGTCAGTAAAGAAACACAAAGTCACACTTTCTGTAAAGTTCAAAAGAGTCCAGACGCAAGATTTGTCTATGATATGCAGTGGATATTCATACGTCAGAATGTCTCCGAACATCTTCATCGCTGCACCTCCGTCTAAATCAAATGACATGTATGAATAAGGATTCAAGACAAAGAAAAATAGAGAACACAGAGTTTGGTTTATTGAATGACTGAGACAGTGAGTCACTGATGGGCTGAATATGTTTTAGTCACATGACCCCATAATAAGAAGGAGGACGAAATAAAAGTCTCCTGATCCCTTTTAATTTTCAAATATTTCAACTATTTTAACTGATGTGTATTCAAATTTTAGTAAACAATATAAATATTCCAAAAGAAAGTTGGGTTATGTTGTAACCCTGGTTCTCTGAGTGAAGAGACCATCTCTCCACCTATTCCATGTACGGAGAATGCCCCCCCTCCTCCACCTGTCAAGTAGTGGAGAGATGGTCTCGAGATGAAAGAGAAAATCTAAACAATATCACACATTTTACTTTGTTAAGAAGTGGCAACATTTAAACTTCTGATTGAATTCGGCTTCATTCTGTTTTCCCGGCAAGTTAAAAGGTCAGGGTCTCTCTCCAGGTAAGAATAAACACTCACCTGTGTGCAGGTCTGATGAGGCTGATGTTAGCATACTGGGTTATGCAGTCCTGACTCACACCTCTGGTGCCCTTAACAGCTTTGCTCCCTTCAAATCTCTGGAAATTACATCACATTAGTCCTAGCCTGAAGAAAGATTTGGATGAAATTCCATTCAAACTTTATTTCAGAACCACAAAATGGTCCATAGCATAGAAAAAAAGAAATATAATAGATAAGATCATCTTCAAATATCAAAAAGTATTAAGTATTAATCGTTTCATGGTTATTTCATCAAAAAGACTAATTTAATCAAATCAATCAATTGTTATTTATACGCCAAAATGTCCTCCAAGGTCTTCATCGCCACTCTTTCCTCTAAATCATAAAGTAAGAAAGGAAACATGAAATACTAATCAACTGACTGACGGAGACAATGAGTCACTGATGGACACTGGAATCTAAAGCTCTACCTACCTGATCCAATGTATTGCGCAAGACAAACTCACAATTCCAAGAATAAGGACGCCAATAATGACAAATGCTGCATACTGTTGTTTTACTGAAAGAAAGAAGAACAAACATACTCACAATATGCACAAGAGAGACAAATAGAACGAGCAAAAGTAGCTAGATCAATTAGATAAATATACTGTAAATAAAATTAAAAAAATATATAGAGAGTGATACCAATGCCTGTGACTGTGATGGACACAGCAGTAGAGTTATCAGCTCCATATTTGTTCCTGGCCTCACAGTAGTACTGTCCTCCATCCTCAGAGCTAATGTTAGTGATGCTGTACTGCTGTCCTGATCCTACTGGAGTGGACTCATCCACCTTAAACCAGGTGTAGATCTCCACTGGTGGGTTGGCATCACTACTGCAGGTCAGAGTCACTGAACTGCCCTCCACTATTTCACTAGAGGGACTGACTGCTACTGAGGTGTCCTTGGGAGGAACTTGGAAAAAAAGGCAACCACGTACTGTACTTCTGTCTTATGTCATATAACTTATAGACTGAAGATTATTGACCTATGATCTATGGAGCAACATTGTACTTCTCTGGTCACTCATTTTACTTCCACATGGCATTCAACTAACTTTACTTACACATGACTTCAAGCTTCACTGCTGTAGATGAGTGTCCATCAAAGCCCCTCAGTGCGCAGGAATAGTTGCCCTTATCTTCAGTGCTGACGTTGATGAGGATGAGTCTGCCATATTTTGTTTTGATCACCAGATACACCTTGTCCCTTTTCTCTCCATAGCACTGTGGCGTTGTCAAGTCAAGTCAAGTTTATTTATATAGCACATTTCATACACAGAGGTCATTCAATGTGCTTTACATAAACAAAACCAAACAATAATAACAAATAAAAGCATAGAAGGGCAATATAGTCAAAGAATAGTTAAAAGGTAAAGATCATTGGTTGTCTTCCAATCTGCATGAGTTATTGCAGACCACCCTCACCTCCTTACCTTCAAGCACTGGCCTGGGAAACCACACAGAGAGGTCTAGGAAGGAGAGATGAAAACAGCAGTGAGAAACAAGCACGTGAGGATATTAGGATGACATTGTGGTAGTTCACAATAGACAACACTTTGCCTTCACCTGTTACTGTCCAACGGAGCCCAGGTCGTTGCAGCCATTTTTCTTTATCATGTCCAGTAACAATCCGTAGGTTGTACTCTCCTGCATCTGCGACCGTCACCTCCCTCAGAGTCAGTGTGCAGTTGTTGCGGTCCTTGTATGTTGGTATATATAACAGATCAGTGGGTTCTATGTTCTGTCCTTGTATGTTGGTATATATAACAGATCAGTGGGTTCTATGTTCTGTCCTTGTATGTTGGTATATATAACAGATCAGTGGGTTCTATTTTTGCCCGAAGATTTATGGTCCAGAAGACTTTAGTCACCGTGAGACCAGGTGGATGAGTGAATGAGCAGGACATGACCACTGATGATCCACTCACAGCACAGATGTGGTCATGAGTTAAGCTTATTCCCCATCTCTGACCAAAAGTGCCTGCAATTTAGAGTACACTGATATCATGTATATTTTCTCATAAAAGCAAACTGTATGGAACATTAATTTTTGCAAATTATATAACTTTTTAAACATGAGCTTTGCTTTCAAATTTTAAGTGGCTAAAACACATCAATTTAATATGAAATTTAGATGTTTACATTTACTGCAGACTGCAGACTGAGGACCATATACTTAGGTGGGTGACTGTCAGCCATCTTTGATGCGTTGGCCTGTATGACAGGACAGAAATGTTTATCAAGGTCGCCCAGGAGATGGCGCTGCTAAATGAAACTAAGCAGTGAGCACCACCGCATGTTATTGTTTGCATGCTATGTACACTATGCTAAAGCTGAGCTATAGTTTCTATTATTGATGCACTTCTTTCCAATAGACTGATTAAGCTATTATATATATGCATACTGTAGTTTAGAGTAAGTCTAAACACTACAGAAAGGGTACAAGCATTATCATTACCACACAGTCATGGATATGTTTAAAACTGGCGAATAGTAGAGTAGTTTCGATGTATGATTTAAAAAGGTGAATATTATGCTGCATTTTGAATATCCATTTTAAACATGGTGTTCGATATTTGATTTGTTTAACGGAGGAGATAAGTGCACTTACCCTGTGTTACTGCAAACATGACCAGTGTAGACTAAGGAAATGAGAGAGAAACATAAACATGTTGCAAGGTAGGGGTTTGTGGTTGACCCAGGATGACAGTGGGCATTATTGCCTTCCTGTACAAAGGTAACCATGAGCTTTTGCTGTCCTACTCTTCACTGTACTTGCAACTGGATAAACCTGTTTCAGTCGATATGATATGATTGTCCAGCTGCTTTGAATATCAATTTATTGCACTTTAATAGCAATTTATTGCACTTTTTATGTATTGACTTCATTGTACAAAGCTTCAGCTGTTGGGTGATATTGAACAAACTGGGAGAGAGATAGAGTGAGTCACTCAATTCAGGTTTAATGAAGCCATTGCACATGCATGCATACATGCACATAAAACACACAACATGAACACAAACACACAAACGTTCTCATGAAAAAAGTAATGTTGTACATCACTAAGGGATTCCCCGGTGTGTCCTGGCTAAATTTCCAACCTGGCTCATTCAAACTGGCCCCCTAATCATCCCCACTGTAATTGGTGTTGTTGTAAAGTGTAACGTGTCCTAACTAATACACAGCATGCAAAGCGACATGTTACAGAAGTCTGCTTACTCGTTTGTCAATATTTCATATTCAACATTCATATCAATGTTGTGGCAACACTGCGTCCAGAAACACTGCAGGGGGCACTGCAATACCTCCTCTATGGCCCCTTTGTTAGCCTATGCTGATTATATATTAGTCTTGGAGACACTTAAAAATGCACAATTTACACAGCGATAGTTAGCCAATGTAGAGCTTCAAAGTAAGGTTAACGAGTATGTAAAACATCAAGCTTTGCTCAGTTGATTATAATGTAGGTTATTCAAACCATCTATCTGATCACACAGTATACTCTCATGCAGTACAATCATAAACGTTGTCTTTGCAGTGATGGGCACGCACATGTCTTTAGGGTAAGGCTAATGCCAACTGCTGACAATGGGGGATGTGTTTGTTGCAGGGTTTTTTTTAGCATTTGCCTTCACACACACACACACACACACACACACACACACACACACACACACACACACACACACACACACACATTGTCTTTGCAGCGATTGGCATGCACTTTGGTTTAGGATAACCCTAATGCCATTACAGCTACTGTTTGAAGCTACAATGTCACTTTTGCATTAGATCGTGTCTGAGATCTACTAAACATTAAAATGGGTGAACAAATTAAATAAAAAACAATAGGCACTCTGTATTGGAAAAGTATCAAAAAAGCCTTTAATAAAGCATGGCAAAAAGGCCATTCCATGCCAAATCAACAGATTTTAGAAAACTTCCCGCCTGACCGTATTGGATTTAGGTCAATAATGTTATTATACCCAGCAACTACTCTGCAGAAGTTTGAACTTGTTTCTACTTTATTTTCTGAGATAAGGAAGTTTAAATAAACAGGCTAATGTGTCTGATAAAATGCTGTTTTTTTAAATGACTAAGTTCCTTGGGCCATTACTTCAGGGAGTATTCTACACTGTTAAGTGTCTTCAACTTCTAAAATCATTGGCCTACAGTTGTATATTTGTTGAGCTATGACAGCAGGAGAAATAAGCCATGTGGCTGTGCTATTCGGAGATTTATATTGTTTCCTCTGGGTGAACTTACATAGGTTTGTCACTAAAGTACTTCAAACACACCTCAGGTTCACATGTCAGGTGGACAGAAAACTCCCCGCTAATTATCTGTCCCCAAGTGTTTAACTGTATGAACAAAAGTTCCGATACAAAACCTTCTAAACGCCACATCTGTCAAAAATGAGATAATTATGGTGAGTAATATGCTCTCCCCACATAGTATACATAGCTAAATGGTCTGAAATATGTATAAAATGTATAATTTGTAGGCAAAAACTTATAGGAGCCTGAAAAAAAACCCTCTGTCAAATGAACAGTGGTCAGGCGGATTTAGAGGTTTTTGCATGTGAACTATTCATAGCTATTCTTTTGGTTTAGGATCTAAGGTGAGGTATATGCCGCCGTCAGCCTGAGAGGGGCTGAACTTCAGGGGCTCGTAGATGTTCTCAGAGGAGCTGCTGGTGGGTGCACCTGCCTCGTGATCTCCTCCGCCAGGTGGAGTGGTGTCGGGCAGGGGGATCAGGTAAACGTGCTCAGGCTGCGGGTTGTTGGGGTCCTCAGACTTGTCGCATGGAGCCATTGCCATGGCGCCGGTAGCCTTCAGGGGTGGACAGGAAGTCAAGACTGAGAGACAATCATGTGCTACTCGCTCAGGAATATCGCCATTCAGAAACATGCACTGGCAATATAACAATATAGAGATACAATCATGGGCTACTCGCTCAGGAATATCGCCATTCAGAAACTAGCACTGGCAATATAACAATATAGCAGAGCAGAAACTAATGCATGTGGAGCCGCTGGTGGGTGGACCTGCCTCGTAATCTCCTCCGCCAGGTGGAGTGGTGTCTGGCAGGACGGTCAGGTAAATGTGCTCAGGCTGCGGGTTGTTGGGGTCCTCAGACTTGTCGCATGGAGCCATTGCCATGGCGCCGGTAGCCTTCAGGGGTGGACAGGAAGTCAAGACTGAGAGACAATCATGTGCTACTCGCTCAGGAATATCGCCATTCAGAAACTAGCACTGGCAATATAACAATATAGAGATACAATCATGGGCTACTCGCTCAGGAATATCGCCATTCAGAAACTAGCACTGGCAATGTACCAATATAGCAGAGCAGAAACTAGCAATGCCGATATATCAAAAAAACAATCAGCCCTGAAACTAGCAATGCTGAGGTGGTGTCTGGTGATATTATTAGCTTGAATCAGCCCCTGATGCCAGATGCAATGGAGTGTTAAAGTAAACAGAAAAGCTAGTGGAGAGGTGTATAGAAGGAATGTGTGTTTTTTTTTTTGTTTGTTTTTTTGCAAGAACATACCTGGACCAAAGCATTATTTTAGCTTCTTACAGTATAGTGACAAAATTGCAATGCCTTTGTGAGGTCAAATACAGCAATGTATTAGTATAAGTATATATACTCCCATTGATCTCTTTGTATCTGCCACATCCAAGGTGCATCATTTCATCATTTAATTATTTAGTGATTCTATCTAAGTAAGTAAGTATATATACTCTTTTGAACCCGTGAGGGAAATTTGGTCTCTGCATTCATCCCAATCCGTGAATTAGTGAAACACACTCAGCACACAGTGAACACACAGTCTCGCCCTGGGCAAACAACCTTCTTGATCATTGTATCACCCCTGTCAATGTGGTAAGGATTGTTAGCTAGTATGCAGTCCTTAAACAAATATTATTATAATACAGAAATAAGTAGATTTACCGTATGTAGGATGATGGTGTGCTAGGAATGCTATACAGCAGAAATACAGTGTTTTTAACTGCTGTTATGAGACCTGTAGGCCTCTCCACTCACTATAAAGCAGAAATACAGTGTTTTTTTAATGCTGTTATGAGACCTGTAGGCCTCTCCACTCACTATAAAGCAGAAATACAGTGTTTTTTAAACTGCTGTTATGAGACCTGTAGGCATCTCCACTCACTATAAAGCAGAAATACAGTGTTTTTTAAACTGCTGTTATGAGACCTGTAGGCCTCTCCACTCACTATAAAGCAGAAATACAGTGTTTTTTAAACTGCTGTTATGAGACCTGTAGGCATCTCCACTCACTATAAAGCAGAAATACAGTGTTTTTTAAACTGCTGTTATGAGACCTGTAGGCATCTCCATTCACTATAAAGCAGAAATACAGTGTTTTTTAAACTGCTGTTATGAGACCTGTAGGCCTTTCCACTCACTATAAAGCAGAAATACAGTGTTTTTTAAACTGCTGTTATGAGACCTGTAGGCCCCTCCACTCACTGCTGATGGAGAAACTGCATTGCCTTGAGGCGAAGCCTGACTGGCAGAGACTTGCGCTGTGGATTAAGGAAACAAATCAGAACAAGATTGCACCAGACTACGTTTCCTGTTGTTGTTGTAATACACACACTAGACTTTTCTGAAAACTGACAGGTGTGCACAATGTTATTTTTGAAAACGGAGAGGGTGAAATGTCCGTTTATGAAAATAGCCGGCCACGTGTAAACGTAGCATTAGTCATACATCTGCATAGTAAAAGTTAAGCATCTAAATGCCATTCACTACATGTTTTTTTAAGTATCTCTATGTATGTGACAAATAAAATGTACAGACAATATTTGTTCACTCAACACTTGGAAGGCATTTAACACAAACCACTTGATGCTGAAACCTGTCCAATGCATACGGACAAACACTCAACTTTCCATATGAATAATGGACAGGAATCATACATAGGAATAATGCAATACATGAATATACTCCAAAACTGGCAAATGGTTCATAGTCATTTCTTACATTATGACATTAGTATCTTATATAATCACATACCTTTTACATGTAAAATGTTTATGGTATTCTTATAGGACCCAAAAATCCACTATAAGATGCACCATATGTGCACTTTTTAAGAATGGAACCAGGAAGTGGCTGTAAACAATCTGATAATGAATGATATGTATTGGTCTTAGAGAACCATATGAAAAAAAAATGCTGTATAGTGTAGTGTGTGAGAATAAGAGAACGAGAGAATAAGAGACAAATAAAAAGTGACAGGAAGACACATAGTATGGACCCTTTCAAGAGAGTTCCATTATCAGCATCATAGTTGGCCCCACAAGACTTCCTTTTTAACATTCCATATGTTATCTTAATGCAGAGGAAGTAGATTGGGGCCCAAATAGAACGTTCAAGCATTGTTTTTGTTTTTATTGTTGAAAGGGTCTATACTCACCTCTCCTCCTCTTCACTCTACGCCTGTACATCATGCCTCCAAACAGTATAGCAGCCACCGCCAAGATCAAAACGAGGATCACGCTCAGTACTGAACATAAAAACACAATAATATGGCCATAATAGGGCCATTTGGGGGCTGTATGGTACATCTTAGAACAACGCCATTTAAATGCTCTATATTTTTTATAACTGCAACATGATGTTAATGAAGTCTCTTTATAGAATGTCACTATAAATGACTATTAAGTTCTCTTTACGTTGCATCCAGTTTTTCAGTTATTAATCACTTCAGTAGAATTCAGTTATTAATTCAGTTAATTCAATTGTTATTAATTCAGACTGAATCACTTCAGTAGAGTTCAGTTATTCAGACTGAATCACTTCAGTAGAACATGGAAATAGAGAAAGGTGGAAGGAGGAAGGGAGAAAGAGCTGTAGAGTGAGTAGAGATATATATATATATAGAGAGAGAGAGAGAGAGAGAGAGAGAGAGAGAGAGAGAGAGAGAAAGAGCACAGTGGACGAGAGAAAACCTCACCATTGGACAGTGGTGAGGATGTTGATACTGGGGGCGTTTTTGACACCGGTGATGTCGCTCTTCCATAATCGGTAGTCGACCTCAGTCGACCCCCTGAGAAATGACAGCAACCAGTATGACCTCATCACACATGTGCCTCAGACCAATCATTACATTACCATTTTCTTCTGCTTGTTATCAGTCTGTGAATCATCAGAATGAGCAACTTGACAAGTGGACAAGGGAAAGCAGAAGTGTATAAATCTAGCAGAAACTGCTTACCGAAGACACGCAGTTTCACCTCTGTTGTCATGGTGATCCCTCCGAGGAAACCCCCGGTTCTAAATCCACACCAGTAGCTCCCAGCATCTGCGGGGGTTAGCTTCCTGATAGTCACCAAGGAGACTTGTGTTTCGTTGTCTTTGGCTACCAGGGAATACCTTGAGTTTGGCTGTGAGGACTGAGAGGACACGATCTCAGGGTAAGCGGACATGCCCTTCTGTCTGTAGAAGTACTTGACGCTGCCGTTACTGGTGGGTGGGTATGGACAATCGATGATGACGTCACCACCGACATAACCCGACTTCACGATGGACTGCATGCAAAGTGGATCTAACCAGTGAACAGAAGAATTTAAGAACAGGCTCATGGCAGTAGGCCTAGAACAGGCTCATGGCAGCAGGCCTAGAACAGGCTCATGGCAGTAGGCCTAGAGGCCACTGGGTTATATATATATATATATATATATATAATATATCCAATCTAATTGGTCAGCTGAAGGTTGATTGTTACAGTATGTCTACTGACTACTGACTGAATTGCTGACTGAGAAACCCAAATTGTGCAGTGTCTGTCTGGCTTACAGTAATACAGCGGCAGTGTTGGGCCAAACTCACCTGGATCCACTCTCAGTGTCTTTGTAGTGTTAATGTAAACATTTGGAGCTGTCTCTACGATACACATATAATTTCCAGAATCATTTTCCGTGAGCGCAGTGAAGAGAGAACGGAACAACCCGTTGTTGTTGTCGAACAGAGAGATTCTCTTGTCAGGGGGTTGGGAGATGCCGCTGGATAAGCAAGACGTGTCGTCAGTCTTGCAGAAGTACTTCCTCCGGTCTCTGTACTCGGGTCTGTAGCTGCACTCAAAAATGACGGCTCCTCCAACAAAAGCTTTCAGTATAGCGGAACCCATCCCTCACTTTAAAACTATAATGGCAGAAAAAGATTCACATGTTGTGCAAGTCTTCCCATAACAAAATTATAATGGGGCATGGAAGAGATTAACAGGAAAATATATCATCGACTACAGGTAATGACATTATGAAAAAATGCTTAATGTTCACACAGACAATGACTACAAAGACGATAAATAATTCCTCTCAAGTAATGTGTAATTGGGCAACAAATACCTTCATAAATAAATACATCTTTTGTTGTATGCATTGCTACATCATTACAAACTTTACACGGAATACTCTTACAGATGTGTCTATACAATTACTGTAGTGCTATTTCTATTGCTACTTAAAATCAGCTGTGACATTATAATAGTAGGCTACAAGTAAAATCCGTTCTAAGGTTGAAACAAAGCACATTTTGAAACAGCAATTTAAAATCCACTGTAGCATAAAATGTTAAAACAGTTAGTTGTCTACCTGAGAAGATCTGAGTTGTGAGGAGGAGGTTTGGGCTGTTGACTGTCCGCTCTTTACACAACTCACATTTGTGGTGACCAGGGTTTATTGTGTCACCATTTCCTTTTTGCACATAATGATGGAAATGTGTCCATCACTCTTCCCCTTTTTTCAACAGCTTGAACAGCTTTACTTAGAAGAATTGTCACACATTTGTATGATATGTCATTACTTCATGGGACTACACATTATTATTTGTCCTGTTTTTGCATTCTGTTTTTATATTAAATAATTTATTATTATTATTATTATTATTATTATTATTATATTATATTATATTATTATTGACAGGTACGATCTTTCGAAACGCCATGTTATTTCCCATAGACATTTGACGACCGGAAGTTTGATGGACATGGAAGTTACGGAGGCGGGACTTATTCTGGAGAGGTCTATTGTAGCCAGTGTTGGGAGTAATGCGTTACAAAAGTAATGTAATTACTGTAATATATTGCTGTTTGCGGTAAAGCGGTAATGTAGGGCCTTACAAAAAAAAATTGGGTAATATTTACTCGGTACAAACTTCAGTAACGCGCGTTAAAATGCCTTTTAACCCAAAATTAAGCGTTTGTTTTGTTTTGATACATATTCGCAAACACCACCGCGAGAACAACAGACGAGAAAAAATCTGCGCAAAATAGTAGAACGTATCTCCTGATACTGGTTGAAGATGACTGTGGCTGCAGCAGACTCAAAGTCGGACTCTATTTGCGGGATGGACATAAGCCTACACTCATTATTTTTAGCTTGTCAGAGACAAGGCTATGAAGAACATAATAGTTAGTGCACTTTGTGTGCGAAACCGAAAGATCTCACTATGCGTCGCGAAATAGCACAAGTCATTTAATGAAACATCTAAAGTGGTGCCACGCTAATCTTTTTTATTCTTGATAAAACACAAACTATGTTCTTCTAGTGCATGTCAGCGTTGAGCTGTGAACTTGAATTAAAGAGAATAAAGGGTAGAAATGCAGAAAAAGATTGTGTAGCCTGGCAGTGCCACCGCTCCCACCACGCGCATCACACACTTTGCGTAGGGCACCAAAGGACAGAGGGGGCACCCAAATGTAACCAATGAATAGTAACTTTACTGCAAACTGCGTTTCACTCTTCAGTTTGATACTTTTTGGGTTCTCTCAATCTCCACCACGTAGTACTAGTAGAATGGAATTGGTGGGTCTTCAATAATTCGTTTCCCAAGCATTTAGGCTACATGAAGACATTAATATGCCAAGTCGACAAAAAAATCCATTCAGATAGCTAGGTGGATACCAGGCTCATAATTCACTTTTATTTGCAAAACGAAATGTGAAGCAACATGTCATTGCATACTTTCCAAAGCAATGAAGGCTGCTTAAAACAACTTAACATTGTGCATATTATTGTTAATATTGTGCTATCAATGTAACTCAACAAACAAGGCTTGTAAACAAGAGCTGGCAAAAGGGCATTATGAGAACGTAAAGATCAATGCTCTTAAAGTGACCGTGCACCATTTATAAGAAAACAGCATTTCTTCAGAAATTAATGTTAAAAAACACACAGTAATGGTCTGTATAATAGGCCTTTTATTTTACTTTAGGTGTTTGAGTTATCATTTAAATGTCACTCACTCAAAGCCACTCACTTAGGGCACCGAAATGGCCAGTAGGCCACCATCTTGACATGTCTTTATTAAGCTTTGATTTACAATAGGCTCTCTATTGAGCAGGGCTAGACCTTAAAGTTACAGTATTTATATCACAATTTACCAGACTTTGACCTTTTGTCGGTTTTTAACAAAATTCTGACTATGATTGTTCCTTGTTTTGCATCATGGGCACTGCACCTATTGCATTATTACTGTATGTTGTTAGCCTTAAGTCTAGCTCAGTCATTATGCTATACCACATCTCCCTCCATTGGAAGAGCAATGAGCTGCATTGAGCGTAATAAACTGCATTTATAATGGCAAATCCATATTTCTAGATATTTTGGTGAAAGTAACTTAAAAGTAATGCAATAGTAATGTAATGCCTTACAATTCAGAGACAGTAACAAATTACTTTGAAATGACAGTAATAAGTAATGTATACTACGATTTTGAAGTAACTTGCCCAACACTGATTGTAGCTGGAGAGAGTCTGTGGTGTTCTTACAGACAACATCAGAGCAGCTGGAATGTTATCTTGTAACCATCATATTTCATCCAATTGTAAATATATCCCTCTCTCTCTCTCTCTCTCTCTCACACACACACACACACACACACACACACACACACACACACACACACACACACACACACACACACACACACACACAAACACATACAGAACATGGGGGGTAAAATAGGTCTATAAACTGTAGCCTGTGTTTTTAAATTTGAAATATATAATAGGCTATATGCCAGAATCAGCTCCAGTGCTGCTCCATTGAGCAGGCAGTGGGTCAGTGGGGGGGTGCCAGTTTATTTTATTTTTGTATATAACCTAGGCTATATAATGCAATAAAGGCCACATGAAATATAAACTAGCGTATAGGCTATGACAATAAACGTGACAAAAAGTGTCGCTAGCTTCACTTAGTTATTTTTAAAATATGTATAGTATTTATCACTTAATCTTTAGTAGCCTATGTTGTTGTTTATTAATAAACACACTAGTGCTATACACTTTAGTAGCCTCGTCTATATTAATAAACACACTAGTGCTATACACTTTAGTAGCCTCGTCTATTTTAATAAACACACTAGTGCTATACACTTTAGTAGCCTCGTCTATATTAATAAACACACTAGTGCTATACACTTTAGTAGCCTCGTCTATATTAATAAACACACTAGTGCTATTACTACACACTTAGTGCTACACACTAGTATGTAGTCTATAGGTTATATTAACGTATATGGTGGATTGCCCTGTGTGTGTGCACGTGTGTGTGTGTGTGTGTGCGTGCGTGCATGCGTGTGTGTGTGCTACACACTAGTATGTAGTCTAGGTTATATTAACACACTAGTATGTAGTCTATAGGTTATATTAACGCACTAGTATGTAGTCTATAGGTTATAGGTTATATTAACACACTAGTATGTAGTCTATAGGTTATATTAACGTATATGGTGGACATTTTTTGCTTTTCGGAATTCTGTAGTAGGCTCTTACTGTATGGACCCTTTCAAGAGAGTTCCATTATCAGCATCATAGTTGGCCCCACAAGACTTCCTTTTTAACATTCCATATGTTATCTTAATGCAGAGGAAGTAGATTGGGGCCTAAATAGAACGTTCAAGCATTGTTTTTGTTTACCTTATTGAAAGGGTCTATATTAGGCTACAATGTGAGGGCAACACATTAAATCCACATCCCATTTTGATCACAGGACCCTATAGCACTGGCCCTCCCATAGTGTCACTGCCATTCATTAGTTTGAGCCACACCCACTGGAGCCACATGCATGACATTCGCTACATGGCCGAAACGCAGATACCATACAGCCACAGCGCAAAAAGGGGAAGCACTTTTCCAGTGTATGTGTCTGGTGTGCGAGGGCACCTTCTCGATGGGTTTGTGATGTACGAGACGGTTGACCCGACAGAGGCTCTCTCTATCTGAATCCTTATTCAGTAATTATGACCGCCGCGCAGCGTATCTGTGACCTAACATAGTCAAAACTTCACGAAATTGGAAATGTAGGATCATTATGACACCCTCTGAATGCACACCAAGTTTCGTGGAATTCCGTTCATGGGGGGCCACACAATAAATTAATTTATGTTACTATACACCAACTGGCCTGTAGGTGGCCGGAGACAGTTTTCTGTGAATATCTCGAGAACCGTAGGGCCTAGGAGGTCTACCTTTTTTTTGTATGTTGGTCTTAAGGGGGCATGTCAACTCATCCCATTACCACTAATTTCATGTATAGCGCCACCTAGTTAAAAATTAAAAAGCCAAAAATTAGGTGTTTTTATCATAATATCTCTGGCTGACATGGTCAAAACTGCACGAAATTGAAGTGTAGGATCATTATGACACCTTCCAAATGAATGCCAAGTTTTGTGAACTTTCGTTCATGGGGGGGCCATTCCATTCCATGTGCACACATGTGCATAAACAGATACACACACACACACACATACATTCACAGTAATCATACGTATGACACATACTCACATAGTAGACATATGTACGCATGCATGCACATGCACACACACACATACGCAGACAAACACACACACACCCACACACATAAACAAAAACGTGTGCACGCACACATGCACACAATTCAAGAATTTCTCAAAATTATGAACAGGCAAGATGGGGGTGGGGTTGTATAAAATCAATTTTACATGTGAAATCTATGAACTAATCATGTTTTGGTACCTGTTGTCTAGCAGATACCAGTGAGAATTGAGTGTGGATAATGCAATTTAGTGAGTTAGAATCATATAGGCCTTTCAGCGTGATTTATTTTTGTGGAAAAAATGTGCTGGACTGGGCGGCGGTCATATTTTGTACCGCTCTGCGGTACATCTAGTTTTCTCAACCTTAGTTTACATTATGTGTGATAACTCAAAACAGCTACTCTTGTCAGATGGCCATCATACATCATTGAAAAGCTGAGATTCCAGGCTTTCAGAAAAGGTATGGTAGCCTTTGCCACTTTTTCGGTAACGGTTTCCATATTTTGAGGCCCTGGCTCACGGTCTATCTTTCTTATTTGCTTAATACTCTTCTAAAAGGGTTTAAGACATGTTTTTTAACTATTTAAATACCTCAGAGTTTCAGTTTGTATAGATGTATCTTTATGTATTGTTATAATTCTGTTAATTTTATTTTGTCTATTAATAATATTGCCATTTTATATCATTTGACTTAACCATAGGCTCTCGACTTTAATGCTAATGTAATGTTTTGTAATGGCATTGTAGTCCACTTTGGACTAGGTACAACAAATGTGAACATGCTCTTAACCATCTACAGAGTGCTGACATGACTGTGGAGTCAATGACATGACCATCACCCCAACCTGACTGGAGCTGGAGCTGTGTCATGTGATCCAGATGTTTTAGTTCATGCGACTCTGGCTCTGATACCTACATGTTAACAAGTGTCTTTATTTCCAACATTTTGAATCACATTGATACAAATAAAGAAAATAACCCCAGAGATGTGAGAAAGCAAAACACATTTAATTTGAAATACTACAGCTGATGTTTTCATGATACAAGCCTTGATTACAAGCAGTTCATAGCTCTTATAGACTCCATAAATTTAGATATTTTACATCATCCCATTGATCAAATGGTAGAGGCTCTCAATCGTGAATTAGGCGCTCTGCTTGACAGAGTGGCACCCTTAAAGACTTAAAAAAGGCCCTGTAGCAAACTGACACCTTGGATGAACGAAAATATCCATGATCTAAAAAGATCATGTAGAAAAGCTGAGAGAACATGGAGAAAAACTAAGTTACAGGTTCACCGTGCCATTCTAAAAGTTATAATGCATCTGCAACAGCAGTTGCCCTTTACATGTCATAAGCTGCAGTTACCACACTTCACTGTATTCGCCTTATTCACCTGGAGGCCAGAACGAGGCTAATAAAGCTCACCGAAAAAGAAGAAGGGTTCACTGGCCTGTTCTTTTTCTTCAGTGAGTTTGTTTTGGCAGTTTGCAAACTGAGTGCATTACCACCACCATCTGCTGGACTTAGGTGTAATGGGAAGTTTACCCTTTAGCCTTGTTCTGGCAAATACAGGCAAATACATAAGAAAGTTCAAATGCTAATGTGCTAATAATAACAAACACTTAATAGCATGAAAAGGCCTAGTTGACCTTATACATTCACAAGAGCAGTTAACAAAGGTGGGAACACAGCAGATAGCCTTATGTGAGAAAGTGCTACATTAAAATATCTATTTCAACATACATTATGAAGCCAATTCCTAGCCCTTCTGTGTCTCTGTTCAAGTCTACAGTTGAACATGAAAACATGTAATCCCTTCTGTGTGAGTGGAGTCCCTCC
Organism: Alosa alosa; assembly: GCF_017589495.1. Lineage (NCBI taxonomy): Eukaryota > Metazoa > Chordata > Actinopteri > Clupeiformes > Clupeidae > Alosa > Alosa alosa. The sequence goes on from NC_063195.1 coordinate 12,076,150, forward strand.
TTTGCGAAAAACACATCGGTAAAGTAATAATCATGGATTTGACATTACACAACTTGTATCAGCTGAGGGTGATACAGCATAAACATATAATATAATATAATATAATATAATATAATATAATATAATGACTTATGTGAGAAAACTACTAAAAACTGTACTAAAATACAATTCCTAGCCCTTCTGTGTCTCTGTTCAAGTCTACAGTTGAACATGAAAACATTTCATCCCTTCTGTGTGAGTGGAGTCTCTCCTTTGCTAGATGCCTCTGGGCTGAACACCGCTGTAGACCACAGAGTTATCCACTCTTGGCTGCACACTGCTGTAGATGGGAGAGGGCTCCCCTTCTGGCTGAACAGGGGAACTACAAGATAAACACATCAATAAAGTCATAATCATGGATATGACATTAGAAAACACACTGGCTCTGACAGTACACATACTGTATCAGCTGAGGATAAAATAAGTTATGTTATTCTCATAATTTGCATTTTTACAGCATAAAATATAATTTTACATCAAAGTATTTAAAATCATCAAATATGTAAATACAACAATTCACTTTTGTGAAAATTATGTTTCTCACAACTCATGCCAGCAGAGTCAGTAATAAACTCTAAATGCTGAAGAGATCACCTATGCATCCATCAACACCTGCATTTTAGTGCTCACTGGTGTCAGGTCAGAGACTCACCCCTTTGCAGCCCCGCCTTGAACTGGACACTAGAGTACTGGACATCATCCTCCTGAGCTCCTGCAGTCTGTCTGGAGCCGTGGGGCTGGACGGTGGAGTAGTGACCAGCATCCTCTGCTCCTCCTGAAGTCTGTCTGGAGCCGTGGGGCTGGACGGTGGAGTAGTGACCAGCATCCTCTGCTCCTCCTGCATCCTCAGCAGCTGTGCTCTGGCCGGTGACACTGAAGTAGTGCTGGTCCTGAGGAGACAGATGATGAAGTCAGAGTTAGATGCTGAAGCAGGATGGACTGAACCTGACACTGGAGAATCAGACACTTTACCTGTCCACCTGGTTCCTGTCTCCTTTTCATCTGCCTGTGGAATGACACATACAATCATATAAATGAAAAATACATTATGAATAGTGATAAGATACAAACCTGTAAGAAATGTTTAGTCTGAGTTTGAGTGTCTGAGTCCCATTGACTCACCTCAGCCAGACAAGCATACACAGCAGACCCACCACTCCACACACAGAGACTACAACCACAGCAGTCACTAGTGGACTCTGCTCTCCTGTAACAGTCAATGGGAATGATGTGAGATGGGGCATCCCAAGTTAAATCATCGCTATAGAGACATGGAGATGCACTGATACCTGATGCACTGATGCCTTCAACTGTGATGGATACAGCAGTAGACACCTGTGATCCAAGTCTGTTCCTGGCCTCACAGTAGTACTGTCCTCCTATCTTCAGAGCTGATGTTAGTGATGCTGTACTGCTGTCCTGATCCTACTGCAGTGGACTCATTCACCTTAAACCAGGTGTAGCTCTCCACTGGTGGGTTGGCATCACTGCTGCAGGTCAGAGTCACTCTGCTTCCCTCAGTTATGTTCCCAGGAGGGTCAATCACAACCACTGGAGTCCTTGGACCATCTAAGGAGAAAATTATTTGTGGGATTATTGAAATATGAGAAAATGCAAGTCAGAGTGTGAAAATTGCCAAACCTCCATGCAACCTTTAACCTCTAAAGACACATTGCTTTTTAAACTTACATAAAACATGTATTTCTGTATTAGGAGATGTATTGGAACCATAGGTGTTAGTGGCCTGACAGCTGTAGTTTCCACTGTCCTCAGAACGGACATTACTGAAGGTTAACACCTTCTCTCTGTAGTTAACTTGTATTGTTCCCTCTCTCTTGTACCAGCTGTATGTGTGTGGGGGTGGGTTGGCATCAGTGCTGCAGGTCAGATTCACTAAACATCCTGCAACAATCTGCCCAGGAGGATCTATCACAATCACTGGAATCCTTGGACCATCTAAATAGAAAATATTTTCTGGGATTACCGAAAGATGAGAAAATGCAGGTCAAATACACTAGAACATAAGTATAAGTATATATACTCTTTTGATCCCGTGAGAGAAATTTGGTTTCTGCATTTATCCCAATCCATGAATTAGTGAAACACACTCAGCACACAGTGAACACACAGTGAATGAAGCATACAATAATCCCGACACAGTAAGCTGCCTGCTACAGCAGCGCTCGGGGAGCAATGAGGGGGTAGGTGCCTTGCTCAAGGACACTTCAGCCGTTCTTATCGGGGTCGGGGATCGAACCGGCAACCCTCCGGTTACAAGCCTGAAGCCCTAACCAGTAGACCACGACTGCCCAACAATGCCAAACCTCTATGAAACCTTGTATGTTTCATTTTTTCCTGATGACATATAAAACAATTACTTTAAACTCACATGTAACATGTAGTTCTTTGTAATGAGATCTGCTGTGACCATAGGTGTTAGTGACCTGGCAGGTGTATTTTCCACTGTGCTCAGCACCGACAGTGAAGGTTAGCACCTTATCCCTGTTGCTCAGTGGTATTGTTCCCTTGTACCAGCTGTATGTTTGTGGTGGTGGGTTTGCATCAGTGCTGCAGGTCAAAGTCACTCTGCTTCCCTCAGCTATCTGGCCATGAGGTTCAATCACAACCACTGGAGTCCTTGGACTGTCTAAACACAAAACACAATCAAATATATTTATGCCATTTTATAAAATAAGGAAAAATATGTAGTCGTGTACATAGTGTGTTTAAGCAATAAGCCCCGAGAGGTCGTAGGTTACACTGATTCTACAACAGCTAAGGGGTGTTGTTAGGCACAACCCCCCTTAGCTGTTGTAGAATCAGTGCAACCTACGGACTCGAGTGGCTTATTGCTTTTCTAAAACTGTTACTATAAATACCTGGCAAAGTTTCATAAAGTAAAGGCACGGCAACAATAAATATAACGAGTTATTCCTAGATAATTATTCTTCCTCTAAAAAATATATTTCCTCTATTGGAATGGTTGCTGCTCATGATCATGCCAGTCAACCGGCAGCAGTCACTGCAGACATCTCCTGCATCTCCTGGGCGCATGCTCGTGCAGGGACCGGCAGTAAGTCACGTCTGTTAGTAAACTCTGTTTGTTTGTTTTTGTGATTGTGTCTTTACGCACCTTTTACGCACAGTATTTAATGGCCAACAAAACATCTTACTGCTGGACTTTTAATATATTTTATTGAGTTGACCAGAAAAGCATCAAATCATGGAGATAACCGTCTTGTTCCTTATGTGGACAGTGATCTATCTCGCGGAAGCGCTAACCGGGTTCACCAAACCGGAGCGCATAACATACAGCAGAGACGTTCTTCTCCAATGGAGTTACTTTCAGGATCTTCGTGGTGTGGATCTAGTGGTTCCCAATCTAAACTGTTTTGCCGATCAAACAAGTGGAAAAAGGGATTCTACCGCCGCGATTCCCCGCAAGATCACTGGAAGCGAGGAAAGCGAGCTGGCCTGTGTCAAAGACTAACAACAACAACTAACAACAAAGGAAACAACCCCTCTCCCGTATCCCTTTGCCTTCCATAATTCTCTCGAATACGCGAAAAATAAACCGGTCTCTTCGAAACAAGGTCGATGAGCTGCAAGCCAATGTCAGATTCCAACACGAATTCAGAGACGCTTGCTTGTTGGCGATCACAGAGACATGGTTGTCGGAGAGGGATTCGGACACCGAACTTGACAGCTTTGGCTCACTGGTTTGGTTTGGCTGACTGGTATGTCACGAGGGGGCGGGGTCTGCCTATACGTGAACCAAAGATACTGCAAAAATGTTCTCGTAACAGAAAGACTGTGCACTAAAGACTTTGAACTGTTGTCCGTATCACTGCGCCCCCCTTATCTTCCCCCGAGAGTTCCCCCAAATGTTTGTCATGGTTGTGTATATCCATCCAAGAGCAAACGCTGACAACGCCTCAAAGACTATATTGCAATCTACCCAAAAACTACAGGCAATATCACCCAACGCTCCAGTGCTGATCCTAGGGAATTTTAATCATTGTTCTGATCAGAAAACCATTAGGGACTTTGATCAATATGTTAAGTGCCCTACCAGACTCAACAAAACGCTGGACTTGTGTTATGGCTCCATCAAAGGAGCATATAAAGCTATTCCCCTTTCTCCACTTGGGGGGGCCGACCATAATTGTATTCAGCTTATCCCATCATACTGCACTGCACTGCAGAGGGGAAAAACGGTCACCAAGCGGGTTAAAGTCAGGACTGATGAATCCATACTGAGTCTGCAGGGCTGCTATGAGTGTACAGACTGGGAAATGTTTAAGCAATCCTGTTCGGACATTGACGTTCTTACAGATGTTGTCAGTTGTTATGTCACCTTTTGTGAAGATAATGTTATTCCTGAAAAAACTGTAAAGGTGTACCCAAATAGTAAACCATGGGTGACGAAAGCACTCAGGGCACTCCTATACAGGAAAAGACAGGCATTTAGAGCGGGGAACCTTCCGGAGCTTGAAAAACTGAAAAAGGAAGTTAAACATGAAATCGCAAGAGCAAAGCGGAGCTATAAAGAAAAGCTCGAGGACCAATTGGGGAACAATAATTTAGGCTGTGCTTGGGATAGCATGAAAACCATAATCGGAACAAAGGAAATAAGAAATTCTAAATTGGAGCTGAATGGGTTCACATGTACGACGGAGTATTAGGGACACACATGAAGAAAAAAAATATTTTTGCCCTGGCGAGATTAAACTCGACATGTTGATGTCGACATTAAACTCGAAATACAGTTTAAACATAGCCTACAGTTTAAGCTATGTAGCCTACACTAACACACAATATGTGGCATGAATAATAGGCCTACTTCAAATAGGTGTTATTTCAGATAGATTGCTAGATTGCAGATATTCAGATAGATTGCGTCTTCTGTTAACTCATTGCCATCATCGTGAAGCGCTGTATCTCGCGGTTATACCATGCACTATTATATAGCTAGAATAATACATGTTTCCAATGATATAATGTTTCTACAGTAGGCTACAAAATGTTATTTCACTCTGTTTTACATGGGTAAGGCCACAGCACATCCAAATAACTGCCCTTCATGACCCACAGGCCGTCATTCTCCATAGCTTAACATGGAACTCATTTTTTTAAAACTGCTTTTCCATGTCTCACCTGCATAGGAGGCTATAACACAGATATGTATAAGTATACAGGCCTATACTCTTTTGATCCCGTTAGGGAATATGTGTGCATTTACTTAGTTTACTCACTAGAATGGGGTTGCCTGGTCAGGAGGACATGTCTGCAGCTTCATTCGTCCCTCCATAGACATTCAGCAATAGGCTGTTTTGCATCCATTACAAACAAATATGCAATGTGAAAGTCTGGGATTGGGGAGAGCACTTAGTATACCTAGTCTAGTGCATAAGCATGAAGTTGAACCTTTAGATGAAAAACACTCTTTAATAATAGGCCTACAATAAATAAATAAACCGCTAATGACGTTTACTTTTGACCATCGCATTTATCGCCTGTAACTCCGTGATAACAGTAAAGTATTTGGCTGAGCAACGGAGGTTAATATGTTCTATGTTTTGTCCACATGATGTAGGCCTATGTCTATGTCTAATCATTGTTGCACTCGAAGAAAACTGCAATGTTTCATTCGTCCTCCCTTTCAATCGTCCCGAGCGGTCGTTCTCTCTCCAAACTAACTTTAGCCTATTCTCAAAATGTTGAGTTTAATGTCGACACGTCGAGATTAAAGTCGACAGGATATTTCAACTTTATTCTCGAAATGTCGAGTTTAATGTCGACATGGCGACTTTAATCTCGTCAAGGCAAAAAAAAAAAAAATCTTCATGTGTGGCCCTAATACTTCGTCGTACACATCTGATAGAAAGCTGGCACAGACATTGAATTGAGTTTTATCTGAGGTTTGACTCACCCACATTTAATGATGCCATTTTAGAGCAAAAAAACTACCTAATGGATAGTGCCCCAGCGCCCTTTGATTTGCATACAGTAATAGATACCTTCAGACACTCAAAGGTTAAGAAGAGCCCCGGGCCTGATAACATAGGGGGTCGCCTACTCACTTTGTGTGCTGAACAAATTGGTCCAATATTTTATTACACATTTAAGCTCTCCCTGAGAGACTCTCAACAGAGAGTCCCCAAAATTTGGAAAAATGTGACTATTGTTCCAGTGGCCAAAATCAGTCGCCCTAAGGTTTTAAATGATTTTAGACCAATTGCCTTGACCTCATTGGTGATGAAATGTTTTGAAAAACTAATGAAAAGGGTGCCAATTTGCTTATAGGGCCAGGCGGGAGGTTGAGGATGCTACAGCCACTCTGCTTAATCTGATACTTAAGCACCTTGAAGGTAGCAACACTCATGCCAAAATTGTATTTGTCGATTTTTCATCAGCTTTTAACACTATTCAACCACACATGTTAGTTGATAAGCTGTTAAGTAATTTTAATTTAGATTTCAGTTTAATGGGTTGGATTTTGGATTTTTTAACGGGCAGAACTCAGAGACTAAGGGTGAATGGGGTACTTTCAGAAGAGATACTGTCCTCTACAGGGTCACCACAGGGTTGTGTCCTGTCCCCTCTTTTATACATTTTATACACTAATGACTGTCGCAGCCAGCATACAGTACAAACAGACATATTTTAAAATTTGCAGACGACTCAGTTATTGTCAGTCGAATCTGAGCATGGTCCTTTTTTAAACAATTTTATAGCCTGGTGTGATAGTGCTCACTTACACTTGAATGTATCCAAAACTTAGGACATGGTCATTGATTTTAGGTGCAACCCCGTCACTCGCCAAAATAGTGAAGGTCAGTGGCAAAATCATAGGTGCCAAGCAAAGCAGCCTATCAGACATGTACAGTAGATTTGTCCAAAAAAAGGCAGAATCTATTTTATCAACAAATGTTCATCCTCTTCACCCTGAGTTTCAGTTGCTACCTTCTAAGTTACGCTTCAGATTCCCTGCAGTTAAAACCAATAGATATAGACATTCATTTGTTCCATTTCTCTATTGAACTCTATTGGTATGATTTCCTGCTGTATGAAGGCTATCCATGGAGAGCTGAAAGTGTTTCCTGTTTTTATTGTATTTTTTCTGCCTGTATACACACTGCACTGATTTCCAGCATGTATGTTTTCTTCACCCATTGGGTGTTCATGTTGTCATGTTGTACTTTTTGTCCTATGTTGTCTATGGATGTCTTGCTGCAAACCAAATCACCCTTAGGGGACAATAAAAGCTTTAATAAGTAAGTAAGCAACGTTGAGACGCAGCTACTTTAACTTTTGTATCAAGTTATGGTAGTGCAGTAATATAGAACGAAATGCGGTCAAGGTGTATGTTTATGCTGCATTTTACAACGGCATTGGACATGATTCAGCCAATCACAGTCAAGGACCAGAACTATCAGTTTTAGAAAAGTAGTTGAATACTTGTGAATATAGTGTTACATATCACTAGCACAGAGATCTATTATATATGAGAAATGTACAACATGTACTTGTGGTGATGAGCAATAGATATGAACATCTTACACATGGCAGCCAGTAATGAAAATGCTACTCACAGTAAACTTGCAGGTTAACTGTAGATGATGCCTCACGGGCACCATTACTGTAACTCACAGAACAGTAATAATCTCCACTTTGTGTATATGTGAAGTAATGGATGGAGTATGTGTTCTCTGTTCCTTGTGTCAGGGTTCCATGATGACCAATCTTGTACCAGCTGTAGCTCAGCACTGGTAGATCAGGTCTGCTGATACAGGTCAGAGTCACGTGTGTTCCTTCCACTATATTATTATCAGGGGGACAGATGGACACTGATGTAGTCTGTGGGGGATCTTGGGCTTCTATGAGTGACAACACAACACTGATTATAGGTCTGATTATATGAGACAATTGCAGGAGATAATGAGTTTCCTTCACATACACTAATACACACACTCTCAAACACACACACACACACACAAACACACACACACACACACACACACACACACAAACAAATGTGATGAACCTTAGTAAACAAGCATAATGACATGTTATTTCCCTTTACCTCTGACATACAGTTGGACCCCTGGCTTTCCAATCCACTTTTCACCTTCAGTGTGTGTCGTTATCCTGCAGTTATACGGACCAGTATCTGATGTAGTTAATGAGTTTATACGTAACTGGCATTTCCCAACTCTGCTGCAATCAACATGGATTCTGGAGTTATAGTCTCTGTCAGAAAAGAGATCACGATAATCCCAATAGTTCTCTTTTGTCCAGTAAGTTTCTTTAAGGGTCAGCGCACTAGGGTAGGTGTAAGAGCAGGACAAGTCCACTGAATCTCCCACAAAAAGCACAGATGCTCTCAGGTTGGTCGCTGCTCTGCTCTCTGCTCTGCAGCTCTGGCCTGACACCCCACTGCTGACCACACACACCTACAACAGAGAACACACACCATGGAGAGATTACCAGTATTACCACACACACACACACACACACACACACACACATTAAACAGAGAACACACGTCATGGAGAGCTGACCAGTATAACCACTTTCACAACAAAACACATTGTTCTGAATCAAGGTCAACACAAACACCACAATAACTGTATGTCATACTGAAAAGGAAAGCAGCATTAAAAAAAAGAGGTTTCCCATCCTAGTACTAAACCCAATCCCACATCTGCTTAGATTCAGTTATTCATTTGGTCCGGATGCTGACACACACACACCCACACAGCTAACTTCATCTTTTTTGTTTGTGGCTAACACATTCATACACACATCACTTCTCAGAAGAGCTGCAGCTCTATATAGAAATGCAGAAGTTTGCTGTTTGCCTTAACTCGCATGAAATGCACTAAATATTGTATATATGTTTAACATGTATGTCAATGAAATTAACCATCACCATTTTGGTACATTATTCACATTGTGTTAAATACTTTCCCGATCATATGCAGGAAACACACACCTGCCAGTCCTAGTAGTTAGCCTAACTATGTACTGTAGTATGTAACATTCCACACCACAACACTGCCAACTGTATCATCAAAGGATACCAGCTAACAGGCTAACAAGCTTTCACAAAAGAACAAAAAACAGTGACATAAACAGAAAAAAAACATAAGTGTTTGATGTTACGTACCTTTAGTTGTGACCAGGATCATCACAGACAGAGAGGTTATTACCAACAACAGCAAACCCTGAAAGTTTCAGTTCAATAATTTAACTGCATGCTTTCTAGAAACATGCTGGTTTTTCCTGAACCTAAAACTAAAGCAGTACAGAACAGCAGCCTAAACATGTTATTTAGAAGGATAGCTAAACTGAATTTGTTTATATTTTTACAGCATGCTTTATGAAGCTCTTAAAAATATAGCTCATAGCTCTTACCATGTTTTGCGGCTCATTACCATCGGCAAAGGCTAATGTCAGCAAATGTCTGGAGAGTAAAATGAAGAACTCTCACTCAGAACGCAACTATTAAACGCTGCTAATGAATGAGGAAGGAAGTTCTAAGCAGAGAGATTATTCTCCATTCGTCATTTCCCTGCAATGTGGTGTTTGTGTTTTAAGTTACTGTTAACACCAGACGAGCTTATCAACTGAGCCAGAATGGCATGGTAAGAATTTCAGAAAGAAGGAAAGAAAGAAAAACACTATAATAATTGTCCTGAACTTTAATGAGAAATTAAAATAATAATTAACAACACATACATCTATAAACACACACAAAAACATGAAATGCTTTTTTTTTTTGTCATATTGAATCCTGCTATTTGCCTCTGGGCTGAACATGGACACAGGATCAATCACAACCTTTGTGTTCCTTGGAGGGTCTAAACAATAACAAAACATAAATAAAGAAAATATGGTAATTAGGTAGTTTGTGAAGAAGTATGTAAATAGGTGAAACAATTTGCTTGTTTGCAATATTGCCTCTGGGCTGAACATGGACACAGAGGGATCCTGACTGCCCTGCACACTGCTGTAGATGGGAGAAGGCTCCCCTTCTGGTTGAACAGGGGAACTGCAAGAGAAAACACATCGGTAAAAAATACAGCACCATCATGAATCTAACATGAGAAACACACTTAAATCACACAGATATAAGTGTTGCCTGACAAGCTCAAGTGAGACTTTATATCAAATGCTGTCAAATAAAATAAGCATGTAGAAGCTCATGTGAAGTCCTTAGTGCTGCAAACCACTACAGGCTCAGAGTCCCCAGATCAGTTTGACTGTAAATATATATATATATATATATATATATATATATATGTGTGTGTGTGTGTGTGTGTGTGTGTGTGCGGGAAATGGATGTAGCCAGACATATAGTGAGTAATGGCAAGGAAGGTGAGCCAGTAATTAAGTATTTTTATTTATATAGCCCATTTTTCATGCACAGAATTCAACACAAAGCGCTCCACACACACAGATTGCCAGACAGAGCGGCAAAAGACGGCAGCAAACAACTACAGTAGCAACTAGTGAAAAGCTGTCCGACGAAAAGCTGTCAGATTTCAGACATCAGATGGAAAGCCATCAAGTCACAGAAAAACTGGTGTCAGACAAAAAGCTCAATCGGATATCAGGCATCAGATGGATGACTCTGACATCTTTTCTTCTGAGGCTGTTTTTTCTGATGCAGTTTTATCTGACAATGATTTTCCTGACACTTTTTTATCTGACGGTGTAATTCCATAAACATGACAGAGGTTTTCTCGAGACCTGATGCCTTTTCATCTGATGTCTGACACCTGACTTTGACATCTGAGAATGCCCTTATATGTGATCTAGTGACACAGAGATCTATGAGAGCTAGTGACACAGAGCCAAAACACCACCAGGGTCAAAGTTCAATATGCTAGATGCTTGAAGGGGAGCACTGTCTATCAGCAGCAGATTACGACGGCAGCAATAGATCTCACAGGACTCCTAGGTCAACGTTAGCCCTTAAAGGAGTACCGTCACACCGGTGTGACGGGAATGTTGAGAAATGAACATTCTAAAGAATATCTGGGTTCATTGAATTCAACATAGAATTTTAGAACCTTCAATTGTTGCGGAACTTAGAATGTTCAAAAACCTACACCTTTGGGTAGCCCGATGCAGGCTAAAAAACTATCAATGCTTTATACCACTGTCAGGGCAGAATATACAGAAAAGTAATGTCCATTCAAAGCGACTAGGTATTACAGGTAAAATACATACAAAAAATCTAACAAAACATTACATTCAATTATGAAAATGATTAAAAAAAAATAACAAAAACAAAATGCTAGACAGAGCAGTGAGACTCGCCTGCATACCCATAAACTAGCAACTCAATGATTGTAAGGTGAAGGTGTAATATTCCTACTTCGCAAGCCCATAATGTGGTTGAACAAGAGGAGAAATCCAGTGATTTTTCACATATCTCTATTTTTCTAGGTCACTGAGTTCTGTTGATTAAAAAAAATAATAATAAAAATAACCATGGGTATTACCTAACACAAGTTGGTAGGTTGTCGAGTTAGATATTTGAGGAAGCTACACTGCTACACTCTGGAGGCATGTTCATGAACTCCCATGTTCTTGCTCCCAGAGTGTAGCGCTGTAGCTGTCTGGCTACTGTACCTGTTGACTGTAGCAAATCAAACCAGGTAAAATCAATTGTGTTATGTGGAAATTTGGCAGATTACCCCTTTAAGAGGTATTTGCATTTATAATTTGGTAAACTGTCTCATGTTGGGTGGTGTTGGTGTTCAGGCTTTAGTAAGTGCATTGGGTGGAGTGGTGTTGGGGTTCAGGCTCTGGTAAACTGCATCAAGTTGGGTGTTGTTGGGGTTCAGGCTCTGGTAAACTGCATCAAGTTGGGTGGTGTTGAGGTTCAGGTTCTGGTAATCTGCATCAGGTTGGGTGGTGTTGAGGTTCAGGTTCTGATAAACTGCATCAGGTTGGGTGGTGCTGGGGTTCAGGCTATGGTAAACTTAGTGTTTAGTTTAAATATAATGTAAGTTTCTCTGGACAGTGTACAACTGGGTCAACACTGCTATAATAAATATAATCTTTGGTATTGTATTATATGAACATTATTAGACTGTATTTTAATCACATCCAGTCTTGAATTTCCCCTTGAGGATCCATAAAGTATTTATCTATCTATCTCCATCTACTCACCTCATTAAGAAAACCAAACAGAGGAGTCCCACAGCTCCACAGACAGAGACTGTTATCACAGCAGTGGAGAGAGGGCTCTGCCAACCTGAAGGAATTAATGAGACAAAAATGAAGTGAAGAGGAGTTCTCCCGTTAACTCATCACTGAAGAAAACTGGACATGTACTGATACCTAATTTACTAATCCAGACTGTAATGGACACATCAGTAGACTTCTGAGGTCCATATTTATGTATTTATTATTTAGAATAAAATACTGTATTTTTCAGTAGTTTGAAAATACTTTACTAGCGGACTCTGCTCTTCTGTAGGAGTCGATGTGAAACAAATGAGATGAGGAATTACAATTTAGGGCACATTCACACTGAGTCCGTTTAACTGGACCGTACCCGAGTGTGATTACTCCCCCCTAGCCCTGACCCAGCTGCTCTCTTCACATTACATTTTTATGTGCGGACCTGGGTCTGTTTGTGTCATAAACATTAGCTTCTTTTTACCAATATCACTTGGCAACGTCGCAAAAACAGCAGTTTATTTCCTGGTTTTGGAACATATAGCATTCAAACTTCGCCAGAGTTCTCACATTGCGTTCACATTAGGAAAAAATCACCGAACCATAGGTCCAAATGAACTCGGGTCCGGACCAAACAGTTGTATGAATGTGCCCTTACACTGCTGTGTGATGAGATGCATTCAACTATGACTGACATCACATTTGAGTTATCAGCTCCATATTTATTCACACACACTCACAATGAGAGAGAGAGAGAGAGAGAGAGAGAGAGATCTCCTTACTTGTAACAGTGATGGACACAGTAGTTGAGTTCTCAGCTCCATATTTGTTCCTGGCCTCACAGTAGTACTGTCCTCCATCCTCAGAGCTGATGTTAGTGATGCTGTACTGCTGTCCTGATCCTACTGCAGTGGACTCATTCACCTTAAACCAGGTGTAGCTCTCCACTGGTGGGTTGGCATCACTGCTGCAGGTCAGAGTCACTCTGCTTCCCTCAGCTATGTTACCAGGAGGGTCAATGATAATCACTGGAGTCCTTGCACCATCTAAAGAGAAAATTATTTGTGGGATTATTGAAATATGAGAAAATGCAAGTCAGAGTGTGAAAATTGCCAAACCTCCATGCAACCTTTTATCTGTTATTTTGTCTAAAGACACATTGCTTTTTAAACTTACATAAAACATGTATTTCTGTATTAGGAGATGTATTGGAACCATAGGTGTTAGTGGCCTGACAGCTGTAGTTTCCACTGTCCTCAGAACGGACATTAC
>NC_063195.1:12090161-12130161 GCF_017589495.1 Alosa alosa
GCATCAGCAACTATTGGCCAAAATGCATTTTGTCAATTACGGAGCCCCCTAGAGGTCAAATGTCACCAAATTTTTTGAGCGTCCTCCCGATGTGATCTGAGGTACATGTACTAAGTTTGGTTTTGATACATGAATGCGTTGCTGAGATATGAAATCACTTCCTGTTTGGTGGCTTCGCCGCAAATTTTGATTGGCTGGTACAGGCCAAAGCTTCTGTCAATTGTTCCAGAAAGCAATGCACTCATCAGGCATGGTCTGAAGATGGTCTCTGCCAATTTTGGTGAGGAACAGATTAAATTTGTGACCTGCCAAAACTTTTTTGTGTTTTTGATTTAATCCAATATGGCGGCCGAATCAATTACGATGACATCACAAGTTGGCTTGGGTTGGCCTAAGGACCTTCAACAGTAGTACCAGACACCACTAGTGGGTTTTAATTCTAAGCAAAACTGCTGCTACAGGCCAAAAGGCATGTTTCTTAATTACAGCGCCCCCTAGAGGTCAAAGGTCACCAGATTTCTTGAGCGTCCCCCTGATTGGGTCCTGAGTCCATGGACTAAGTTTGGTTATGATAGGTGAATGGGTTGCTGAGATATGAGCTCACTTCCTGTTTGGCAGCTTCGCCGCAAATTTCGATTGGATATTACGGGTGAACAGTTATAGTTCCGAAGATGAAAATCGATAACTTTTGTGCGGCTTGGTCTGAAGGTGTTATGTGCTAAGTTTCGTGAAAATCGGACAAACTATGTGAGGTGGAAACTTTTAAAGGTTTTTGACAAAATCCAAAATGGCGGAAAATCCATCATGGCGGAAATTGACGTCATAGGGTGCGTTGAACTCGGCTTGGTCCAAGGATTCCAAAGATACCTCATTTTTGACAATTGGGCATACGAGTCAAAGTTACGATGCGTGAACGCATGTCCAACTTTGGCCTGTTGGTGGCGCTAGAGCGCTGGAGGTGCCGGCATGAAACTTGGTGCAATTAATTATTGACCTGTCCCCAATCAGTGTACCAAATTTCACAACTTTTCACCAGTCGGTTCTATAGGCTGCCATAGACTTCAATGGCGGAAGCGTAATAAAAATAGGGAAGAAAAGATAGAATCACTAAGGGTTGCCCTGCAGCTTCGCTGCTTGGCCCCCAATAAGAAATCATAGAATCACAATGGGTGCCTTCGCAGCTTCGCTGCTTGGCCCCCAAAAATAACCATGGGTATTACCTAACACAAGTTGGTAGGTTGTTGAGTTAGATATTTGAGGAAGCTACACTGCTACACTCTGGAGGCATGTTCATGAACTCCCATGTTCTTGCTCCCAGAGTGTAGCGCTGCAGCTGTCTGGCTACTGTACCTGTTGGCCGTAGCAAATCAAACCAGGTAAAATCAATTGTGTTATGTGGAAAATTGGCAGATTACCCCTTTAAGATAGCCTGGGTGTTCCCATGCTGCCTTGCGCGCGATTTGATTCACGCTGCTAAGGCAGCCTGGAGACCATGGAGCAAATTTTCGCCTGAGATAGGGAACCAATCACAGAACAGGGGAAAAGCAAGGCGATGATGAGCTATGCACAGACGCATTTGATAGACATCCGTGGCACCCAATAAACGGATCTGGGCATTTTTTTCAAATACGAGAAAATGAACGTTTGGTTCCCAGACCACGTCTCTTTGAGAAGTGGTGGCGCTAGCCAGGCTACCTTTAAGAGGTATTTGCATTTAGAATTTTGTAAACTGTCTCATGTTGGGTGGTGTTGGTGTTCAGGCTTTAGTAAGTGCATTGGGTGGAGTGGTGTTGGGGTTCAGGCTCTGGTAAACTGCATCAAGTTGGGTGTTGTTGGGGTTCAGGCTCTGGTAAACTGCATCAAGTTGGGTGGTGTTGAGGTTCAGGTTCTGGTAATCTGCATCAGGTTGGGTGGTGTTGAGGTTCAGGCTCTGGTAAACTGCATCAGGTTGGGTGGTGTTGGGGTTCAGGCTATGGTAAACTGCATCAGGTTGGGTGGTGTTGGGGTTCAGACTCTGGTAAATAGCATCAGGTTGGGTGCCATCAGATGGTCCACCATGGGCAACATTACCATAATCCCGGGTATTCTAAAGATAAATAAATCAGTTGCATGTACATAACCAATTACTTGGTTACTTATGATATAAATAAACCATTCATGAATGTTGCACAAGTAAACATTCCCGATATTGTGTTTCTCACCCGGTCTTCCCTTGTCTGTGTTGCATTTTTCTTGCATTTCTTGCTGCAACAAAACAACACAGAAATTGTCCACAGTCTTGATTTATTTTTTCAGACAGTTTTAGATTCTAATTCAGCGATTCTAAACCATTTCAAACTTGTATGTGTTTTCTTTAGTGTTTAGTTTAAATATAATGTAAGTTTCTCTGGACAGTGTACAACTGGGTCAACACTGCTATAATAAATAAAATTTTTGGTATTGTATTATATGAACATTGTTAGACTGTTTAATCACATCCAGTCTTGAATTTCCCCTTGAGGATCCATAAAGTATTTATCTATCTATCTCTATCTACTCACCTCATTAAGAAAACCAAACAGAGGAGTCCCACAGCTCCACAGACAGAGACTGTTATCACAGCAGTGGAGAGAGGGCTCTGCCAACCTGAAGGAATTAATGAGACAAAAATGAAGTGAAGAGGAGTTCTCCCGTTAACTCATTACTGAAGAAAACTGGACATGTACTGATACCTAATTTACTAATCCAGACTGTAATGGACACATCAGTAGACTTCTGAGGTCCATATTTATGTATTTATTATTTAAAATAAAATACTGTATTTTTCAGTAGTTTGAAAATACTTTACTAGCGGACTCTGCTCTTCTGTAGGAGTCGATGTGAAACAAATGAGATGAGGAATTACAACTTAGGGCACATTCACACTGAGTCCGTTTAACTGGACCGTACCCGAGTGTGATTACTCCCCCCTAGCCCTGACCCAGCTGCTCTCTTCACATTACATTTTCATGTACATTTTGCGGACCTGGGTCTGTTTGTGTCATAAACATTAGCTTCTTTTTACCAATATCACTTGGCAACGTCGCAAAAACAGCAGTTTATTTCCTGGTTTTGGAACATATAGCATTCAAACTTCGCCAGAGTTCTAAGTACTGTACATAGTATCTAGGACCCCAGACCCCCGTTTTCAAGCGGACCCTGGTCCGCATCCGGGTTCGGTAGACTGCGTTCACATTAGGAAAAAATCACTGAACCATAGGTCCAAATGAACTCGGGTCCAGCCCAAACAGTTGTATGAATGTGCCCTTACACTGCTGTGTGATGAGATGCACTGATACATTCAACTATGACTGACATCACATTTGAGTTATCAGCTCCATATTTATTCACACACACTCACAATGAGAGAGAGAGAGAGAGAGAGAGAGATCTCCTTACTTGTAACAGTGATGGACACAGTAGTTGAGTTCTCAGCTCCATATTTGTTCCTGGCCTCACAGTAGTACTGTCCTCCATCCTCAGAGCTGATGTTAGTGATGCTGTACTGCTGTCCTGATCCTACTGCAGTGGACTCATTCACCTTAAACCAGGTGTAGCTCTCCACTGGTGGGTTGGCATCACTGCTGCAGGTCAGAGTCACTGAAGTGCCCTTGACAATCACACCAGACTCAGAAAATAAAACAGTTGTGTTCTGTGGTGCATCTGGAAGAAAGGGCATATAAATATGATATATATACCATGCAAGCACTGGATAATCCGAGATCTGTAACTGTACTTCATTTCAAAGACAACACAGAGACACTGCAGTATGCAGCACATACAAAGTACACAGTATATGCGCTGTAGTGAACTCATCACACAATTGGAACATAGTGCAGATATCAATCGTTCTGTTGCTAATTTTGCTCTTGCTTTAAAGTGATGCTCACATAAAACCTGGACAGACACAGCAGGAGAGTCCTGTTTGCCAATCCTATTTGCTGCCCGACAGAGATACTCTCCACTGTCCTCAGAACTGATCTGGCTGAAGGTGAGTGTGTTGTCCTTTCCTGACTTCAGTTCTACAGCTCCACTCTTCTTGATCCAGGTGTATGTGTGTACTGGTGGGTCAGCTTCACTCATGCAGGTCAGAGTCACTGGGTTTCCCGCAGTGATTTCACCAGATGCAGAAGACTTGACTGTTGTGTTCTTTGGATGATCTGCAACAAAGGATATTGGAAAAATAACATTTTAATAAGTGCATTGAAATTTCCTTTACACAATCATTACATAATTATTCAATTCATATCCTCTTATTTAAAGGCACACATGTGACAGCAATGGCGCCTACTCCCAATTATGTGGATTAACATATTTACTCACATAGGACTTTGACAGACACAGCAGAAGAATTTTGTTGACCAATCCTATTGGCTGCTCGACAGAGATACTCTCCACTGTCCTCAGAACGGATCTTGCTGAAGGTGAGTGTGTTCTCCTTTCCTGACTTCATTTCTACAGCTCCACTCTTCTTGATCCAGGTGTATGTGTGTACTGGTGGGGCAGCTTCACTCATGCAGGTCAGAGTCACTGGGTTTCCCACAGTAATGTCTCCAAGTTGGTTAATCACAATGTGGGTGTTTTTTGGAAGATCTATTAATCAAAACCATTAAAAATGTATATGGAAATGGACTTATGTTTCTGTGATTTCAATATTGTGGCATCCACTGTATTTGCTTAATTTGGTACATTTGCAGGGATTTGATAATTAACAATTTGCTGCAAACTCACGTTATTATACGCATGACTGATTGGTAAGAAGTTAAGAAAGGAACACTCACAGGAAACCTCCAGGTTAAAAAGATATGAACCTGTATAGCCACATTCATATCTTATCTGACAGTAATATTGTCCACTGTGTATTGGCTTGATGTTATACATGGTATAAGTGTATGAAGATTGTTGCTGCAGGGCTACATGGCTACCAGTCTTGTACCAGCTGCATTTCTGCACTGGTAGATCAGATCTGCTGCTGCAGGTCAGAGTGACGTTTGTTCCTTCCACTATGTCACCAGAGGGACGAATGGAAATGAATGGAGTCTGAGGGGCATCTGTGGAGATATTTGACACAATCATAACAAAACATACTCACACATTATAACATAGAGCACTATGCATGTACACACACACACACACACATTAATATGATGCTGAACCTTTTAACAAGCATAATGAGGTTTTATTTCCCTTTACCTCTGACATCCAGTTGAACACCTGGCTGTCCAATCCACTTTTGACCTTCAGTTTGTGTTGTTATCCTGCAGTAATACAGACCAGTGTCTGATGTAGTTAATGAGTTCATGCATAACTGGCATCTCCCAACTCTGCTGCAATCAACATGGATCCTGGTGTTATAGTTTCTGTCAGAATGGAGTTTACGGAAATGCACTTTTGTCCAGTAAGCTTGTATATTGTACAGCCCACTGGGGTAGGTGTAAGAGCAGGACATGTCCACTGACTGTCACTCAAAAGCACAGATGCTCTCAGGCTGGTAAGTGACACTCCACTGCTGACCACACACACCTACAACAGAGAACACACACCATGGAGAGATGACCAGTATTATCACATACACACACAGACACACACACACGCACACACCTACGACATGAAACACACAATGAAGACTCAGATGGGGCAGACTCAGATGACTCAGATGGGGCAGACTCAGATGGGGCAGACTCAGATGGGGCAGACTCAGATGACTCAGATGGGGCAGACTCAGAGGGCTTGGGCAGGGAACAAGCAGACAAAGACTGGACAGACTTGGGCAGGACGACAGACACGACAGAATCAGACACGACAGACGCAGACATAGGGGCAGGGGAAGGGACAGGAACAAAGACAATGACAGGAACAGTGACTGGGATGGTGACGGGGACAGGAACAGGGACGGTGACTGGGATAGTGACTGGGACAGAGACACAGACAGAGACAGAGATGGGCACGGTGACTGGCACGGCGACAGGGATGGTGAGTGGCACAAAGCCAGGCACAGTGACGGGGACAGGGACAGAGAGGGGCTCAGGGAGAGGAAGGCGGGGCTCCAGGCGTGGTGTCGGGGGGCGCAGGAGTGGCGGACTTGGCTGCGGTCACAGGAGCAGGCGCCTCTGGGCTGGGCACAGGAGGCATGGTGTCAGATGACGGGTTGGCCGACGCTTGGCACCACGTCTCCTTCGGGAGGGAGGCTTTAGGGCAAGCCTGGTTCCGCAGAACTGGGACTACTGCAAGACCTCTGAGTGCAGAGAGAACTGCACCTGAGCTGAAGATCTGGAATGGGATCAGCTGGATGGAGGCTCACCTGTCGCACCCTAAGGACCTGGCACTCTGGCCTGAAGCCAGTGGATGTGGGGGCAGGATCTGGCTGGGGGCTAGCAGCCTCACTTGGTCAACTAGGAGTGCCTACAGGCTTCTGCTAAAGTTGGTAGTCTGTGCCAGCAACTTGGGTGCCGCTGGAAGTGCCGCCAGCCAAGATTTTGAGGAGAGATTCCTCTCGATCAGAGTCACAGCCGCCAATTTCCTCTCCAACGACATGATGCTATGGAGGACTGCGTTTAGCTTCTCGAAAATGTAGCCGATCTGTTGAGGCTCCTCCCAGGGTGGTTCGGGGTCTGCTGGGTCCATCTTGGTCGGATTGTACTGTCAGGGTTGGCGGATAGGACCCAAGCGCAAGACTCCATCAGGCAGAATTACGGACAAACACAATTTATTTTTAACAGAAACTTAACACACGCACGCACGTAGTTTTGACCATGTCAGCCAGAGATATTGTAATTACAACACCTAATTTTTGCTTTTTAATTTTTTACTATGGTGGCGTTATACATGAAATGAGTGGTTATGGAATGGGTTGACAGGGCCCCTTAAAACCAACATGCAAAAACATATTGGCCAATTTGGTATGAATACACACACACAGGGGAGATTCTCTCTCGTTGTTGAGTAGCAGGCTCGCCTGGCTCCAGCATTGACCAGCACAGACAAACCGCTCACTGATGCTGCTGCAGCAAATCAGTCTATTCATAGACACAGGAAGAGACCACGCAGCGTTATTATTTTAAGCATCTTTGTTAAACTCGGTGTTGAGTATCGCTTGCTATACTGGCTGTCAGAAGGAATTTTGTTTATTTCTAATGTTGTTATGAATTGAATCCTATTTCCGTTTAGATTCACTGTGTCAGTTACACACAACTCTATTAGAGTCTCATTCTGGCAACTGACAAAATGGCTGCTACTGACTAATGATGTCACCTGACACAGTGTTATGTGAGAAAGATGTACAAGTCTTTGGTTTTACATTGTTAGATATCAACATCCCCCTTTAAAGTGCCATACAGCAGATCTGGGCCTCTGCTCACACTCAGCATCCTGTGTGTGTGTGTGTGTGATCAGGACACTCACACTACACAGAGCTCAGACAGCAGCCTGTACTTTAACACCGTCTTTGTGTTTGCATCAATAATATGCAGGTCTACAGACTGTGATGTCTAAAGCCACTCTAAAATAATCAAACATATAAATAAATGAGTTGAAGCTGATCCGACTTGTGTGTGTGTGTGTGTGTGTGTGTGTGTGTGTGTGTGTGTGTGTGTGTGTGTGTGTGTGTGTGTCAATTGTCAACAGATTACGAGAGAGAAAGAATTATGTCTTTGACTGCAAAAAATAAAATCTAACCAAATGTTATTCATTTGCTTAATTTGCAAAATTTGCACACTGGCAGAATAAATTGTTTGTTTTCAGGATGAGACCTAAAATAACTCAAACCAGGTAGCAGTTTTATAATCATATACATTTCCATGGGATATGAGGGACACATAAACACAGTCCACTAGTCACTCTGACTATGTAGGCCTAGTATGTTCTAGGTCAGACCACCTTTTTTTACACCGCTACACTGCCAACCAAGTCATCAAAAGGCACCAGCTAGCATGCTAACAAGCTTTCAGAGCCAACAATTCCATAAACAGGGAAGAAAAGCACTATGACGTACCTTGAGTTGTGATCAGGACCATGACAGACAGAGAAGTCACACAGCTCATTACCATCAACAGCAAACCCTGAAAGTTTCAGTTTCATAGAAACAGAGTTAATGTCAGTAGCATAGCATGCTAGTTTGGCCTACCTGACTCTAAAAATGTACAGTGGTGCAGAGTGTGATTCTTAGCAGGTTAGCACAATTTGATTGTATAACCATTGCAAAAAGAACATCTTAATTTGTATTTAGTACAGTAATTACAAGGTAACAATGCTCATTAGGTATTATTGGTGAAATTGTGAGAATTACTACAAGCAGAGGTGATGATGGCTCTCTCCTAAATACTGTTGAGTGTCACCAGGTACAAATGAAAAAGCTTAAGTAAATGTAACCTTTCAAATAACACAAACTTATATTCGTATGGTCTACATGATGTCAGTACTGTTGCCATAACAGATTTAAGCAGTCTCTTACCATGACTCGCCTCTGCTACCGGTCAGTCACTCAGTCACTTAGTCCAGATCACAAATACAGACCAGAAGAGACAGCCAGGGCTCTTGTTGAGAATGTGGTCAACATAAATTACTGACGTCACTGATTAACAATGTCCTACGAGTTCCTTTCTGATAATGATTTTACTTGCACACGCTATTCATTTCATTTGCGTTTGATTTTCTATTCAAAATTTGTCAAGTAACATTTTCGTCATTATTTTTATTTGATTTGTAATTATTTATTTATTTTCATTTTAGATACCCCTCCTCCACCCCTGTGCAAGTGCCTCAAGGCAGCTTTGTACTCCCTCAGCTTCCTGTGTGGTTTAGAGTCTTCATACCACAATGAGGTCGGGCAAACAGCCTTTATTTTAGCACGTCCTTTGGTCATGTGTTATCTATAGTCATTCCACCAAAATCTCTATTAATGTGTGTATGTGTGTGTGTGTGTGGTATGTGTGTGTGTGTGTGTGTGTGTGTGTGGTACTGTATGTGTGTGTGTCTATGTGTGTGTGTTTCATGTATGTACAGTATGTGTGTGTGTGTGTGTGTGTGTGTGTGTGACAGAGTGAGGTAAAGGCTCCTGACACACTCCTCTGTTGCTAGAGGTGCTCTTTGGCCTTGGGCTGCTGGGCTGGACGATCTGTCCTTCTCTGCATGAGTGCCACTGGTTGCAGTGTAACAGTGTGACCAACAGGGGGAGCTCAGGATTCTGGCCTTTATGTTGGAGGGCTGTAAAGGGCACAGGTCACACAATCAGTAGCATATTAGGAAGCTAGATACCGCATCTTATGTCAGGAGGTGAACACCTTACCAAAGATTATACATAGGCTGAGCAATATAGTTCATGTCTATGGCAACCGGCCAACAGCAGCAGAAAACAGGCGCACGCCTGATATAGGGTCGATTTTCTATAGACTGGAATGCTCAAAAATTCTAAAAATGTATGGTCAGAAGGGTTTGAGGATCATGAAAACGTGCCCAAAATTTACATTCCTAACTACAGAACCAGCATCTTAGCATACGTGGTGAAATTCTGATCTATGGCCATATAGACCCTTTCAACAAGGTAAACAAAAACAATGCTTGAACGTTCTATTTGGGCCCCAATCTACTTCCTCTGCATTAAGATAACATATGGAATGTTAAAACGGAAGCCTTGTGGGGCCAACTATGATGCTGATAATGGAACTCTCTTGAAAGGGTCTATACTTGGATGGAACAGTCATACCACTGCCTCTGGTCTG
Source organism: Alosa alosa (assembly GCF_017589495.1). NCBI lineage: Eukaryota > Metazoa > Chordata > Actinopteri > Clupeiformes > Clupeidae > Alosa > Alosa alosa. The sequence continues at coordinate 12,099,896 of NC_063195.1, forward strand.
CATAAAGGGGGATTTTTAGCCCCCCTCGTGCGATCCGGGTTCCCAGCAGTGGCTCCTGGTGAAATATCTTGCTCCGCCTCTGTATAATCTTTGACCTTATTCTTACTTGCTGGGGGCAAACACCTTACTGGATATGGGCAACACTTGCCAGCAATCAGAGACCCCTGTCTGATTTCCAATCAGAGACACCTGTTTCTCCATTGGCCTCCAGTGATTGTTGGCCCCACCGTAATATCTATGGTCAGTGGTGAGCTCCAAGAACCACGCAGCAACTGCTCCGCTGAGCTCCTGCAACCCTGCTACAACAGCTCTGCCGAGCCCCAAGACCCACGCAGCAAAAGCTACACCGAGCTCCAGGACCAACGCAACGACTGCTCCGCTGAGCCTCAAGAACCATGCAGCAACAACTACTCTGAGCCCCAAGACCCATGCAACGACTGCTTCGCTGAGCTCCAAGAACCACGCAGCAACTGCTCCGCTGAGCTCCTGCAACCCTGCTACAACAGCTCTGCCGAGCCCCAAGACCCACGCAGCAAAAGCTACACCGAGCTCCAGGACCAACGCAACGACCGCTTCACTGAAGTCCCAAGAACCACGCAGCAACAACTTCGTCGAGCTCCAGGACTCATGCAACAGCAGCTACGCTGAGCCCCAAGACCCATGCAATGACTGCTTTGCTCAGCCCCAAGAGCCATGCAGCAATAACTAAGCAGAGATCCAGGACCCATGCAACGTCGGCTCCACCAAGCCCCGAGAACCATGCAACAGCAGCCTCGCCCGAGCCCGACCCATGAAACGATGGCTTCGCCGAGCCCCAGAACCATGCAGCAAATACACCGAGCTCCACGACCCATACAGCAGCAGCTACACCGAGGCCCAAGATCCGTGCAATGACTGCTCTGCCGAGCCCAAAGCCCCATGCAGCAACAGCTCCACCGAGCCCCAGGACCCAGGCAACGATGGCTCCACCGAGCCACAGGACCCAGGCAACGACGGCTCCAACTAGCCCCAGGACCCATGCAGAAGCAGCTCCGCTGAGCCCATAGGACCTTAAGGAACAGCTCCGCCAAGGTTCAGGACCCATCTAATGACTGCTCCGCTGAGCCCCAAGACCATGCAACAATGTCTCTGCTGAACCCCGAGACCCTCGCGGCAGCAGCTCTGCTGAACCCTGACACCCATCGTTCCCACGGTTATGCAATACATGAATGTCCGCCGCTGAGCAAGTGCAACAAAGATCCACTCTTGCGCACTTGCCGCTTGCCCTTCGCTATACTTTGCAAGGGGTTCATGTCACAGCACTCTGATTCACCCTCCATCATGTTTACCGGCCTCCTTTGGGCTGCTGAGATGTAGTGAGTCTACATGCCCCTCGTCTCATTTCATTCCCGATGGCAGATCTTGAGAGTTAGACCAGGACACTATACGTTCACCACCAATCAGACTAAACCGATCAGTTCCGAAAAGGACACTCCTCTGCTTTAGGCATCTCATGACCACGGCAAGCTACCATGCCGAACACGCGCTTAGCTTATTCAATCAGTATAGCAATCATGCCGACGGGCGAACTAGTGAATGTACAGTAAGGAAAGTCAAAGCTGTTATTTGAATCATCATAGACACTTTTTCTTAGTAAGTTTCTAATTTATTTAAACACACAAACATATGGACTATATTCTTTGTGAAGTAATACAGTATTTTTTTTTTTATAAAAAATAAGGGTACACAAATAATGAACAAATGTATAAAAAAGTGTATTTAACAATCTATTGGTTAAAGGAACAGCCTTAAAAAGCATTATACTTTTACTGTTGTATGAAAAATATGACCATTTCAAGAGAGTATGCAAAAAGCTTACTAAGCTAAACTACATTATACAAACATTATTTAAAGAAACACCAAACTACCATATCTGGTCAGTGCAAGCCCATGTAAGAATCAACAGCAGATTATATACAGAAACATAACTACAATATCTGCTCAGTGCAAACCCATGTAAGAATCAACAGCAGATTGTATACAGAAACATAACACATTTGTATGCTCTCTTCTACATATAGCTGATAAACAGGGCTGGCGGAAGGTGTGGCCAATCTGGGCAACTGCCCAGGGCACCAAATCACCAGGGCACCAAAGCGTGGCTTATTGCTCGTTTCCCCACAATAAGACAGTCCTATCACGGGGTGATATGAGACAGTGACACCCAAGGTGTGTTCCTAATGTCATGTTTAAATACACATCTAACATGTCTAATACGGCATCATATTCTGTAATAATAATATGTTTATGTTACTACAAAGCCGAATTGTAGGCCTTTTTTTGTGAGGCCCACTCACAATTGAACACAAAATTGAACAAAAGAACAAAGGAATGGGGGTGGTGCCTACGGTGACCCAGGTTCGAATCTGACCTGCGGTCATTACCCGATCCCACCCCATCTCTCTCTCCCACTTGCTTCCTGTCCCTCTCCACTGTCCTATCCAAATAAAAGCAACCCCCTCCAAAAAAAAAGAACACAGGAATGGGCAGAGGACAGGAAACTGGTCATACATATCTTAAATTCATACTGCTAAGACCAGACATTTTAAATGGTCAAAATAGGGTCCCTTATCTTATCAGAATCACATGTTAGGTAGTATTTGAATTGGGTTGGTTCGTGTTGGGGTTTAGACTCTGGTAATTTGCATCTGGTTGGGTGGTGTTGGGGTTCAGGCTCTGGTAAACTGCATCAGGTTGGATGGTGTTGGGGTTTAGATCAATACATTTCCTACCATGCAAAAAAAGTTATTAAAAACCACAAACAAGTCGTTAATTAAGTCAGTCAATTAGGGTATTCCAAACTTTTGACGGACATAGGCATGGCATGGATGGATTATGAACCTCTGGGCAGAGATGCCCCTCCCCCTCCAGATAGAGGTATCCTGAGGTATTCTCCCACGTAAGATTTTTTATTTTTAGAGAAGGGTGGAGAAGAAGCAACTTCACACAGAGACTTGGGCTTCAGGGCGCCCTGAGCTCTTGGGCCCAGTAAGCCCATTCAGTAATCCATCCCTGGACCTGTGTATGACTCCATTTGTCTTCAAAATGTATATGTTAAAAGAAATGACAAACTAGACAAACTTTTTTTTAACTAAGGCTTAGACTCATAGGTTTGGACCTATAACCTAATAAGATTTTAATTTAGATTGTATTATGCTGGCGGCTAATCACACAATTTTAATGTAGTTTGAAAGGGACAGGATTCAGGAATAGGCTACTAAGACAGGCCCCTCTTTTGTCTGACTCACGTTACCCCCTGCATTAGGCTATAGACTGGCTTCTGACAGAAATGACGTTTTGTGCCAACATGTAGAAACACTAGGCCTACTACAGCCTTGGAGGTGCAAATTCCTTTCTTTGGTTATTGTCCGCGATTCACATTAACTGTAGGCTATAACCGCCAGTGCATTGTACACGTTTTTTCCAACTTGTGTGCCGTCGCCACATTTGATTCCTACGTTTTGCCGTATTCTGGCATTACTACTAGCATATGAATGCATTATTTATGTTGAAAGACATGTGAAAGAAATGAATGTCACAGACTTGCATAAATTCATCATTTAAAATAAAACGTTTCACTTTCGCTATCATTGCGAGAATAGGTTACAATGTGGAACATGTTTTTAAGTTCCCTGTGAGTCTGCGTGTTGGTTTCCTGTAGGCCTAGTCTAGCACTTTTTTCTTTATTTATTTTTCCGTATATTGTGGGGGACATTTTGGTCATATATGAATATTGGGGGGGGCACGTCCCTATACCAGCACTATAAATAAGCCACAGGTAATGTACAATGGGTACAATAGAGGGAGCAGGAAGAGTGAGAAAAGTAAGAATTAGAGGAGGCTGAAGAATAGGTCGTGGAGGTGAAGAAGTAGGAGGAAGAAGAGGAGGAAGAGGATGCGGAGGTGAAGAAGTGAGAGAGAGGATGACAAGGACAAGGAGGTGAAGTTAGAGGAAGAGGACAAGGAGGAGCAAGAGGAGGATGAGGAGGGGGAATAGGAAGGGTAAGAAGAGAAATAAATAGCCCTTTTACAGGCAAAAAAATATATTGTCATGTCAGGCCTGGATACGGCATTCCAGAATATATTTTCCCCGGTGCCTTGGACTAGGACATTGCATGTGATGTAGACGACATTTTGAGAGACGACCCGATGTAGACTGATTTGTTTTGTCTAAGTGAAATTGCTATTTTGTGTTTTGACTTGGAAAAACACACTTGTGTTTGTTTTGATGTGTGTAAATAAACACTACATGTAATACTTAAAGTTTGGATCCCTGTATGTTTACAGAACTATGACAAAAGTATGACCTCAAACTGACTAACTTGTGCACAGAGAAAGCAAAAGCCAGATGTGTTTTTTATTCATACCATCAGTGTGTAGTTGGCACATTGTGTGCTTACTATTGTGATGGCTTGTGTTTACTGTTTGATACGAAAACACCATTTTTAGGTGTTTTCGTTAAGGTGTGAAAAGTTAAGCAAGGTGTGTTAGCTTTTGCAAGAGAACTACAATGTTTTGCTGATTGGGTGAAAGGTTTTCCAATTTGTGTGTAGAGTTTTGCCAAAAAAGCCATAGTCCTAATCAATATTTTAAGATGACAAAATTGTTCCCACCAATATTTTAGCGAACTTATTTGTGCTACTGATCATTCCGACAGCCAGCACAACAGTACAAGAAACGTTGTCATATGATTTGCTGAAAAACAGAGGTGGAGAGGGAAGGGTTATCTGACATGCACGCTACAGTAGGTGTCAAAGAGTGTCAAAGCACAGGCTACTGTACTTGTTTGCACCGGCAGTCAAGCGAGCGGGTGTGTCAACGACAACGGTAAGTTAGGGCTGTCTGCCAATACATAGCCTATCCCATAAAAAGGCCAGAGTAAAACATTGTGATATTCCTTTTGCCCTTCGGCATGTACATGTTAGCCCCTTTTGTGGTTTGTAGATCAGCTATGCCACCCAAAAATATGAAGCTTTTTCATTGCAGTCTAGGCAAAATAATTAGCCATACAAACTGGCAACTGGTGACCAGGCTTTCAAATGCGGATTTTACTGTGTAAAATAGCATTAGCTGTTAGGATATTACCCAGGATATTGTCACAGCTAACCTAGCTTCTGTAATCTTTCAACCAAAGTTAGGAGTAATGTTGAATAAGGGTGTGCTGCACGGACAGTCACATAGGCCAGGGGTTCCCAAACTTTTCCACGACAAGGCCCCCCAAATACCACTAGGTTCTGGCCAAGGACCCCCTTGATGTTTTATTAATTAAACCCATCGACAATACTACGGCAAATGTAAAAATACATTAAGCTAATCTAATAATTATTTTAGCCACAACCACATTGCAATGGAGCATACAGTGTGTAAAATTTTTATTTGGGGCTTTCTGCTATATGAGAGCCACCACTCTACAATTTTTCCCAGTCATTATCATGGGAAATATGTTCAGATATGCGTCACATTATTATAATGGCATTGTATAACAACCCTCATAGTGTATTTTAAATGTTTCAAATGTATTTATTTATTGCTTTTATTTTTCCCTCCAACTTGCTGGGGCCCCCCTGGCACTCCCTCACGGCCCCCACTTTGAAAACCACTGACATAGGCTATAAGTCACCATCACTGACTGTTGGGCTACCAATCTTGCAGTTGCAATAAACAATGGATCCGAGACATTTTCCTGTTCCTATATTCTGTTTATGTAGGCTAATGTATTTGTGAATGTAGCCTTCACAATGCAAAGAAATAAAAGATAAACTGGTGCATTTCCATACTCATAGAAATGAACATTGCGAAACACTTATCTGTTCTATGATCTCATCCCAGAAAGATTTGACTGTTTTTTGAACATTTATTTTATCTAATGACAAAGCAAACATGATGATTTGAATCCACATATCCTTGCACTTGCGAAACTATTTTTCAGCATTCACGTTCCTCTTAAAGTGACAGGCAATTAGATTTACACACCAAATGTGATGATATAGACAAGTGTAGCCTAATAATTTAAATATCAATGTGATGTAATCAAATTACTAAATATGTTTAGCTATTAGTAATCATGCAGATCATAAAATACTATAAATAATTATCAATATACATGTATAGTTTATATGAATTCCAAAATATGAAAAAGAAACCTATGACAACCATCACTTTCTATGTGTGTGTGTGGAAGGTCAATCAAATTCTATGATTGCCACTGATGTCAATGATCTCATAAAATCACACAAACCAAATCAAATTTAAAAAATTTGCAATAGTATCGAAATCCCCACCAAAGCTGAGACCAAACCTACGCCCTTGCCAGTAAGTGACAGCAAATTTCGTTTAGGCAAGAGCACTTATTCGTTTTGAGCACTTATCGGGCATCAATTTCGGGCAAACATATTTGCTAAACATATCATTTTAATGCAGTTTGGTAGGGACAGAACAAGCAGCGCAGCAACATTATCTACCTGCTATTACTTCACTGCTTGACACTATCCTACATGGAGACATATCACATGCTATCAATAAAGAAAACATTTCAGCAATTATGTTTTGTGCAAATGTGTTAGCAGGCTACAATAAATTGACAACAGACAACAGCCTAATTTCGAGGTAAAAGACACAAAATAATGACAGATCTGTAAGATCAAATTCAAAAACGTTTGAAGTCTACCTAAACGTATGTCTTGACGCTGACGTTTGTAAGATCAAAATAAGACGTTCTAAAAATTTAACACGATATAATAAAGCTGTTCTTTCAGGCATTTGTGCAATATAGAATTGTGTTTCAGCAAAAGTGTGCATGTTATAGTGCCCATAACCCCCACGCTTGCAACGACCCTGCCCTCTACAGAGAGAGAGAGAGAGAGAGAGAGAGAGAGAGATACCTGTAGAAAGAGAGAGAGAGATAGAGAAAGAGAGAGATACCTGTAACTGTGATGGACACAGCAGATGAGTTCCCAGCTCCATATTTGTTCCTGGCCTCACAGTAGTACTGTCCTCCATCCTCAGATCTGATGTTAGTGATGCTGTACTGCTGTCCTGATCCTAAAGGAGTGGACTCATTCACCTTAAACCAGGTGTAGTTCTCCACTGGTGGGTTGGCAACACTGCTGCAGGTCAGAGTCACTGAACTGCCCTTGACAATCACAACAGACTCAGAAAATAAAACTGTTGTGTTCTTTTGGTTCATCTGTAATGAAGGACATAGAAACCTGTCATGCAAGCACTGGATAATCTGAGAGATGTACATGTATTTATGTAAAAGCACACATAGATAAACTGCAGTTTACAGTACAGTACACTCACTATAGTAACCTCATCACAGAAAAGGACTTATTGTGACAGTTATCAATCATTGTGTTGCTAATTATAACAGTGATTTACAGTGATAAACATACATTTCTTTCTGATTGTTCCTAATGTTTACTGTTTATTTACAGAGATACTCACATAAAACCTGGACAGACACAGCAGAAGAGTTCTGTTGACCAATCATATTGGCTGCTCGACAGAGATACTCTCCAATGTCCTCAGAACGGATCCTGCTGAAGGTGAGTGTGTTCTCCTTTCCTGACTTCAGTTCTACAGCCCCACTCTTCTTGATCCAGGTGTATGTGTGTACTGGTGGGTCAGCTTCACTCATGCAGGTCAGAGTCACTCTAGTTCCCTCAGTTATTTCACCAGATGGAGCAGACACAATTCTTGTGTTCTTTGGAGGATCTGGACAGAAGGAAACAGTTAATTATCATATTTCTGTCTTGACATGTACCTCATATTTTATTAAATAAATAGGAAACATAATTTTATACAGTCAACTTAGCAATGCACTCCCAATGGATATTATGATACTCACATAAAACCTGGACAGACACAGCAGGAGAGTCCTGATAACCAATCCTATTGGCTGCTCGACAGAAATACTCTCCACTGTCCTCAGAACTGATCCTGCTGTAGGTGGAGCAGACACAACTTCAGTTCTGTTCTTTTGATCCAGGTGTATCTGTGTACAAATGGCAAACTTCTTCATAGGTCCATTTAGTTCCCCAGTTATTTTAACAGATAAGACACATTTCTTCATTTATGCATTTGTTGCATAAAAATGGCAAAAACTGTTCTCAAATGTCCCTGTAATTTGTTGGTGATTTTTTTGTCCATTTGTTGTAAAAGTTTGAACTTTTTGATTAGTCTTGGCTGCTGATTGGCTGCTGTGGGAAATCCAACATTTCCTGCCTTACAGGGTGCTAAATTGCCCTATTAAACTAAAGTGTTGTTATATTTGGCTTATTATGAAAGGTGACAAGAAAGAACCCAGGCTATTGAGCTACTGAAATACTATCAGGCATAATGGGACAGTATTTAATTCTCAAAAGTCCAGCAGTTGGTCTCTTCAGTTCCCCAAACAGTTATAGACTGATATTAAACAAGCTAAAGCAACACAGTGGTAAATCATGCCCCTGTAACAATTTATTTAAAACTTGTTTCTGATTCAAAATGATATATATATTATATATATATATATATATATGTCTCAAAAGCAAATGTTTGTTTATTTTTGGAAATACAGGTAACTACAGGAAGTGAAAAATGACACACCCACAGGCAACCTGCAGGCTTACAGGAGCTGATCTCTGATGACCACATACAGAAGTTGTCTGACAGTAATATTCTCCATTGTATGTAGATGTGATGTGATAGATAGTGATTGTATATGATGACCATTGCTGCAGGTCTGTGGGTCTACCAGTCTTGTACCATCTGTAGATCTGCACTGGTGGATCAGATATCTGCTGTTGCAGGTCAGAGAGACAAGGGTGCATTCCACTACATCACCAGAGGGACTGATGGACAATACAGGTGTCTTTGGGGGATCTGGACATCCATGAGTGAGAACACAACACTGATTATAGGTCTGATTACACAAGTCAAAGGACATATAAAAGCTCATTAAGACTGATAACAATTAAATGTGGAAGGTTACACACACACACACACACACACAAACACACACACACACACATGTAATATGATGAACCTTAGTAAAAAAGCATAATGATGTTATTTCCCTTTACCTCTGACATACAGTTTGACCCCTGGTGTTCCAATCCGCTTCTGTTCTTCAGTGTGTGTTGTTATCCTGCAGTAATATGGACCAGTATCTGATGCAGTTAATGAGTTTATACGTAACTGGCATCTCCTATATCTTCTGCAATCAACTTTGATCCTGGAGTTATAGTTTCCATCAGAATGGAGATCAGGATGATCCCAATAGTATTGTTTTGTCCAGTAAGCTTGTTTAATAGTCAGAATGGAGATCAGGATGATCCCAATAGTATTTGTTTGTCCAGGAAGTTTGTTTAATAGTCAGCGCTGAATCCCCCACAACAGCCCAGATGCTCTTAGGCTGGTAAGTAACAACCCACTGCTGACCACACACACCTTACAACAGAGAACACACACCATGGAGATATGACCAGTATTATCACATACACACACACACACACACACACACACACACACACAAACACACACACACACACACACACACACACACACACACACACACACACCCAGAACACACATCATGGAGAAAATGACCAGTATTACCACACACACACACCTACAACAGAGAACACATATCATGGAGAGATGACTAGTATCACACACACACACACACACACACCCAGAACACACATCATGGAGAAAATGACCAGTATTACCACACACACACACCTACAACAGAGAACACATATCATGGAGAGATGACTAGTATTACCACACATACACACACACACTCACACACACCTGCAGCAGGGAACAAATATCATGGAGAGCGGACCAATATTACTACACACACACACACACACACACACACACAAACACACACACACACACACACTCGCACACACCTGCAGCAGAGAACAAATATCATTGAGAGCGGACCAGTATTACCACACGCACACACACACCCACACACAGAACACACATCATGGAGAAAATGACCAGTATTACCACACACACACACACCTACAACAGAGAACACACATCATGGAGAGATGACCAGTATTACCACAAACACACACACACACACACACACACACCTGCAGCAGAGAACAAACATCATGGAGAGCGGACCAGTATTACAACACAAACACACACACACACACACACTTCTGCAGCAGAGAACAAACAGAGCGGACCAGTACTACCACACACACACACACACACACACACACACACACAAACACACACTCTCTCTCTCTCACACACACACACACACACACACACACACACCTACAATAGAGAACAAACATCATGATGGAGAGCAGACAAGTATTACCACACACACACACACACACACACACCTACAACAAAGAACACACGTCATGGAGACATGGTTAGTACCACAACAGGACCCAAGAGGACAGGAGTAGCCTGTGTAAGTACCTCTAAAGAGCAGAACTATTGTGGAATCATGGGCACAGTACACTAATATAATGTTACTTCTGGATGAATGTGTGTGTGTACAGAAAGTGGTGTGTTTCTGACAATGTTGGCTTGGCCTCTTTATGAATCTTTCTTACAAAAAATGGAAAAACAATCATATGATGACTGCAGACACTGATACACCCACAGGCAAACACAACACACACAAATGCACAACAACAACACATTGTATTCTCTTACTGTTTCCATGGCACCCAAAGTGCTCCAGAGAAAAAGGGAGAACCTCACTAAGCACCACCAATGTGTACCAATGTGTATCATTATATGGACCCTTTCAGGAGAGTTCCATTATCAGCAGTATCTATAATCATGCAGCATAGTTGGCCCCACAAGGCTTCCGTTCTAACATTCCATATGTTATCTAATGCAGAGGAAGTAGATTGGGGCCCAAATAGAACGTTCAAGCATTGTTTTTGTTTTTATTGTTGAAAGGGTCCATACAAGGGAACCCCCTTCTCTTGCGCCATGGGACCTATGACCACAGTGAGCCAGGGTCTAGATTTAATGTCTAATCCAAATGATGGCATCTCCATCAGTACAGTGTCCACGTCACTGCACTAGGACATTGAGATCGATTTTTGCCCAGAGGGAAGCCCACACCTGCTTAGATCCAGTGCACACACACACATACACACACACACACAAATCAATTTTTGCCCAGAGGGAAGAGTGGGTCATAACAGACACACACACACACACACACACAAACACAAACACACACAATCTCACACACACACACACACACATATGACTTCATCTTTTTTGTTTGTGGGTAACGCATTCATACACACACCACTTCTCAGAAGAGCTAAAGCTTTATATAGAAATGCAGAAGTTTGCTGTTTGCCTTAACTTAAACTGCACTAAATGCACAAAATATTTGATACATATTCAACATGTATGTCTATGAAATAGTCAGCCTGAGTAGGTATGGAGACATACAAACCCAACATACCTTGGGTTGCGATCAGGACCATCGCAGACAAACTTTCAACAGCAAACCCTGAAAGTTTCAGATCAACAATTTAACCACATGCTTTCTAGAATCATGCTGGTTTTGCCTGAACCTAAAACCAAAGCAGTACAGAACAGCAGTGTGGTGCAGAGTCTAAACATATTTTTTAGAAGGATAGATCAACTGAATTAGTTTTCATTTTTACAGCATGCTTTATGAAGCTCTTAAAAGTATAGCTCAAAGTTATTACCATGTTTTCCCATCGGCAAATGTCTGGTAAAGAGTAAAATGAAGAACTCTCACTCAGAATGCAACTATTAAACGCTGCTAATGAATGAGGAAGAAGTTCTAAGCAGAGAGATTATTCTCCATTCGTCATTTACCTGCACTGTGGTGTTTGTGTTTTAAGTTTCTGTTAACACCAGACGAGCACTTATCATCCTAGCCAGAATGGTATGGTCGAAATGTCTGTGTTGATGCAGACACAACACATTTCACAACAATTTCAACTCATCTTGACCAGACAATGTGCTAGAAAAAAAGTCTGACTTCTGTGACATGGACAAGAGTCATAAAGTCAATAATACACACCACATAGCTCCATCTAGTGATCAGTCTCCATCACAGATTGCCATTTGTGTCATAGGGGTTGAGTTGTAATTGCGCGTGTGTTTGTGTCCGTGTGAGTGTAAGAGTGAGTGTGTGTGTGAGAGAGAGAGAAATAGAAAGAAAGAAAGAAAGAAAGAAAGAAATAACACTAGTATAATTGTGTTTGTCCTGATGTTTAATGATAAATTAGTGAGTAAGTAATAGGTATTACAAAGCACATAAAACAGAAAACATGCATCCATAAACACACACAAAACATCAAATGCTTATTTTCTTCATATTGAACCCTTAATCTCAAATGTCATAGAGTTGTTCCCATCCCCATAGTGCTCATTCCATTGATGTCAGTGTGGTGTCCCTCCATTGCTGGGCTGAACACCACTGTAGACCACAGAGGGATCCTGACTGCCCTGCACACAGCTGTAGATGGGAGAGGGCTCCCCCTCTGGCTGAACAGGGGTCCTACAAGTGAAAACACATCAGTAAATTAGTCAGCATCATCATGAATCATGGAACATGAGAAACACATTTAAATCACACAGATTGGTGTAAAATAAGTGTTGTCTGTCAAGCTATGTGAAATTCTGACATGTCAAATAAAATAAGCATCTAAAAGCTCATGTGATGTCCTTAGTGCTGCAATCCACTACAGGTTCAGAGTCCCCAGACCATACTGTAATGATGATCCTCACGCCCACCGCTGCATTTTAGTGCTCGTTACTCAGACCCCTCACCTATCTGCAGCCATGGCCTTCTTAAACTGGACACTGGCATACTGGACGTCGTCCCCCTGAGCTCCTGCAGTCTGTCTGGAGCCGTGGGGCTGGACGGTGGAGTAGTGACCATCATCTTCTGCTCCTCGTCTGTTCTGGACATTAACGCTGGAGTACTGAAGGTCCTGTGGAGATATAAACACAGATAAACACAGTATAAACAGTTAGATGGTGAAGCAGGATGGACTGAATCTGACGCCAGTGTAGTATCTGACACTTTACCTGATCCTCTGGCTTCTGCCTCCTTTTCATTATCCTGAGAAATGAGACATGAACACCACAACATCATTAATATATTGTGAAAAGACATGAACACCACACCATCATCAATATACTGTGAAAAGACATGAACACAACATCAATACACTCTGAAAAGACATATGCACACATCATTAATATACAGTGAAAAGACATATGCACACAATATAATTTATATAATTTATATATTGTGAAAAGACAGGAACACCACAGCATCATCAATATACAGTGAAAAAACATATGCACGCATCTAATATACAGTGAAAAGACATATGCACAGAACAGCATTCATATACAGTGAAAAGACATATGCACACATCATTAATATACAGTGAAATATGCACACAACATCATTAATATACTTTTCACTAATTTACTAATTGAAGTGTTCCCGTCCCAGTGACTCACCTCACCCAGACCACCACACAGACCAGAGCCACATGTCCACAGATGAAGACTGCAACCACAGCAGGAAGTGCAGAGCTCCGGTCTCTTAGCCCAGGAGATGCACCCATACCTTCAACTGTGATGGACACAGCAGTAGAGTTTTCAGCTCCATATTTATTTCTGGCCACACAGTAGTATTGTCCTCCATCCTCAGAACGGATGTTAGTGATGCTGTATTGCTGTCCTGATCCTACTGGAGTGGACTCATCCATCTTAAACCAGGTGTAGCTCTCTACTGGTGGATTGGCAACACTGCTGCAGGTCAGAGTCATCCTGTTGCCTTTGGCGATTACAAAGGGCTGATCTGCTAACATGGTTGTGTTTTTTGGAGGATCTGCAAACATTTTTTGTAGTTTTAAAGTATACAGTATATAGCTTGTTTTACTGGACTTTACTATTTTTCCCAAATAATTATTTGTGTAAATGCCTTAGACCATGAATGACAATGAATACAATGTGAACATGATTATAGAAGTAAAACAGAACTGTATGGTGTAAGTGTATTCAGTATACACATATAGGTCTCCAATTTAAAGGGGAACTTGGCAACTATTTCAACGTAATAAACCCGTTTAGAAATCATTTGGATGATTAAATGACCTGTTCCGGTGAAAATGGTGACTTTCCCCGCTGCGCCTAGCGTCCTCAGGCGAAAAACCAACCTTGCAACATTGAGACTACCGTCCCGGAAAGAGAAGTGCGAAACAAGAAACTAGTTTTAAATCGTGTTTCTTACCTTGTAACCTCCACATAGTTCTGCCAAACTTATGCTGAACGTTCGCTAGCTTGTAAACAAATCCATGTGCTTTATCGTTACCTTTTCCCACAGTTTGAAATAGCATAATGCACAATTTCTCCAGCAGAGGGGGAAATCCTGCCAAGTTTCCCTTTAAATGGCAGGCAAATTGTCAAGTCTATCAACATGCAGTTTTGTGTCTGACATGACATATACAGTGGGTCCCCGTTAAGTTTGGACGGGTTCCTTCATGAATCACGCACCCCATTTTCTTAGCAGAAATGGCACAAACTGCAGTTGACACAAACAACCACAAGGTGTCACTTGGGTGCTACTACTATTTTTGATGCGACTGACTTACTGCTTCCATGACGCAGCGGGGGCACGGGAACTTAAATTGATCACGGTAGTTTAAGCTTACACTTGACAAAACATTCTAATATGAAAATGTAGATGCAATTGTTGTAAAGTGGTGCAGCTCCTTTAAGAAACCCGTGTGCAGGGATGGAGAGAGAAAGCGAGAGGGATAGGCCTATGTGTGTTAGAACTTAGCGTGTGGAAAAAGTATGTGCTGTTGAGACTGGAGCGAGTCATATTCAAAATAATGCAAAAAAGCTATTATCCTCATTCATTGCAACCAAAGCATGCCTGCTTACCCGGCGTTCAAACGAAAAATATATCAAAGCACCTTTTGGCGTTTGAATGTAGCACTAAAAAAAATGTTTAAACAGCTGGACAAATGATTTAGCTAATTGATTATATAACCTGTACACCAGCAATTGTTGAACATTTACCTGTACAAATACATTGACAGTAGCCCAGCCTAACAGCATGTTGTAGGCCTACTGTAGAAATTTCACTTAAATTGCACCCATAACATGCCTGCTTGCCAACGTTCAAAGCGTAAAAAAGATAATAAAACAACAAGAGGGTTGAGTCTGAATGACACTGAGTTTTTAGACACTGAGTTTTAGACACTGAGTTTTTGTAGTTAAGAAATATTTTCGTATAAAAAAAATATTTTTGAGCACATCCGAATCCCAGGACATAACGCACTTATAATAGGCTCGAGATATAATTCCAAAGGGGGGCAGATAGGGGCCACTGCACTTAAAACTTAAAAAGATGAAGCTTTCCGAACTTTGAAGTGCGATCAGTGACTGGCATCGGATTGAACGAAGCTTTTCAGTTGAACAGGCTATTAAAAACTATTTAGCACCTCCATGTCACAGGAGAGACTGGGCTCTCCCTTCTATGAAAAGGCGTTAGGCTACCTGCAAACTGGCCTATGATTTCATTGCTGAGTTTGCGGCAAAGCAAGAAAAATGTTTTTTTTTTTTCCTGAGTAAGGATATGGAGAGTCAGTGTCATTTATTTGTCCAATGTTAGTCTGTAGATACAGACCAGTACATCTTATCAATAGTTTGAATGAATGTGTGTGTTTTTTGCTCATTGACAAATACCGTTCAGCACAATGATTCATGCCCATTTAATTCCCCTGTTAAAGTGTTAGCCTTTGTTACACTATTTGGTTTTGTGATGTAGCCTATGATAAACACCATATGGCCAAATATGTGATTCAGCTAATGTTATAGGCTATATAATTGAATTTCCCCTCTTAAAGGCAAGCTGGTGTAGCTTATTAGACTAGGCTACTATTAAAATACACCGACGGTAGCCTTGGCTATGTGTAAAGTAAGCTATCGCATGATTTCATGCCACGTAAGTGAAAAGGGCCTCGCGATCCCCTTGCGGCGGCCTGCAGCCCTCCTAAGACAGCGAGGAAAAAGTTAAAATACAGCGATAAACCGGAAAAGTTGACAGGTTTGTTTCGGTCCGGTGATTATTTGTGAAATTGTGCAAAGCGACAGCCTTTTCAAGGCATTTCAAGGAAGGAGTCGTAGCATGCAAGCTCCCAAATTGACCCAGTAGCCCTAAGGCATCAATAAAATTGTTGGGACTGGGGAGGGTCATGCTTTTTCTCAATCACTTTGATGGGTCATAGAAAAAATTCTTGCTGGCGAGGGAGGGTCCGTTTTTTGACTAACAGCTCCCAAAACTCCTCAGTAGCCCCTTAATTAAATAAATAACGAACAGTCCCTAATTGATTAATAGCCTAGGCCTACACCAGCAATTGTTGAACATTTACCTGTACAGGACATTGACAGTAGCCCAGCCTAACAAGCATGTTGTAGGCCTACTGTAGAAATTTCACTTAAATTGCAACCAACATGCATGTTTGCCAACGTTCAAGCGACAACTAAAAAAAGATAATAAAACAACAAGAGGGTTGAGTCTGAATGACACTGAGTTTTTAGACACTGAGTTTTTAGACACTGAGTTTTTTGTAGTTAAGAAATATTTTCATTATAAAAAAATATTTTGAGCACATCGAATCCCAGGACATAACGACTTATAATAGGCTCGAGATATAATTCCAAGGGGCAGATAGGGGCCACTGCACTTAAAACTTAAAAAGATGAAGCTTTCGAACTTTGAAATTGCGATCAGTGACTGGCATCGGGTGAGCGAAGCTTTTCGAGAAGTTGAACAGGCTATTAAAAAAACTATTTGGCGCACCTCCATGTCACAGGAGAGACTGGGCTCTCCCTTCTATGAAAAAGACGTTAGGCTACCTGCAAACTGGCCTATGATTTCATTGCTGAGTTTGCGGCAAAGCAAGAAAATGTTTTTTTTCCTGAGTAAGGATATGGAGAGTCAGTGTCATTTATTTGTCCAATGTTAGTCTGTAGATACAGACCAGTACATCTTATCAATAGTTTGAATGTCGTGTGTGTTTTTGCTCATTGACAAATACCGTTCAGCACAATGATTCATGCCCATTTAATTCCCCCTGTTAAAGTGTTCGCCTTTGTTACACTATTTGGTTTTGTGATGTAGCCTATGATAAACACCATATGGCCAAATATGTGATTCAGCTAATGTTATAGGCTATATAATTGAATTTCCCCTCTTAAAGGCAAGCTGGTGTAGCTTATTAGACTAGGCTACTATTAAAATACACCGACGGTAGCCTTGGCTATGTGTAAAGTAAGCTATCGCATGATTTCATGCACGTAAGTGAAAAGGGCCTCGCATCCCCTTGCGACGGCCCTGCAGCTCCTCCTAAGACAGCGAGGAAAAAAAAGTTAAAATCTGCGATAAACCCGGAAAAGTTGACAGGTTTGTTTTCGTCCCGTGATTATTTGTGAAATTGTGCAAGCGACAGCCTTTTCAAGGCATTTCAAGGAAGGAGTAAGTAGCATGCAAGCTCCCAAATTGACCCAGTAGCCTAAAGGCATCAATAAATTGTTGGGACTGGGGAGGGTCATGCGTTTTTCTCAATCACTTTGATGGGTCATAGAAAAAATTCTTGCTGGCGAGGGAGGGTCACGTCTTTTTTGACTAACGCTCCCAAAACTCCTCGGTAGCCCCCTTAATTAAATAAATAACTAACAGTCCCTAATTGATTAATAGCCTAGGCCTACACCAGCAATTGTTGAACATTGACCTGTACAGGACATTGACAGTAGCCCAGCCTAACAAGCAAATGTTGCAAAAATACATCAAAAGACGCAATTAATCAGAAATAAATAATGTAATCTGCATCGCTTTTTTATTTAACAAACTGCAAGCAACAAGAGCATTAAGTTGGCTGTAAGGCCAAACCCAAGAGCAAAGCCTATCTGTTAAGGCAGTCGATAGGCTATATACGAGCTGTGTGCCTGGAAGACGATAGATGGCGGCTCTGGTCATCCCATACCCTCCCCACTTCCTGTAGCCTACCATTATGAAGGCCTGTAGCCTAAAAGCGACTGTTGCCGTTTTGTGACATTAAGCTTTTCACGTTAATCCCCTTCTTTCACAAGCAGTCGCGGGGCCTTGGGGCACAAAGTAACACTTTTGGTAGACAAAGGAGGGTTCTCCGCGCTTCTGTCGTTTGGCCACAATCCGTTGCAACCAGGCCAGGACAGATATTTTAGAGAGAAGGAGAGACGCCGGTGCAGCTCAGATGTCTTCTTAATTTTCTTTATTCTTTAGTAAAAGGTGCAGAACATTATTAAACTTTGACTAACATTTCGATGTGTCGATGTTTTTGACTAACGAACATCGAAACGTTAGTTGCAAACGTTGCTGTCGAATGCGCCGTCTGGTTCTTCCGTGGAACTCCACAGCGGACTATGCTGCCCCCAAGCGGCTGCAGTTGTACAGTGGGCAGTGCTTCGACTTGGCCAGCTTCACTTGCGGTCCGCGCGTGGGATCACGCGGTATCACGCGACTTTAATTTGTATTTTTCCAGTGAGACGCTGCAACAACCCAAACAACCGGTAGATGGCTCAAGTGAGCAGGGTGTCTCGTAAAAAGAAATGGAGCCTGGAAAACCCTACACATACTTCACTACAGACTTTAGCAGACTGGTTTAGAAATAATGTAATAGCCAGAAATATGCCTGCCCTGCCCTAATAAAGGAATATTTGGTTAACTGCGAAAGTGAATCCCGTTTGCAGCCGTAGAGGCGAGGGACAAATTAAACATTCTGGTTTTCTCCGAAAGTGCAACGATGATAGACAGACATCATTTGGACAAAATTTAGAGTATTAACCTCCGTTGCTCAGCCAAATGCCTTCCTGTTACGTCCTGTTATCACGGAGTTACAGGCGATAAGCGATTTTGATGGTCACAAGTTTACTTCATTAGGGACTGTTCGTTATTTATTTAAGGGGCTACGGAGGAGTTTTGGGAGCATTAGTCCAAAAAAGCGTGACCCTACCTCGCCAGCAATACATTTTTCTATGACCCTCCAAAGTGATTATGAAAAAATCACTGTCAACTTTTTTTCGGGTTTATAAGCCTACTGTATTTTAACGTTTTCACATATTTGGCCATAAGCCGTTTATCATAGGCTATCACGAAACCAAACTACAAAGGCGAACACTTTAACAGGGAAATTAATTGGGCATGAATCATGCTGAACGCTATTTCGCTACCTTAGAATAATAAGGTTCTATCTGCGTTTTTGAGTAGGTACAACGGGGACGATTGAAACGGGGGCGAATGAAACATTCGGTTTTCTCCGAAAGTGCAACAATGATAGACAGTCATCATTTGGACAAAACATACAGCATATTAACCTCCGTTGCTCAGCCAAATGCCTTCCTGTTACGTCCTGGTATCACGGAGTTACAAGCGATAAATGATTTTTTTGATGGTCACAAGTTTACTTCATTAGCGGTTTATTTTTTTGGATTATTAAAGAGTGTTTTTTCATTTAAAGGTTTGACTTCTCAGTGCTTATTCAGTAGAGCATTTAGTGCTCTCCCCAATCCCAGACGTTCACATTGCATGTTTGTTTGTAATGGATGCAACCGCTTGAGATAGGCTATCGCGTTTAACAATGAGTTGTTAACAGAACCAAGACATATAGCCCAGCAGCAATCTAGGGACTGATCGTTATTTATTGAAGGGGCCACCGGAGGAATTTTGAGTGCTTCAGTTGGAAGTTGCATGACCCTCTCTTGCCTGCTAGAAATTGTTCAATGACCCTCCGACAGAATTGTTAAAAAATACATGACCCTCCCCTGCCAATTGTCTTCTGCCCGCGCCACAGCCACACACTTTGTGATAACGTTCTTAAATCAATCTTTCCGTGAGCTTGCATGCTACCAGTCCTTCCTTTTCAAATGTGTTGCGCCTGTTTGCACAATTTCACAAATAATCATATGTGATTAATAGTATGACAAATAATCCCTGTGCACGGGGACCGAAACAATGCATGCCAACTTTTTCCGTGTTTATCACATATTTTAACTTTCCCCGCTGTCTTGCCGTTTTAATGTTTTCACGTAGAATATCCCATATTTTAATACTCTCATAACAGCCCTGCCATCGGGCCTGTCTCTGTGTTGCCCTGTTGCTACCCCTTGCCCTTCCAACGAAACAGATGTCTTCAAATCATCGTTTTCCTTGCTTGAAGGCTTAACTTAGAGTGATGTTAACCTATTTAAGTTTAACGGTAGCGATTGTCGTGAGAGCACGATTCACTGGCTTGCATGTTCGGCCTTATGTTCCACGCGGCGCACCTGAGGCTACTCAGCTGCAAGAGAAATAATTTCCCCTGTGTGTATGTTCACTGCAGGTTGGCCTACCATAACTTACCAACTCTGCACTGTAGACTGGCTATTTACATTTTTCTGTGAAATAAGCAAATGTATTTGTTCAACTTTATGAAGCAGAATTACACGATAGGGTACTTGGAACATAATACATTTGACAAAGGACAGAGGAATGTTGCTAGTGACAAAATATTAACTTTCAGTGTTTTACGATGTCTTTGTCATGGGGAAGTGTTTTTCCCCATGCATTTATTCTAGGTTACTGTCAGTGACTAACGCGAGAGAAGCGGGGTCTGTGTTGTGTTGTGTTGCGTTGCGTTAATTTATTTTCATTGGGCATACCGTGCCGTGCCGTCCACAGCTCTTCAGTTCTGACAAAGCCAAAATTACTCCTTTTGAAACAATGAGTGTAGGAAGCGTTTGTATGGTTATATTGCTTGACGGGGGCAAGTCCCAAGCAGCTTTCAGCCATAAGGCTACTTTGAGAACATTTCAATTCACCCGACACTAATATTCAAAATGTTGAAAACTATTTCGGCATAGCCTATAAAGCAGTTTAATTAAATGGAATGTTAGTTGTAAACAAACAAGCTACTTGGTGAGGCTTGGCCTCACAGATCTTCGTGCCTTAGATGGCAGGAAAAATCTTCACGATAGGCCTATTAACTAACCACCCGATTCACGTTGGCTGGGGGGAAGGGGGGCCCATCAGACAATTGTGCCCAGTTAATCCGGCCCTTCCCCCAAAAAATCACACCTTCCCACCTCAGCTTAAAAGAAGTCAAGAGGACTCCTTACTCACAGACCTATTCACAAACCTGCGGTTTTGAAATCCTATGCAGCTACAGGAGCTTCCAATCGCGAGGAAGCAATTTTGCATTGTAGGCATAACTAACATGCAATAACGCCGCCAACAACAACCAAAAGTAGGCTAATCATTGTCAACATGTAAATTAAATATAACATTATTGTGAATCAAATTAAAATGTTCTCTTTTGCAAACGTAGGCATAGTAACAGAATAATTTAATAATGTTACAAAGATACTACATCAATCCGTATGTTTCACTGGGCTACTAGGCTATTTGTTTTGCCTTGATTCATTTAGACTAGGCCTTTTTTATTCGAGGGCCATATTCACAAAGAATTTTAAGGCTAAAAGTAGCTCCTAACTGGCGAATTTAGGAGCAACTCCTAAAAATAATGGGCGTGTCACTCCTAACTTTAGGACTCCTAATTTTTTCACAAAAAGTAATTCACGAAGCATTTTAGACCTAAAAGTAGCACCTAAGTCTGGGACAGCTTAAGTCGAGAGGACTCCTAACTCACTAAGACCTATTCATAAACAGCTTTTTTGTGGCATTTTACGTTGCAATGTTTTGAAATAGCCTATGCGCAACAGGAGCTTCCAATCGCGAGGGAACAGCCACCAACAACAACCAAAACTACTCATTGTTAACATGTAAATGAAATGTAACGTTTCATTGTGAATCAAATTAAAATGTTCTCCTCTTTGCAAACGTAGCCAAGGATATGGTGACAGATTCATTTAATAATGTTGCAAAGGTAGGCTACGGCATCAATCCATAGGCCTATGTTTCATTAGGCTTCTAAGCTATTTGTTTTGCCTTAGTCTTTATTCATTTAGGCTAGGCCTTTTTATTCAGTTATTAATCATCTTCCGTCCTTCGCACTACTTGTGTAGCGCACACATTCTCCGACCTGTCACCTGTCAGTCATCATCGGAAGAGAGGTGTTTGGCTGACGATTGTAACGCGGGAATTCCCATCAAGGTGGTCACTTCAGTCAAGCTTGTGCATGAGTAATGACGTCATCCATAGCCACGAAGACTCACTCCTAGTTTAGGAGTTGTCTGAAAGGCTTTGTGAATAACTTTTAAGAGAAAACTCCAATCTAAAATCTTTAAGTGCGATTTAGGAGTAGCCTGCTCCTCGTAGTAAGATAAAAGCCTTTGTGAATAGCCTACGGCCCCAGTTATTCATCATCTTCCGTCCTTGTGTAGCGCACACATTCTGAGATCTGTCACTCATCATCGTAAGGGAGGTGTTTGGAATCATGCCCGCGTTACAATCATCAGCCAATCAGCCAATCAAGGTGGTCACGCTTGCCCATTTACCCAAATTAATGGTCGAATATTACTGATGATCATTGTTATTTAAGAACATGCAGTGTGCGTAGGGTACCAAAAACATCTTGCTCGTAAAAAAGCATCATAACGCACATTCTGGCGGGTCTGTTATTTACTGTAGGCTCGCGAAACCACATGCCTTTATTTTGGGCAAGCCTGCATTCATTCATTCATTCAACCTTTATTTATTCTCGGAGGGTCATTGAGGGAAGCCCTCATTTTCAACGAAGCCGAAATTACAGAAGCGAAGCAAAGCGCTCCACAAACAAGACATCATTCGAGGCCTTCTGTTGAAGAATTTTATATAAAGCCTGCGCTGACAGTAATCCTCCTGCCCCTGATAGGCCTACAACAGCTGTGGATAGTGTGGAATGTTCAAGTAATAACACAATCCAATGTGTGTCTCAATTGTCCCCCGCTGACCACCTCACACATTTCTCTAGATTTTGCAACGAACTTCCATGACACAATGCCATAAAATATGCCAGTTTTAGGACACAGAATAATGTTTGTAATGATACCAGGTAGGCCAGGTATTGTCGAAGGTACATGGTGAAGTGAAATTCTTACTTTGGAAAACAAACATTTGCCGATATCATCGCCGATCATCAGAATATTGCAACAGATTCTGTGTTCTGGACTGTAGGTAACTTGTTAAGCCAGTGGTTCTCAAACTTTTATTTCATTCCCCACTTTGATCAAGAGGCATGACTGATGATAGTGGAGATAACGTGTTATCCCGAGGCTTTTGCAAGTCAGCATCTTCGACGGTAGTCTATTAAAAATATAAGTTTTCGATGTCCCAAACGGAGAGCCATACTTTATTGTTTTTAACAATCTCTATGCTACTCACAAAAATGTTGGCATGGGGACATGATGAAGTAGGTTATCCAACTGTCGTGTGTTAAATTATTGTGATTACGAGCCAGTGGTTTTCAAACATTATGCGTGACTCGGACATCTAACTAAATGCAACAGGCTCATATCATCCTCGCATTCGCAAAATGAGGACCAGTGTTTTGTCAAATTGCAAATAGCTATTCGTTTTAACTATTTTTTTATGATAGTAGCCTATACAAAAAGCACTTCATACTATCTTAATCTTGGAATATGGGGAGGGAAGTGGCGCGTCTGCAGTCAGCCAAATATGAATGTAATTCTGCGGCATAAAGCAGATGTAATTGTTTATTGTACAGAAAAATAAAAATGACATGTCAAGCAGTCAATTGACTACATTGCAGTCAAGAAGTAGGGCAAATTAATTTACGAAATCAAAACGTGGGTCATAGTTGTCTAAGCCTCTATTGCGTAGCCTGTTAAAAACGTCGCCAGATAATATTAAATCGGCAACAACATTGTTTTCTGCAGAAGCCTACCCAAGGCTACAGATTAATTCTGAACAGTTATTTCTCTACTGACTCAATTATCACACCACTGTTTTGATTTGCGTAGTTGCGTTAACCCCAACACTGACAATAATGTAGACAGCAAATTTCGATTTCTATTTTCGTGTAGTCAAGCCTTAAGCCATACCCAAGTAGCCTAAATCGAGGTAATGTTTAATTATGCATGATTTATTTTGTTATTGAATTCGTAGGCTGGGATTACTCTCGGCAACAATTATGTAAGGGACGGCAGGCAGAGCGATGTACAGTGGCAGAGCGACGCACAGTGGCTGAAAGTGGTACTAAAGCTTCACACAGCTTCACGCCGCGTAATGCGCAAATGAAGTGGTCATTTGAAAGCGATGCCCACTGTACTTACATTTCACCATTCACCATGATCGTGAATGAAGTGTCAATTTTTAACTGGGACCCACTGTAGCAATTGTGTGGCATGTGGGAGCATTTGGGTCCCTCATCATTGTTGGATGTTCATATGTTGCCAACAGTCCTCTTTTGACTGTTAAACCCTGACTTTATTTAGGTGAAGATTAAACACATTAGCAGTCATTCCATTCGTCCACGCCACTATAAGGTTTTACGGTAGAGCTAAAATGTACTCATTAGGCTACTCGTTACTCAATGTGTAAGCTCTCTATCGTTCTTGGCAAATGTAACCGGATATGAATGTGAAAGACTTGCCTTTCAGGGCACGAACAGTCAAAAGCACGAACTTTTAGAAATATCCTGGCGTCAATTTACGGACCAGGAGAAGTATTCCATTGATGTAGCACATTTTAAAAGTGAGCCTATAGCCTACACAATCTGTGTACACAGAACTTCTTCTCCCCTTGCTTCCCCCTAAATACATTAATTATATTCTTTAGTGACACCTTATGACCATCCTAGGTATTAACTAGGGGGGCAGAAAAAGACACTCACTCGGTTGATAAAACTGGACATAGTCAGTCATCTGCTTCAAAGTCACGCTACCGTAAGGCTAATAATAGCTGTGTCCTCACACTATCGCACGTGACAATTTACTTAAAAAGGTGATTTTCTCCTCTTCTGGCGTATCGTGACAGGAGGACCATGCAAATTTTGGATGCGGTTATCTTAGCGATACTTTTTGCAATACCCTCGATATACATATCATTGGAAAACTTAGTCAATGGCTGTTCATGTGAGCACATTAGCTTAATTTTGTAAATTTGACTGAAATGACTGGTTTCGCCTTGCAGGGTCACATTTGTGAGTATCTGGAGGGTGTGGCATGTCAGTTTCTACACATTTTCACGATTCACTGTTAATTGTTATCTTTTTAGTGAGTGTGCATTTTCTACTGTTAGTGTTAATGTTATCCCTTACATTTCAAGCCCAATTATAAAGTTGCATTCATAACAGGAATGGATAATTAACTGATAATTGATTTATCAAGCACATTTTATTTGTGTATTTCTAAAAGTGAAGAAAATTCTACTTACAGAAAACATGGAGGTATACCATAGTTGAGTACCTGTCACCACATTCATAGGATGACTTGCAGGTATATTCTCCACTGTCTTCAGGTCTGATCTGTTTGAAGGTGTATGTATGTCCTGTACCCAGAAACTGCACTGGATTTCTCTTAAACCAGCTGTAGCTCCACACTTGTAGATCAGACCTGCTGCTACAGGTCAGAGTCACGTCTATTCCTTCAAGTATGTCACCACGGGGACTGATGGACACTGGAGGTTTCTCTGGAGCTTCTGTGAAAGTGATCATGTCATGTATATTTGTATTTATCTTTAAATACTGTGTATCCTCAAACATACAGTGTATATATAGCAGGGGTACTTTCCCTTTACTGTACATACAGCATACACGATTAATATCACATGAACACATGAATGTGCATGAATCTAAGGAAATTATGTTTGGATTTAGTTTCTCTTTACCTTTAACTTGCAGATGGACCCCTGGATCTCCAGTCCACTTCTGGCTCTCATTGAATATTGAACTGCAGTAATATCTGCTATCACTATCTAACATATTTACTGGTTTTATTTGCAAATTGCATATTTTAGTTCCTTGTTGCCTGTGTACAATTACTCGGTCTCTGTAGTTTGGGTCTCCTGTTAGATCAGGAGGGTCCTGGTACTTTTCTTTTGTCCAGTAAATCTGCTTAATGGTCACACTACTGGGGTGGGTGAAAGAGCAGGACATGTTCACTGGAGACCCCACAAAAACACAGGCACTCTCAGGTTTGTAGGCAACCTTCCAATGTTCACCAAACACATCTAAAATAGAGAACACCCACACACACACACACACACACACACACACACAGACACACACACACAGTTAAAAAATGTAATATTACCAATGAGCAGACTGGATGGACAGACAATACATGTTGAGATCTGGCTCAAATGAAGACAGCTATGCGTCTGGTTGTCCTGTTTAACCCTCAATTAGGTACCAACTGAAGAGTCACTTAAACAGACGATGTATGTCTGAGAGAGAGCTTGGTCTGACTGGACTCCTATTTGCAGGCTCTTTTTTTTGGGGGTAATAACCACACAACATATTTTCACATATTTCCCTGCACAGACATGAATCAAGCAACAGGGTTCCCTTTTTGTGTTGCAAAGTTGTTATGCTATCTGATGGTAAATTAATCAGAGGGTACATTCATTGTTTTACACTTTTATCATGTAATCAATCACCAAAAGCATTGGTTCTAGCAAGAATATTTAACAGTATTTTTAAACTATAAAAATACACACCTATAAAGTATTTCGATAGAAAAGTTGAAGCCATTTTCTTCAACCCAATAAAATAGAAATGACAAAATACTTATTAATATTATTGTAACGATTTGATAGCGACACACACAGTTGTCCAATCAAAAGGTTTATTAGCTGAGAACAAGAGCAGGGACACAGACACAGAACACAATACACACGGGGCAGGTCAAGTACACACAAACACTACACATACAGGGGAGGACGCAGCCCCCCACACAAAAAGGATCACACACGAGGGAGAACTAAAAGGGAAACATGTTACAACTAGACTGCATTTCCGGCGGGAACTGCGAAAGTGTGCTTGCCCTGGTCCGGTCACCAACGCAAGCAGACAGTGACATGCGCTATGCTGAACCTGGCTTGATCCAAGCATTCTAACAGTGCCTTTCAGTGTTGGAGCAGTGGCAATACCTCAAAAGCTCTATTCAACTATTGCCTTGCGGGGTGAATGCGGTTCGCGGCTTGCACCTCTCAAACTGGGCTATCAGGTAACCTAGAGAAAAATTTGAAATTATGAAATATCACTAAGGCATTAAAATGATGCTTGTTTGTCAGGATACTTTTTCACTGATTTATTTTAGAAATATGAGCTATGAGTGTGAATGTTATATATTCCATCCCCTAATTCTGTTTTACTGGTTTATTTGACAAATAATCTATATGGATTTGCTCTATAAAGACCTTATGTCTGTTTGGGATTGTTTTGAGAGCCTATTGATGTATCTCAGAATAAAGGAATGTCCACAACATTAGTGATGGGATTTTTTTGTGTGTGAATGTATTTTACTTAACTCATTGAATGTAGCTGGATACTCATGAACGCATGTCTCTAATAGCCACAATAGGAGTAATTTTAGCAACACCGTATTTTGTGTGGCCCATAACGACCCAGTGGATCATGAAAATGTGCCAAAATTGCTTGTTGTTGGTACATTAATCCCATTCAGATTGCCACTTATCTGAGATGTAAGAGTTCAGTATAGGTTTAAGGTCTGGGGCAGGGATTTGACATTCTGTGACTTCTTCATTGAGGGCTTGCTTAGCAGCACTGTCCACTTTCTCATTTCCCCTCAGACCAACATGGCCTGGGACCCAGCAAAAAACTAGTTCTGGTTCTTTAGACATTCTAGGTGATCAAGCTCAGCTTTGGTTGTACTTTTTGTGTGACATTAAAGCCTACTGGAAAGATTTTTAATTGCAATTTACTTTTACGATTAAATAAAATTAATGTATCCCTCTCACCCATAGTTTTCTATTTATTTACAAATGTACATAGACCTACTGTAATTACATTTATACATAGTTATTCTACTGATCTTTATACTATTCATCCTGCACATAGACTTATTCTTACTACTCTTATAATGTTGTTTCTGCACTACAATGACACTGTTTCCACACTGCACATAGCTGTATGTTATGTACATATCTGTTATATATTTGTCATATTGAATATCCATATTTACTGTGTTTTATTATATTCTGTTAATACACTGCATATATCTATCTTATTATGTCTACTATTATAATGTTACTGCTACATCTACATACATTATTCTACTTATTGTATGAGATAACTGCTAATACACTACACATATTTATATTTAATTCATATTACTCTAAACCACCTTCTGTAAATGAACTGTATACTACTGTCTACATTGCACTATATTTCTTGACCTGTCTCTGTATATTTCATCACCTTTCTATACTTTGCATCACATTGCATGCATACTGTAGCTACATACTGTAGCTACACAGCTAAGATCCTTGGTTGCTATGAAGGCCAGTCGTTCTAAATGGATGGTTGCTATGGCCAAAGGCCAGTTATCTCTGCCGTTGTCAAGCGGGCATATCCTAACTTTATCTTATTTTAAACATCTCTATTTTACTTAGCCTACTTCCATACAGTGAGTCCCATTAAGAAGTGGCCACTTCATTCGCGCTTACCATGATTCACGCAGCAACATTATTAAATTAATCCGTCACCATATGCCTATGCTAACGTTTGCAAAGAGGAGAATCTTTTAATTTGATTCACAATGAAACGTTACATTTAATGTACATGTAAACAATGAGTAGGCTAGTTTTGGTTGTTGTTGGTGGTGTTACTGCATCCCTTAGTTATGCCTACAATGCAAAATTGTTCCCTCGTGATTGTTAGACACATTTCAAAACATTGCGACGTGAAATGCCACCACAAAACATTGTTTGTGAATCTGTCTTATTAGGAGTCCTAAGCTGTCACAGACTCAGGCGCTACTTTTAGGTCTAAAATGCTTCCTGAATTACTCTTAGTAAAAAAAAAATTGGAGTCTTAAAGTTACGAGTGGCGAAGTTACGAGTACAAGCATCTCAGATCAAATGACCATGGCATTACGCTAAGCAACATAAATCCCATAATGTTACAGCAACATCTCCTCCCTATGACATAGCTAGCTAGCTTCTAGCCACACAAGAAATTAATGATTTTAAATCTCCGCTTAGCATTCTAATAACAGAAGGGGCACATTTATGTTGACCACTACAACATGACTCATTATTTCTGTAACTCTATAAAACACTTACTTTCATAAAGGAAGCACGCCATCCAGCACATACACATGCAAACCAATATTTTAGGTACTTGGCCACGAACTCAAAACGTGTCTCTCTGAAGCTCTGTTCTAGAATCTTTGCTCTGAACGCTCTGTTGCTAGGCAACATCAAATAAATGAAATGAGAATCTTTTCAAGTGTAAGTGTGATTACGAATGGATGTGTGTGGTTTGCAATTAGAATAAACAAGAAATAACATTTCCAATAATTTCCCATGATAAATTACATAATATTTGCACCTTCCTTACTTGTGAAGCTCACGCCGTATTTCAAGTACACTAGTGAAATGTAATACAACGTTGCCACCTAGCGTTCAGATGTAGGCTATTTAACATTTAACAACATAACATTGCTTGCTTATTCTTTCGTCAACTCCATGCTTTTAGGAAAACAATCTTTTTATCATAGTTCCCTCTTCAATGAGCGATTACCAGCTCATTTTTGTAACAGAGATGTCTATTGTCCCTAGGTTTACAAAAACACCTATTCATATTAATACGTAGCCTATGGAGTGCTGCCGACCACTGTTCATTACATGGCCCAGAATGCCTTGCATGTCTTTACAACAAAACAACACAGTAAAACCTAAATGCCCGTAAACATATGCATTTGCATACTTGTAACATTTTTAATAATACTCTCCCATCATGATATTTAACAATAATGAAAAATTTTATTTGAATACCGTCAATGTGAAAACAACCCAGAAACATTGTGTGTACTTGGAAGGCATTGTGATAGAATGTGAATGGTGCAAAGGTGAATGGTGAGAGTTACTAAATACCTGTGGGTGGTTTGCCAAATGATGGAAATTTTTGGAATGGTTTCTTTTTTTTTTAGCTTATGCACCCTCACATTGGAGTCCCGAGTTCAAATACAAAATTTGGTATCGATATGTGACAGTGTTCCTGAGATATGGA
>NC_063195.1:12437661-12590161 GCF_017589495.1 Alosa alosa
GAACTGCACTGGCTCCCTATTTCCTATAGAATTGATTTTAAGGTTATGTTAATTACTTACAAAGCTCTGAATGGCATAGCACCTTCATATATCTCTGAGCTTTTAATATCTTATCAACCACAAAGGAAACTTAGATCATCCAATTCTAATCTTTTAATCGTACCCAAAGTGCTCCACAAACAAAGTGGAGAAGAGGCGTTTATCCATTATGCCCCCAAACTATGGAACACCCTGCCTCTGTACATCAAGCAGGCGAGTTCAGTAAATATTTTAAAAAAAGATCTGAAAACATACCTGTACAGGAAAGCTTTTAGTTAACTCATCTTATCCTGTAGACTACATTTTCAGATTATTCTACATCTGCTACTATTGAGGGCGCAGCCAGCCAGAAGCAGATGGGCTCCCCTATTAAGTCAGGTTCTGCTCAAGGTTTCTTCCTGGAATATGGGAGTTTTTCCTTGCCACAGTTGCCATATATGCGTGCTTGTGGGGGGGGTAAGAGGGTTAAGGCTGCCAGTCTTATGACGTCATTTTCTATATTTTTGATATGTTGCTGAGTATATCATAAACAGCGAAGAAAAGTGATTGATAATGACTGACTGACTATTATTGTGTTACATGCTTCAAATGTAAAGCACTTTGAGCTGCATTCTGTGTATGAAAGGTGCTATACAAATAAAGCTTTATTATTATTATTATAAGAGGCCTACCCAGTGGCTATCCCTAAACATTGTGAGATCCAAAATGGCATCAGTGCAAACGACATGGACACAAAACGAGATGGGCACAAACCAACTTAGGAGAGGAAGGTCTGAAGTCCAGCATAATCTTGTTAACTGGAGAGGATCAGCTTGAAGGTAAAACTGTGGAGGCTTTTCTTAGAGAGAGCTCTGACCTCCAGTGCCTTGTGAGAAGCTGTGCAGGCGGGTACCACATTTTCCACAGCAGAGCCAGACGAGCTGAGAGTCAGGTCACAGAGCTGCTGGAGAAGATGGACGCCCTTCTCAGCGAGAATAAGGGAGTCTCATGCACCTACGAAATGCATGCCAAAATCCAGAGGGAGGCACAGAGAGAAATAGAGGAGGCCGAACTGGTCATACGAGAGGAGGAGAGGAGGAGGTGGGGAGAGAGGGAGAGAGAGATACATGCTGAAGAGGAGGAGAGATGTAAAGGGGGGAAGAAGGTTAGAGAGATCGAGAAGAAGAGGAGGAAGATGAGGGTGAGAGACCTGAAAGATGAAGAGGAGTGGAAGAGAGGGAACATGGAAAGGAGAATAAGGAGGGAGAAGAGGAAGAAGGAAGAGAGTCTAGTTTGGCCTTTTTCTATTAGCAAATTATTCTCTAAGTCAAAGTTGGAAAGGTTAATTTGCATCAGATACATTTTATGGGGTTAAGAGTTTAAGAAGAGTAACCTACTGTATCTGTTAATGAAGAATTGTAGATAGATATTTTTATTAATTTCATTAAGTTAGCTTAAAAACTGAATATCCTCACTTTTAATATGAAGAAGTCTTGTAAGCTTTTTAATGAAGTGCATGAAGTGATAAAGAGATTATTTTTGTTTTTAAACAGCAGTAAAAATCTTACAGTTTTTTATAGGTGAAGGTAATAAAAACTGATAAATGGTGGAGCAATGTCACTCTGGTATAGACACTGACAAACGTTCTAGCCACTAGGTGGCAGTATGTTCCATACATTAACTGATAAGGTGAATCCAGAGCCCAGGGGCGCAGCTACACATTTTTTGAAGGGTATGCAACAACAATAAAAAAAAAAAAAAAAAAAACACTACAGACCAACTAAAGCAAAACAAAATGGCAATAATTTACACTATTTATGTGCATTAGTGTGTATAAATATATATATCTATATATTTAAAAAAAAATGCTGCCAATTTGATGTTGAATTTGATGAAATATTAATAAATGGTGCATTGTCACTTTAAGAGAGTCTAAACGGTTCTCATAATGTCCTTTCGCCAGCTATTGCTCACAAAGGATAAGGCTGATATGCCTACTCTAGCCTTGTTTGTTTGCGCCACATTGACAACACAATATTAAGTTATTACAATGAGCCTTCATTGTTAGGATATGGAAACATGTAATGAGTTGCTGCTAGTGTGACATTTCTGTTTGCAGTTTGCCATTAAAAGTGCAGTATGAGCATGATAGCCAGCTAGCTATCTAAATGGAATAGCCTAGGCTATGTTTCAATCGGCATTATGCTTAACACACGATAGTTAGTCTGTTAACATGAATATTTGCAAGCCTCCAAGCACAGACGTCATCACTTTAAATCCTACCTGTTGCCGTTCACCGTCCACTTATTTAACTGCTGTTGCATTGACGTGCCATCTCCTTTTCCCTCTTTCTTTTTCTATTTTTAGCCGCCAACAGCTTTTTTTGCTGTATCCATCTTTTTCCATAGACGGCAACTCACTACTCGTAGGCCTACCTGCTCGCTCAGCGCTCACGGCGCCCCCACTCCCTCTTCTATGTCAAAATTCTATGATGGAATCTTATGAGATAGGATGCCTACTCTAGCCTGTTAGTCCTCTAAAATGTTATAGAACATTGAGGAAATGTTGAAATGATTTAGAAATGTAGCAGTAGCTACATATAGAAAATACCAAATATATATATAGTTTTTTTACCATCGCTTTGGCGCCCCCATGGTGCTGCGCCCCTATGCGCCGCATATGGACCCTTTCAAGAGAGTTCCATTATCAGCATCATAGTTGGCCCCACAAGACTTCCTTTTTAACATTCCATATGTTATCTTAATGCAGAGGAAGTAGATTGGGGCCCAAATAGAACGTTCAAGCATTGTTTTTGTTTACCTTGTTGAAACGGTCCATAGCACATACCCACTTTTTGCGCCACTCCAAGAGCCTCTCACTAAACTGATAGCCAGCCCTTTATAGTTGCATACTCTTACATACCTTATGGCAGGGATTCCCAAACTGTCATACGTGTACTGTACCACCGGTGGTACGCGGGGGTAGGCTACTCGAGATGAAAAGGGCAATGTCAGAAAGGTGTTCAAAATATTTTTTTACAAATCTTAAGCCAATGTTCTTGTGTGTTTCATAATGTTGTTCTCCAGTTGTACATTTTCATTTTGTTATTTGTTATCATGTAGGGCGGCTAATTAAACATGATGCCTGGAATGCGTCAATAGAATGTGTTACTTTTTTTTATGTGTTGGATGGTGGGGGTACGTGAGCTGAGTCGGGATGTAGGTGGTGGTACGTGGGGAAAAATGTTTGCCAACCGCTGTCTTATGGTCTTTTAACACATGTGTATTTTATTGTAAGTACAATAGCTGAATTAATAGTAAGAATATACACTCTGAGGGCCAGATGAACACTTTTGCGCCCACTTCAAGCGTATTTGTTTTGCAACGTGCGTGTAAAATCATTGCGAGGTATGTACAAACAGGCCGCAATGATGTAAAAGCGCAAACTGCCTGTCGCAGGAGCTGTAATGGCTAATTGCGTTATTCGTGTCATGCATATGCATTCATGGGAGGATCCAGGGGAAAGTGGGAGTTTAGTGTAAAAAGATGGGAGGGGAAGAGTAAAGAGCGCCTAATTATGTATTCCGCGGTATGTACAAAGACTGCTCCTGAAAGCGCACGTCTATTCTGCGCCTAAATATTTCCGCCTTGTAAAACTAGGTGTTAATTCAAATTGCAGTTCAATGCCCGTCAATAAGAGAACATTTCAAAGACAACAGAATCGCTATTTAGAGCACCAGTTTTGTAAGTATTTGTACCATCAAAAGCAACCTTAACTTTCGTTGGCCTTTCGAATGTCTTACTTTCACTTTCACGTCATTCACTTAAACTTTCCTACTTGCTAGATTTGATCAATTTTCCATAGCCTACGTGCACAAGTAGTTTGAGTAAAACTACTGATCTTCATTATCTCCCTGCTTGTTGACTTATCATGTAAGTCAACAAGCTTATCATGTATGGTATTATTTCATGATCGCTAAACATTTGATTCTTTTTAATGTTGTCATCAGATAACAAGATCAACTGCGCTTGTATGTAGGCGCTGCCATTCAGTTGTGGACGTTCGTAAATTGTGTTTATGGGCGGAGAAAGGCAGAGAAAGGCGTAGTTTACACTAGTTTGATAAATGCGACGGAAACTTGGGTCTGACAGCGTTCGCAATCTGCGGTTTGTCCATGACGCTGATAACGCTACGTTCGCAAATGTACGTACATCTGGCCCTGAGAATGCTAGGATTCTTTGGGTTTGATGTACCGGTAACCACACTGGTTTGAGTTCTGTAAGGTCTCAATCAGACGGGATGTGCTTTGCTGCTTGTAAAATGTGAAGAGCACCACTGTTTACTGCTGATACAAAACAACAGAAAAAAAGACATATCTCTCTGCAAAAACAGCATCCTGTCTGATTGAGGCCTGACCCTGCTACTGCAGTCAGTGGTTATGAACAGTGGCCCCTAAACAGATCATCTGGATCCCACTATAATTACAATTTAAACTGCCATATCAAAAGAGTAAAAGTGTAAATCACAGCCTCTATGAAGAAAACAGCCCATCAGGAACTCATGGGAAGGGCCTACATATTGTGTGCTACGAGCTGCCAGTTATGTCTAATGATAAATTAATTACATTAATTTATTAAATAAATTAATTAATTAAGCAATTACAGTATGTTACAGGTTGGAGAGAGGAAAACAGAGAGGTAATCCATAGAATTATTTTTTCAGGCTAATCAAAGATGCATTACAAGCTGTTAAAATAGCCACATATTAAGGGGTTTAAAAAAATATTTGTAAAAGTAGACAGGTTGGCACAGGCTCAATTGTTTGTTAATAGCAATTCAGAGGGAGGCGTGCAGCCACTGATAACAAATCTTTATAGATGCTTACTCAGTTTCTACTAGTTATTTATTGCTTCTGGTCTTTCAAAGTTTGTGTTTATTTTACAGTAAGTAAAATGTGAGGTGTACTAAAAACGGGTCAATATGAGGGGCTCAACATGCCTTTTGCAAAAATGTGAGGCGTAGCAGGTGCACAACACATGAGGTGCTACGTGTGCTTAAGCAGCGAGGAAAACACTGCCAACTGCCAACAATGAGAGTCAGGTCACAGAGCTGCTGGAGAAGATGGACGCCCTTCTCAGCGAGAATAAGGGAGTCTCATGCACCTACGAGATGCATGACAAAGTCCAGAGGGAGGCAAAGAGAGAAATAGAGGAGGCCGAACTGGTCATACGAGAGGAGGAGGTGGGGAGAGAGGGAGAGAGAGATACAGGCTGAAGAGGAGGAGAGAAGACAGCAGGAGGAGAGGAGGAGGTGGGGAGAGAGGGAGAGAGAGAAGTCAGTCTCTAAGTCATAGTCGGAAAAAGTGTTCATGAAGATCATGACGTTAAGTATGGAAGAGCAATCTATCCGTTAATGAAGACATGTAGATGGATAGAAAACATATAGGCCTATAGATAGATAGGTAGATAGATACTTAGCAATTGCCAGACATGGGGGACTCGAGTCACATGACTTGACTCGAGTCAGACTCGAGTCACATTTTTTAAGACTTGAGACTTGCTTGATCAACATGTATAAAAGACTCGACTTGACTTTGACTTGCTATTCGTGACTTGAGACTTGACTTAGACTTGAGACTTGACTTAGACTTGAGACAAATTACTTGAAATGACTTAACTTTTTATTTTTTTCATAGATATTAAGGAGTTAACTTTACGATTTTAGAAAATTTGCTGTTGCATGCGTCACGCGAGTGAACCTGTCATTGTACCAGTGACGCGATGCGACAGACCAACAGCAAGTGCCAGATCAAATGAGACAGACTGAGGTAGGCTAACTTGCAAATATGGAAGGCTCTACGTTTATACCAAAACATAATAATGTTTGGCTTCACAGATGATGTATCGGACAAGTCAAAGGAGAAATGAACAGCAGTCTGCAAGTGTGCAAAATAGCGACATAACCACCACCACGTTGATTTTCATCTGAAGTTAGTCATGTTAGAAACCTAACATCAAATTTGAGGCATGTTAAGAGTTGGCTTTGAATATATTATGCTTTTTAGTTAACGCCATATTAGGTTAAAATGTGTGAAATGGCAAAGTGAAACATTTTCTTGTCTAAGTTTAATCTTGATATATAGCGAAAATGTTGCCAATGTAACCTAAAGTAAGCGCCTCTCTTTCTCCCTCCCTAAACACATCCCTGTTCCAAACGTTACAGCCTAGTAGTAGGCTAACAACAGTAAGTAGGCCTAGCTAACTGCCAGCAATCAGCATAGAAAAGTAGCTTATTTCACATGTTAGGCTAATGTATTATATGATAAAGCATTGACGGTCCTAAACCCTTCTAAAACCCATTGCGCTGTCGCGCTTGTCAAAGTTTGGCAGTGACGTCGGCGGCAGCTTTTGATTGATTGATTAGTTCACTTTTTTAACATTATTGGTTCCCTGGAGATGTGACAGGTCAGGACAGGTGTAACTTGAACTGTTTGAATATATTTTCATGATTTGATGTAGCTTAGGCTACCTAATATTCGAGGCATATTGAAACCATAATAGGCTATTTTATAATAGGTCTTGAAATACATTTATTTTTATTTGTATACATTTCATCTTATCTATAAACCGTTCAGATGTAGGCTATGTGGCTTGAATGAATGCAATGTCTATTTGTTTGTTACAAATAAAACTCCAGCAGTTCATAACTAGCCTATTGTAACTTATTTTAAAATGAAAACATGGGTAAATCATCATGAATTTCAATGATTTGGCTATGACTTGACTTGCTAGACCCAAGCTATGACTTGACTTGACTTGCTTGACTGTCACAAAAAATGACTTGGACTTGCTTGAGACTTGAAGGTTAAGACTTGAGACTTGCTTGTGACTTGCACATGTGTGACTTACTCCCACCTGGCAATTGCCATATAAGAATAATTTCTTAAAGTTAGAGTAAAAAGTGAAAAATCCCACTTTTAATATGATGAAGTCTTTTAAGGTTTTTGATAAAGTACATTTCAGTATTATTATGACCGCTGTGCAGCGAAGCGG
Source organism: Alosa alosa (assembly GCF_017589495.1). NCBI lineage: Eukaryota > Metazoa > Chordata > Actinopteri > Clupeiformes > Clupeidae > Alosa > Alosa alosa. The sequence goes on from NC_063195.1 coordinate 12,444,731, forward strand.
CGTTCATATAGGTTTAGTCAGCCAAATTTCTGTCAAGGATTCCCGGGACACTGTAAGACCGGGGTACACGGAACTTGGTGGGCATGTAACCCCACATGGATAGCATGGAACCATCATTTTTCGTTTTTGATCTGTAGCCCCCCCGCTGGACTGGCCCCCCCGAAAGGAGGGTAGGGCAGACACAGTTTTCTGTGAATATCTTGAGAACCGTAGGGCCTAGGATGACCAATTGTTTCCGTATGTTTGCCTCCAGGGATCATCTTAACCCATTCCATGTGCACACATGTGCATAAACAGATACACACGCACACACATACATTCACAGTAATCATACGTATGACACATACTCACACAGTAGACATATGTATGCATGCACATGCATATGCACAAACACAGGCACGCACACACACACACACACACACACACACACACACACATAAACATAAACATGTACACGCACACATGCAACATGCACACATGCACACACGAATTTCTCAGAATTATGAACAGGCAAGATGGGGGTGGGGTTGTATAAAATTAATTTTACATGTGAAATCTATGAACTAATCATGTTTTGGTACTTGTTGTCTAGCAGATACCAGTGAGAATTCAGTGTGGATAATGCAATTTAATGATGTTTTCTAAACAAAGTTCGGGTGGAGCCTTCGGGATGATTGACAGCAATTAACTCACCCACTGCCGCCGCAGGGTAGGCCTATTTAAGCCGACCTCCTTTTCCATACGTCCACACGGCTCCGGCGTTAGCGGAAATCATTCAGTCTGCGTGATTGTTGCATTGACAAGACAGCTCTCATGGAACTGGAAATCCACGCCTCTTCCAGCGATCTGGAGGACAACTTCGTCCCGCCAACACCCGACACCCAGGGCCCTCCGCCGGGCGAAAATAATCTTATTCGTTCCCCTCGCCGCCAGTGTAGGGAATCCAGGACACATGGTCGCAGAAGGTGCTCCTCTCCTGCCCCCGTGCGGGGCAGCATTTCCCGCTCAGCAGCCTCAACTCGCGGCAGCACCAGGACCCAGCGCCAGCAAGGCGTTGACCCTACCCACTGGACAGTGGCTCGTGATCCGCAGCACTCTCCATTCCAGCGGCGCATCGGCGTTCTGTAGGTCGGACAGGAAGTTCCATCTCCTCCGCCTGCTAACGCAGTCGGATAGCCCGGTCTTTTCGCCCTCCCGCTCCCTCACTTTGTTTTCCTCCCCAGACCAGGAAGCAAGCTGCTCCTTCTGGCATCCCGACAGCGGTTCCTTCCGCCCGCCATTCAGCTGGGCCGGCACACACCACCAGCCACCCCGCGGGGCCGGCACGCCGACAGAACCTTCCGCACCACACGCCAGAGCGCATCATTCCGCTGCTTCAGCCACAGCCACTGCCGCCAGCTGCTCAGGCCCATTCTCGCCGACTTTCTTCCCGCAAGATCTCCTCCCCGATTTCCGGGTCCAACCCCACTTCTCCAGACGGCCCCGGTAGCGACAGCGTCGCTACTCCCCCCAACCCTTCTTTCCCTCCCCCATCCACCTCCCCTAGCCAGGACCCGGTCCAGGGCTGCCCCACCTCCAGTCGTTCCGACGACTGCTCCCTCCCTCCCCCCTTTCCCCCTCCCCTTTCCATTCCGGGAGCCAAGTCTGTACAGCACGCCTCAACTCACGAAGCGTCAGTTAGAAGAGTCACCTCGCTAGCTCCTCATCTCTCTTATGAGTCAGAGCCGGAACCTGGTCTCAGCCGGCGCCGATAGCGACAGCGTCGCTACTCCCCCCTAACCCTCTCTCCCTCCCCGTCCCACTTCCCGCAACCCTGTCCCAGGTTGCTCCCCTTCCGGTCGCGTCAGCGACCGCTCCCTCCCTCCCCCCTTTTCTCCCTTCCCATCTCTTCCCCGGCTCCGCGCTAGACCAGCCCGCCGCAGCGGGTCATCAGCATTCAGCGAGTGCTTTGGATCACGACGTCCCATTCCGGCTTCCAAGCTATTCATTAGCCACAGCAAAGGCCCTGCCACCGCCTCCCCACGCTGCAGCATTCGAACCACCACCCGTCACAGTGTCCACCAGGAACCTCATTTTTTCAGGTGCAGACGTAGACCTTTCTACCATTCTTCCCTCCCTTCCTATTCCCTCTCATAACCGGGATTTAGTTTGCGGCGAACTGGTTTTGTCTTTAAAACATTCTGGCCCAGCATCAAAAATGCTGTCATTCCCCGAGTTCACCGTAGCTTTTACCAACTACACAGAAGTCGTTTGTTTCGCGGTTCCCCAGTCGCGCCAAAGAGCTAAATGACTACCTGGCCATCATCGCCGGCCTAGCCGTATCCTACGGGGGAGCTCATTTTCATACGTAGGCTACCACCGGCTGTTTTCAGCAAAATGCGCTGCCAGAGTCGGCCTCTGGAACCAAAACCCCTACTGGGGCGCGCTCGATATGGAGCTCCATAACCGCGTTTTCCCTAGGACTTAAGCCATCTTGTCCCCTCTGCAATAGCCCCAGTCACGGGCGGTCGGTGTCCACTAGTAAACTCATTCCCCAGGGCAGCCCTTTCATCTCGCATCTCCTAAACTCGGCTCCAGCAACCCCATCTCGAAGGCGTCATTATCTCTAGATGCCCAGTGTCTGGCCGATATCAAACTCTGGAGGATGTTTTAGGGCGAATGGAATGGTCTGTGCATGTTCTACGACGACTGCCAATCATCTCCAGAAGAGCTCCAGTTGTACACCGACGCAGCCCCCTCAACAGGCTTCGGAGGCTTTTTCAAAGGGCGCTGGTTTGCATCCCCGTGGCCACTAGAGTTCAGAGAGCTAACAACTGGAAACGAATCGTCAGCCATGTTCGAGCTCTACCCCGTAGCCATCGCGGCCCTACCTGGGGGAAGGAGTGGACCTCCAAGAGTGTGCTAATCCACAGCGACAACGAAGCCGTAGTGCACGTCATTAATAACTCGAGCTCAAAATCGCCTGCGCTTTCCCCTCTTATTAGGCGTCTAATCTGGATAGCAGCCAGCTACCAGCTTATTATAAGAGCCGCGCACGTCCCCGGTTGCCACAATGGAATTGCTGACTCTCTCTCTCGTCTTAAATTCCAGAGATTCAGAAGCTTGGCTCCAGAGGCGGACCCATTACCCTACTCCACTCCCCAGCTTTTCGGGACCATCTTCCCATAAACCACCCCTCAGCTATCTTCAGCCCATCACGGCCGACCTAGCCCTTCAAGCCCCTCGCACCCAGGACCATGCAGTCCTACTGGACTGCTTGGTGCGTCTTTCAAACAGTTCCACGCCAAAGCACTCACTACCATTTCCCAGTTTCGATGCAGTCACCATATCATCATTTATCACCTACGCCCACACTTCACTCGGGATCAAAGTCTCTTCCATTAGAGTCTACCTAGCTGGCATTCATTTCTTCTACAAACGCCCCCACGGCTCCGAATGCCCCTTCTCCGACACCAGGATAGGCTTGTTAATTAAAGGTATCCGTAGGCAACATCCAGTCCCCCAAGACTCCCGCCTTCCCATTACCTCAAGCATTCTCGCCACCTGCCTCGCTACCCAGCCATAAAGGGTTCATGTCACCGCATTCCGATTCCACCATCTCCGTTATGTTTCTACTGGCCTTTTTTGGGCTGCTGAGATGTAGCGAGTTTACATGCCCTTCGTCTCTCTTCATTCCCGATGTCCACCCGTGCATCGCAGATCTAGAGCAGCTAGACCAAGACACCATTCGATTTACCATCAAACAGAGTAAAACCGATCAGTCCCGAAAAGGACACTCCATATTCATATTTAACTCCGCCTCAGATCTTCAGCCTTTCCAATACCTATCTCACTACATCTCATATCGGTCAGCTCAAGCTTCGTCTACTAGCCCGCTCTTCGTGTCAGACGAAGGGCTACCCATCACTCGCCACAGATTCCAGACACTCTTAAAAACCATTATAGTCAAATCTGGTTTTCCCGCGGATCGCTACTCCGCACACTCCTTCAGGATAGGAGCTGCCACAACAGCTGCTCAACGGCTTATCGAGACAACAAATTAAAAATACTGGGCGTTGGTCCACCGGATGCCTACCAGTCTTACATCCGCTCCAATCTAGCGGATTTACGACTCGCTCAGCAAGCACTTATGTAGTTGGTAGCGGCCTTTCTCTGTGATCTTTTGGGGTGCAAGCGGACCCCTACTCCTCCATTTCACCAATTGCCCTTTTACTCATCCTCCTTACACAGGGGGGTGCAAGCGGTCATCGCTCTATCGCGATATCCGCTCCAGGCATTCCAGGACCACGGACAGCTACCTTGCCAAACACGCACTTCTCCCATACATTCTAGTCTAGCTGAAGCAATCATATAGAAGGGCGAACTAGTGAAGTGAGACCGTTAGAATCATTTCAGTGTGATTTATTTTTCTGGAAAAAATGTGCTGGATTGGGCGGCGGTCATATTTTGTACCGCTCTGCGGTACATCTAGTTTTGTCTTTAAACTGCAATAAAATGCCATAATGTGTTTAAAAGTTTTGCATTTCAAACCGCACAATCAACTACACGTGGCAGGAACAATACAATAGAAAGTAATGGTGGAGAATCAAATGCCAATCTGGTATTGAACACTGACAAATGTTCTAGCCACTAGGTGGCAGTATGTTCCACACATTAACTACTGTAATAAGGTGAATCTGCAGCCTCTCACTTAAAGGGACACCAGGCAACGTTTTCGTGTTAATTACTCATCTTTGTAAGTCGTTATATGGTTAAATGACTCGTTACAGGGCAAATGAAGACTCTCTCGCCCGCCCCTACTGCCTGTAGGAAGAATATCCCGCTTGCAAGTTCAGTGTATCCTACCCGCCGACCGAGCAGGCAGGCTAACGAAATGCTAGAGATTGTTGCAAACGTGTGTATAATGTCAGAGCCGGCGAAGAAGCAACGAAAACCCTTGACAGAAGATGCAAAGAAAAGGAAAAGAGCTTCAGACCGAGCGAGGGGGAGTTTCGTAGAGAAAAAGCATCAGGCTTGCCTGGTGTCCCTTTAACTGATAGCAAACCCTTTATAGATGCTTACTCAGTTTCTACTCGTTATGTATTACTTCTGGTCTTTCAAAGTATGTATTTTGCAGTAAGTACCGATTCTTGGTTTAATATTGAGAATATAGGGAGACCGGGGACAGTTGCAACAGGGGATGGTTGCAACATGTCAATTTTTTTTTCCAATCAGAAACAAGGTAGAGTGATGACACTCACACTGCATATGCTCAGTTGGATGCCCCCCTTAGCAGAGAAAAAGCAAGGAGATTCCTGAACTGCTCCAGGATTTATTGTAAAAAAACTGTTTTTTAGGTATGAAAGTATTTATTTTCTTGAGCTTTGTTTCTGTTAAACTGCTGTCACTGTTTTTGTGATTCAGCTCAAACTTATATGATTTAAATTAGTGAAATGTTAACTTTAAGCTACTATGGTTAGCATGTGTCAAGGTCCCCTTGTTTAGCTAGCACATGAGGTTTTATCATGGCTGACAGGAAAGGGGACAGTTGCAACAACTGTTGCAACTGTCCCCGTACAGTCCTGTACAATGCATAAATATGATCATATAAAATATATATTTTTAAAAACATGTTTTACATGGCAATAGTCTAAATAAAAGTGAATTGCCTCCCAAATTGTTCCATTCTTCCTATGTCACTAAAGTCCTACTGTATTTTATATCAATTTCAATATTTGACATCTGCACATAAGGCCTACTCATCTAGACAAATCTATAATTGTCATCTAATCAAAGCTGGTGAATAAATAACACTGTAATATTATTATAACTTACATAACTTGTATTTACATACAAAAATAATCATTTTGCTGCACTGACATATATTGTAATATATTGTATTTTTAACATGTTGCAACCATCCCCAAACAATGTTGCAACTGTCCCCGGGCCCGGGGTCAGTTGCAACATCTGACTCCTTACATTCAAATGCAAATTGTGAAAAATGTAGATTCTGTAATTATCTTTAAATGGTTTAGACTATTAACAGACATATGTAAGTGTATTGTATAAAAAATTGGTTTGTCTAATCCAAACCGTCTCTGAGTAACAGAGCCAAATGCAAAAAGCGTTGCAACTGTCCCCAGTCTCCCCCAGATCAGACAGGATGCATATTAAGAATATACAGATCAGACTTTGCCACTTGTAAAATGCGAGTAAAAACGGGAAATGTGTAAATACACTGCTCAAAAAAATGAATGGAACATTTATAGTTGTTTTTACATCCACAATTGTTAAAACACATTTTTTGAAACCTTCCACCCTTTTCTCCATTCTCAAATAGAGAATGTCTGACAGTTCTTGCAAAATAAAACACTCGCCTCAAATTTTACTTGTGCTCAGAACCAAACAGTATGAGAGTATCCAGTGTATGACTGAAGTGTTCCCTTAATATTTTTGAGCAGTATATATTGTTGACATTTGCAAATAAATATGTTTGGCTTTGTGTGTGGGAGGCGTGGATCCAACGCCTCCCACACACAAAGCCAAGCACATTTATTTGCAAAGTCAAAAATATATTTACAAATACATGCATATTTGTACAAATTACTTTATATATTCTGTATGTCACATTTGTATTTGTGTATTTGTGTTTGTGTATTTACAAATACACGTCTATTTGTGCATATATTTTCGAGTATGTTCAAATATTTTTAGACAACTCTACCTCCATATAGGGACATGTCCTCATCGGCTCCTTCATTGAGAAAAGGGAGGAACACCCTCCCTAAAATTTTAGAGAAAAATAAAGAATATATAAAGTGAATTACTAATCTGATAAATTACTGTTAATATTACTATTTTTAACATTTTGAATGAACAAAATTGTTCCCCTAGGTCAAAATGCCAAAAGCAATTTGCCTATCGCTATTGGATACGGCAATTAAATTACTGTATGGAGGAGCTTCCTCCTCAAGCCCCTCATTGAAGTCCATTATAAACAGCTCTGACCCCAGCGGAATTTTCAATTGCGATAGGGGGTGCTGTTTTTAGCGGCAACGGTGCAAGAACGTTATCTGCAGTCATACAGCTAAGAATCTTGTGTTGAACGGAAAGCTTGTTTTTTGCTCGTGAAATAAACAGTACAATGGGATCAGAGGACAATGTCCATCTTTTATACGTTCAAATACAGTGCGAAGGTTGGGATCAAAGCAGGAAGACCAGTTCCAAAAATTCCTATTCCAAAAAAAGATGGTAAGGCTAGTGTAGGCCATAGACATAATATACATAGGCAAAGATCATCGACCGCTACCTCCTTACTAGCTGGCGAGATTTGGAGCCGCCATCTTGGACCCGGTCATCCACTCCACTCTACTGTAATCTGTTTGGCGGTGAGATGAGCTGTCAGCGCTTAATTAATCATATCTCACTGAATACCGAACAGATTCTCCAGTTTTTTTTTACTGCAAAGGTCATACATGTAGCTATGATACAGGACACATGATTTAGCGTATTTTCATATTCATAGTGGGTTTAACAGTAATAGAATATTCTGATATATGATATAAAGTGACCTGACGTCCGATATTAAAACTGGGAACATAATCCATGTTTGACAGCATAGACAAAACTAGTTTGATACAAGTTTAATGAGTTAAATATAGTTCACAGTTGACAGAAAAGTTCCATCAACAGCATTATTCACAGTCCACAGAAAGGTTCCATAAACATTTAAGTGAGATCAGTGCCATTCAGACATCTGAGGGGTATTCCAAGTAGGCCTATGTGGTTTAGTGACAAACTTGGGTAAATTGACTCAGAATAAGTTGTAAACCTCCCAGTAGAAAAGCTGTATGATACAGGAAACATGGTTGTGTGTATTTTAATATTCATAGTGGGCTTAACAGTAATAGAATATTCTGATATATGATATATTATAAAGTGATGACATCCAATATAAAAAACTGGGAACATAACTAATCCACTTTTGACAGCATAGACAAAAACTGGTTTGATACAAGTTTTAATGAGTTAAATTTACAGAAAAAAATCCATTAACATTTTCAGTTCAGTGCCATCAAAAATAAAGTGATGAACAGACATTGGTGTGGCATAAAGGAAATGGAGTAACTGGGTTCAATATCAACAGCATTTGTTAGACAAGTTCCATAAATATTGTAAAGTGCAAGTTTGTAGGTTTGTTTCTGATCCTTAAAAAACAGACATTGGTTTGGCATAGTAAGTGTAACAGTTCATCAATTCAAGACAAAAAGGTGACTTGTCACTTGTACAGTGTCAATGGGTTCATCAACAGCATCTGTTATTTACAGTTCACAGAAAGGTTCCAGCCCCAATGAAGAGATTAAATAAAAAGGAATTAAGAAACATTTTAGAAACTTCTAAGATCAACCCGTTCATTGCAATCAGTAAAGAACCGGGGAGTGTCTTCACAGGCTCAGTGAGACAGAGTTACCGTCATGCAGTTGGTTCTATGATTTCGACAACTGGTGCATGTCATTTTGTATGTTCCCACCTTGCTAAAATTGCTTGGGTACACTTTGGCTGAGAACAAAAAGTGCTTCAGACAGCAGGTGGGCAAATAAGATGGCATAGTAAACTGGGTAAACTCCATAAAAGAGGACTGAGTCAACCAGACGATGGGAAAATGGGACACAGAGTGGCGAATGCAGGTGATGAAGGTGGAGCTCATAAATCAAACATTCAGTCACAGTGTAGCAGATGCCCTGCAGTACTGCAATGAAGAGCTGCACCTTCCTCAGTTCCAGGGGTGTGAGGAGACCGTTCAGTTCATTCACAGTCTTCTTGAACAAGGCAGTTGTTCTGGAGAGATACAAAATAATAAATAAATGAATGAAAAGGAATTTGAGAGGCATCTTATTCTTGTTAGGGTAAATGACATGTGAATAATACAGTGTGGGGCAAGCTACTTCGAAATTTTAGTGAGCTAAACTATCAGTTACTCTGCCATGAATAAAACACTACACAAAACTACCACCCAGTCAAATGTATTAGTAGCCTAACACAAACACAGCAGTAGGCTAGTTCACTACATAGGAAGCTACTTTAAATTGTGCTAATTTCACATGACAAGAACAGTGTAGCTTGTCTGGCTAAGCTACTTGATAAATAAAGAAGTTGAGCTATTGAAAAGTTACTTTATTCAGGAAATAGTGAGGGCTACCACCAACACACTTAGGCTACAAGTAGCAGCTAGCGATTGCCCAATAGGCTAGTCTGTGCCACTTGTGTAAAATTCGCCGGCCAAATCTAGTATGATTTATTTCTACAATAGCCTTCTTGTGTCAGTTGTAATCTAACTAGTTGTACCGCATAGCGGTACAAAATATGACCGCCGCTCAGTCCTGTACATCCGTTCCGCGAAAATAAATCACACTTCATTTTGTCTCCATATTTTACTCCATCCCCCACTCTTGAAACTTTTGTGTATGCTTGTTTGGCATGCCTGAGTGTGTGTGTGCGGCTGCACAGAAAGTAGCCTACTGGTGCTGAAAAGGTGAATAGATTGTAGAATAGCCAAAGAAGATGTAGCATTGTTATAAAACCTTTAAAATCTCTAAACAATCACAAGTAGGGCAGTTCATCACAGTTCATCCATTGCAACTGGATTGATGAAAGGTCACTTACACCTGTAGGCTACATTGTATTTGGGAAAAGCAAAAGGTATCAGCATAATGTTATTTATTTATTTATTTATTTTTTGTGTATTTATAAACAAAACATCTCTATCAGTTCCATGCCGTTTTCAACAGCTATCAAAAACAAAGGTCATTTTGGATGGATGGATTTTTTGTGAATGTTTCTTCTTCTACATAAGATTTTAGTCATCTTTAGTTCATGTAATACTTTATTGTCAATGCACAAATTAAGTAACAGTAGTCTGAAACGTTATTGTTAATGCACAAATTAAGTAACAGTAGCCTAGTCTGAAACGAAATACTGTTTTACATCTAACCAGTGGTGCAAATAACTGACATGTCCAAATGGGCCTTGATGAAATGCGTCGCTAGACTGTTCATACACATTTTAACGGGCCAAATTTGAAGAGCTTTTGTCCGTTATTGTTCGTGCAAATATAGGCTGATTCATGTTCCCTTGCATTGTGTAACTGAGGTCCATGGCTAGTCTGGCTTTCATCAGACCAAGCTCAATCTTTTAAGAAATCAAAAAATAAATAGCGGGCAGATCAGGCTGGGTTCACCCAGCCTAGTCCATAGGCACCGATATTGTTTAATTTTCGATTGAGATATACACGCTCTGGCTATTCTAAATGCAAAAATGCATCAGGGAGTTATGACAAAACGGTAACTAACAAACTAGATCCTAATAGAAAGCTGTTAGCTTCCCTAAGCTACAGGGAGGATTATAAGGTAGGCCTATTTACAACATAAATTGTCAATAGGCTATGCTGGCGACACAAATAAAATCTCCTTTGGAAATCAATGGCTTACGCCTTACAGTATCAAGCGGACTTAAACTGCCATATTGTGGCGAAAAATTGTAATAACATTCAAGCAGCTCCATGAGTCAAGGAAAGCGCGAATGAAGTAGCCACTTCTAGATGGGACCCACTACACAGTAGCTTAAGGTGTGTTGCTAAAGCAGCCATAATGAAATGAAGGTGTCATTGTTTGGATACTTCACACACACGTGCTTTTTAATTTCACAAGACTACAACTACCAAGCTGGAATCAAAGCACATCGATTCCCCTCTCACACCCTGCACGCACTTAAAACAAAATAAACAGGCATCTCAGTCTCACGCATGTATAGGCAAAACTGTATCAGACCGGTGTAACATTGGTAAATCTTCCATTGCACAGAATGATTTTGTAGCACGTGCAATAAATGACAGTCGAAAGATACAAACAGTGCTGCTATCAATTTGCTTGGTATAACCGCATTTATAGTTTTCTACAAATCCAATCAATCAAATGCCTCCATCACTCAACTAACGCTAACGGTAACATTACCTAGGTCCTTATTGATATTACAAGATTAAGCGTACCTGCAGTAAAAAAAACAAGCATGTCCGATAAACATCCTCAGATTTATTTCGCTTCAAGAAGAAATGGGAATTACACTTCATGTGAACATCGTCCTATCCTTATTAGATGTCCGCTGCGGTAAATTACAGTCCTTGTAGGAAGCGTCCATTGTTTTTTCCAACCCACTTTTTTTAACTTCCAACAAAATTACGTCTCACTGCAACGATCGCCATCTAGTGGACAAAGCGACTACTTATCGCCAATACTGAAAATGCAGCCATGATGATGATGATGAATATTTATTTTGGCTTTCTTTTTAATCCTACTGAATTTGTAATTATGTATCGGCCGTTCTAATACCGATAGTATGTGGGTGCCTGTGTGTGTGCATGTGTATATGTGTGCACCGCCATTTACAGGCCAATGAGTGTACAGTCACTAAATGTACACATAACCTATTTTTTTTAGACCCCCATGGATGAAATTCTACGAAACTTGGCATACCCCAGAGAATGCCAGGTCAATCATACACATACAATTTGGTGCAGTTCTGAACATCTTAACTGAAGATAGGGGCAATTAAAGCAGAATAATATTGCATTTTCATTTTTTTTTTACGGGGGTGGGGTGCAAATCACAAATGAGTGATTATGAGCCAGGTTGATGTGGGCCCTTGAGACCAACATACCATAAAAGATTCTTCATCCTCAGTGCCACGGTTCAGGTAGTTATTTAGGAAAAACTGTTTTTTTTTTTGCGGTTCGGGGGCCCAGCCCGGGGGGGGGGGGGGGGGGGGGCTGGTGTTGGTCCCCGGGGACGAAATTAAATTTTTCCGTAAAAGTCTAGTGGGGCTACATACTCACCAAATTTCATGTACCCCGCTGGTTCGGTGTCCCGGGTATCAATGACCAAAAATTCAGGGATTAGATGACGGGAAAAATTCTTGAATTATGTGCATGTGTGCGTGTACAAATTTATGTTTATGTGTGTGTGTGTGTGTGTGTGTGTGTATGTGCGTGCTTGTGTGTTTGCCTGCGTATGTGTGTTTGTGCATGTGCATGCATGCGTACATATGTCTACTGTGTGAGTATGTGTCATCAATTATGATTACTGTAAATGTATGTGTGTGCGTGTGTATCTGTTTATGCACATGTGTGCACATGGAATGGGTTAACATGACCCCTGGAGGCAAACATACAGAAAAAATTGGTCATCCTAGGCCCTACAAAAATTGGTCACCCTAGGCCCCTCAAGATATTCACAGAGAACTGTGTCTGCCCTACCCTCCTTTCGGGGGGTCCAGTCCAGCGGGGGGGCTACAGATCAAAAGCGAAGAATGACGGTTCCATGCTATCCATGTGGGGGTACATGCCCACCACGTTTTTGTGTACCCGGTCTTTCAGTGTCGGGAATCCTTGTTGGTGTATGCGTCACTAAATGTACACATAAATTATTTTATTGTAAGGCCCCCCATGAACGAAAGTACACAAAACTTGGCATGCATTCGGAGGGTGTCATAATGATCCTACACTTTTAATTTCGTGCAGTTTTGACCTTGTCAGCCAGAGATATTGTGATGAAAACACCTAATTTTTGCTTTTTTAATTTTTTAACTAGGTGGCGCTATACATGAAATAAGTGGTAATGGGATGGGTTGACATGCCCCCTTAAGACCAACATACATAAAAAAGGTGGACCTCCTAGGCCCTACGGTTATCGAGATATTCACAGAATACTGTCTCCGGCCACCTACAGGCCAGTTGGTGTATAGTAACATAAATTAATTTATTTTCTGGCCCCCCATGAACGGAATTCCACAAAACTTGGCGTGCATACAGAGGGTGTCATAATGATCCTACAATTCCAATTTCGTGCAGTTTTGACTATGTTAGGTCACAGATACCTTCAATTACAACACCTCAGTTTTTACTTTTTTGTGTTTAACTAGGTGGCGCTATATATGAAATGAGTGGTTATGGAATGGGTTGACATGGCCCCTTGAGATCAACATACAAAAAAAAAATGGTCCTCCTAAACCCTACGGTTTTCAAGATATTCACAGAAAACTGTGTCTGCCCTTCCCTCCTTTCGGAGGGTCCAGTCCAGCGGGGAGGCTACAGATCAAAACGAAAAACGATGGTTCCATGCTATCCATGTGGGGTTACATGCCCACCAAGTTTCGTGTACCCCGGTCTTTCAGTGTCCCGGGAATCATTGACGGAAATTTGGGCAAAAAAAAAAAAAAAAAAAAAAAAAAAAAAAAAATCTGACTAAACCTATATGACCGCCGCTTCGCTGCGCGGCGGTCATAATAATCTAACGGTTCACCCATAGCCGGGTGAACACCGAGTAAACATAGCCTAGCTAGATGGGTACGATTTTCATACAGTAATATCAAAGATTGCTCCTTCTCAGCTCTCTGGTAATATTCTATTCACAAAATACAACCAATAGTACGGTTATGTTAAATCTTACTTGTGAAAAGTAAATCCCCCGAGTATGGTCCGCCGATTTGAGAAGGAACATGCTGCACAGTGCTGTCATCTTCTGTCTTCTGCTGCAACCAAGGGGGCAGGCGAATTCCCGGAAGTAGAAGAATCGACGTAGGCTGGAGGGACCACCTCTCTGCTAACTCCCATAGAAGTCCATTCATTCTAGGATTTTTTTGAAATACCATAACTTCATATAACATATATCCTGTGCCGATATTGTAGCTTCTGTGTAATCCACATAAACACTACAAAGGCAAAACAGACTCCACTACCTCGTCCGTAACGTTGGTTACCCGTAAGAAGAATGGTAAGCTTGTTCGGTTGGAGGGAAGCTAGCTTTGACGTAATCTCTCTTTTCGGCGCCGTGAGGGAGATAACCGTATTATTTGGATAAGAAGCTCAGTCCACCTTACTGTCTATGACGGTAACTCATAAGCAAAACCTAGCATACACGACCGTATGTTAAGGTAAAGCATTACACAGAGGCAACCTAATAATAATAAAAAAGTAAACCTAATTTTTTTAAAAACGGCACTAATCATAGCAGAGGTTTTTGATGGATTGACCGTAGGTCGGAAAAGTGGAAAGAAGATTAGCTTCAAGGCTATAACCTTTTTGTTTTGTTGACTGTTTTTGAAGATGATCATGTATGGTAGCTTCAACATTAATTTAATTTTGGTGAGGATGATATTAATAATAATACATAAATAAATGTTTAACTTTGATGACTTTGAAGGCGAAGGAAGTGTGAGAAGAATTTCTGTGTATCTATCATATGAGTTACAAGATTCAGTTCGATGGCTAACGTCACAAAGTTAAGTGTGAGTCTGCGCAGTACTGGGGGGACCAACTGAAAAATCGTTCTATTTGACTCAGTGCCCTCCCATTGAAAACGACGGAGTCTGTTCGTCCATTTCTTTTACTGTCTATGGCTGCAACGCAACGAGGAGTATGACCGGTCCAAGATGGCGGCCGGATTTCTTGTTTCCAGCAGCCAATGCGGCGTCTATGTATGTTATGTCTATGGTGTAGGCTACTGAATGCTATATAGTATGACAAATGGCTAACTGGTAATGTTAGCACAGAAAACAATCAGCTATAGCCTACAGCTGCTGGCCTGTTACAAACGTGGACAGTTCATTTGGTGATAAAACATTTTTGGATAGTTATGCGTTGTTATAATCATCCAAGTTATGCCTTAAAGGGACACCAGGCAACGTTTTTGTGTTAATTAATCATCTTCGTAAGTCGGTATATGGTTAAATGACTCATTACGGGGCGAATGAAGGCTCTCTCGCCTGCCCCTACTGCCTGTAGGAAGAATATCCCACTTGCAAGTTCGGCGTATCCTACCCGCCGACCAAAGCAGGATCAGTTTACAGCACAGAGGCAGGCTAACGAAACGCTAGAGATTGTTGCAAAAGTGTGTATAATGGCAGAGCCGGCGAAGAAGCAGCGAAAACCCTTGACGGAAGACGCAAAGAAAAGGAAAAGAGCTTCAGACCGAGCGAGGGGGAGTTTCGTAGAGAAAAAGCATCAGGCTTGCCTGGTGTCCCTTTAACTAAACAATTGTTAAATAATGTTCTTGTTGTTAATATGTTATTGTTACTAACTGTATCTTTGGATGGTAACATTGTTAATGAATGTTTTAGACCATGATGCATTCCTGTAATGACGTCTTCAGTAACATTTGCCTTTCGAGTATAAATGCCCACTTAGCTTACAACCTGTCTTTAAATTATAGCGATTTGGCTTTAAAAACAATAGCATGTTACAAATAACCACATTTAAGGTCTAATTTTTAATGGTAAATAGTTCCATGGTTTTATAAAACAAGTATCTATTTTTAGTGTTAAAGACTTTTCTGCAAATGTATTACATTGAGCAAAACCTCCAGACTTTTCATAATTTTGCACATCTGGAAAACAGTATTTCATAACTAGACCTACATATCTTCCCTGACTTCCCAGACCTAAATTTACATTTATTTACATTTACATTTATTAATTTAGCACTATTATCCAAAGTGACTTATTGCACAACATTGCCAGTTAACATGCTACATAGTACATACTGCTGCTATAAATGTGTCTGGTGGCCTACATACTCTATTGTTCACATATTGCCACTAACACCAATCAAGCGGACATTCCTTCCTCCGTTATTTTTCACTGAGATATAAAGAGAAGGTGTAGTCTGTGCGCTGGTGGCAGATAGGCAGTTCCCCTCTGTGACTCATGGTCTCTGCTAGTGACTGCAGAGCCTTCAGACGTCACTCAGGGGAATTTCTCAAGAGGCCAGTCCTGCCTCTGTGACACAGGCCTCAAATCTTATCAAATCTCTATTTGCATACGGCCTCCCAAGCAGGTACAGCAGAGGAGTGTGCAAGGGTGACAGCAGAGGAGTGTGCAAGGGTGACAGCAGGGGAGTGTGCAAGGGTGACAGCAGAGGAGTGTGCAAGGGTGACAGTTTCACTATGAGGCCACGAGGTGTCACGGGAGTTGCAGTTCTGTCAAGACTTAAGCACTTTGTCCACTGCATTGGCGAGTAAAATTTTGGTTGGGGTTGGTGGCAGTTGGTTTACCTGCCAATGGCAGACAAGCCAAAAACGTAGTTTTATACCCTGTTTGTACTCCTGCTGTTCTATAAACAGGTATTCTATTGAGATGATTTTGTAAATCACCTAGCAGCTTTTAGACTTCAGAACATTAAAATAGCTGAAAATAACACTGTTTCAATTTGCATTCTTCAGCTAGAAAATATGGGTGTCCATCGTTCCATAGATGTTACAGCTTTGCGTAATAATAGTGCACTGTTCATGATGCCTTACCAAAGCACTCTTGATTTCATGCATAGACGCCCTGGAGCAAACTGTTCACCACAGATCTCTGTGTCAGATAGGTGAGGCCTAGAGTGAGGGAGAGGGTGTTTGTGTGTGTGTGTGTTTGTGTATGTGTGTGTAGTGGTGGTGGTGGTGGTGATGGGATGGGGGGGTTGGTCTTGTTGGTGTCTCAAAGATGTCTGAAATGGAAAAAAAAAGTGTCCTGACCAAGTCACGTCAAACCTATGACTGAGTTCCTGACAGCTGTAGAGGCAACATTTGGTCGGTAGGGCTCAAACGCAGCTATTCTGAAAGGGTCTGGACGTGGCATAGAGAAAACATGGCTGGAGAGCAAGACAGTAAGAACAACACACAACATCCATCTGAGGTTCAGCAGAGCAAGGCAGGTGGAAATATCCAGCCACCTTCTAACATCAGTAAGTTTCTCATTCAATCATTGAAATGTGATGAGTGATTGGAGTTTGCAGTTTCTCTCTCTCTATGTGTGTGTGTGTGTGTGTGTGTGTGAGAGAGAGAGAAGGTGTGTGTGTGTGTGTGTACGTGTGTATGAGGGTAACATGTATTTGTTATCATTTATAGCTGGTCTCCGAGTTCAACTTCCCACATTCATAAAAAAATCAACAACAGCAGGAATAGGAGCAGTGACTGGAGAGGAAATCCCTCCCCCAAAAACTTCTGAAAATGGTAAAAATCACACAGCAAAAATAGTTTACATCAATTACTAATTACCAATAACTAATATTATTACTATCATCACCTGTTCAGTTTTGCCCCTATTCAGGTCTGTGTCTGTTTTGTTTGACTTTTTATTTTTAATTGGCTGAAAATTGTTCATTTATTTTGTTTTCCTTTTGGGAGTGTGGTGTGTCTATGATGATTTTTTATTGTGGTTGTTTTGTTGATGTTTGTATGAATTTGTGTTTCAGTTTGTGAATGTGGTTATTATCTTGATGTTTATGTGTGGATTTTTTCTTGTGCTTGTTTTTGTTTGTTTTTGTTTTGTTTTTGTTTGTTTGTGTTTGTGTTTGACAGGCACTGTTGGGAGCATTTCAGCTTCTCTGGCTGTGCTGCTGTTTGGCGTTGTTCTCTTGATTCTTTTCCTGGTCAGGAAGAAATGTCACAGAGGTAGGACTATCTCTCCCACACACACACACACACACACACACACACGCGTGAAAACACACAGGCGCACACACACACACGAAAACATACAGGTGCGCACACGCACACACACACACACACACACACACACACACACACACACACACACACGAAAACACACAGGCGCACACACACACACACACACACACACACACGCACACACACACACACACACACACACACACACACACACACACACACTCATCCGTACACACACACGCACATGATAAACACATGTGCATGTGTTTTGCATGTCAATTATTTACAAATGCTCCCAGAGCTGCATGGTCTACTGTGCTTTTGACAGACACATTTATAACCCTCAGAAAGGAACACACAAATGTTTTTTTTCTTGACAGAGCACAAAATGTGAAGCCCCCCCCTCCCCTCTTCTCTCCCTCTCTCTCACTCTTTTTCTCTCTATCTATCTCTCTCTTCATCTCTCTCTCTGATTGGTCTCAGGGTATGGACGCACACAGAGCAGGATGAGCACTCGTGCAGGAAACCACACTGAGGTATAATAAATCCCCCGAGTAAAAATAGACACTCACACTCAGTGCAGACTCAGCTATTTGATAAGGCCACCCTGCATTTAATGCTTTAGGTGTTTAGTGAAGTGGTTTAGCACAGTCTCCCAATATGGGCTGTTATCTATTGGTTTGTTAATGTGTTTTGTCCATGCTATTTATTATATTGATCTCTCTCTCTTTTTCTCTCTCTCTCTCTATCTCTATCTCTCTCCCTCCTTCCCTGGATGGCTTGACAGAAAAAAACAACCCCCATATTTTCATTTAGAGTTTTTGTGTTTATTTTGTGTTTCCTCCTCTGTCTGTCCCCTCCAGGTGGCCCCAGCCGATGGCGTTTACGAGGAGGTCAAGGAAAATGGCCGCCCCTCACGACTGACCAGGCCTGGCTGCCTCTATACCCCACACCAGACGGATGACCACACACACCGCCACGTTACCTGCTCGGCCCCTGCTTGTCGTCGACCCCTCGTACAACATGCCTCCTACAGTGTAATTCAAATACACGCCTTCCCATCTGATGAGCTGGCTGACCGTAAAGGTCAGTTACCCACAATCCCTTGCGATGACCCCGCGTACAGCCTCCTTCAATCACCCAAAATGACTCCTGATGATTCTGCATGCAGTGCTGGGGAGCCAAGGGACTTCCTGGTTGATGACCCTGGTTACAGTACTGTTCAATCACGCACGATCACGACTTCCTCTGGCGACACTGTGTACAGCACTCTTCAACTGGACACAGTTGTCATTCCTAATGTCTAATGTTTGCCTAAATTAGATTTTGAAAGCCTAACATGAAGTGAGGCTTCAGAGAGGTCACTGGGAAACTTTTGTTGTTTTTGCATCAACCATCCTGACTTTATTCTGCTTTGTGCTACCAGATGGCTCAATTTGCTGATATTATTGAGTCTGTCTCTTTGTTCTGGTGTAAACAGCTGAACATCCTCCTCAGAGCCGCTCTGTCAATTATATTGCATGTTTGCTGAAATAAATATCTTTGTGTTTTATACTCATTAAAAGCCCTTTCATGTATGTTCTGAAGAGTACCTCATGGCTATGCAGTAGGGCAATTCCACGGAAAATTGACTTTTTGTCACATCCATAATGCCAGTGAAATGCCTTGACATTTGTATGATGTGAATGATGACATTTATTTTTTTGTGCATTTTTTCTCATGTACATTCTTCAGCCAAAAATAGCAAATGCTCAAATTTCATGTAATCATTCACATCATACCATACCATCACATTTTATTGGCGTTATGGATGTTACAAAAAATGTAATTTTCCATGGAATTGCCCAGTAGCATTTAGTAATGGTCACCTAATTTGGAATAAGAAAATCTCTCACATTATATTAAATATTGTATCTTCTTGCACAACTTCATTGTCTTACAGTAATGCCTCTGGTCATGAAGAAAAGGTAGTAAGGTAGCATGTAGTAAAGATCACATACATTTTAATAAGATTTAAACTATCAAAAATATTTTAGTATCTTACACAACTTTATTGTCTTTTATATTAAAGTATTGCCTCTGGTCATGAAAAAAAGATTCCAGATTAATCTACCCTGTATAATAACAGTATATGATAAGTATATATACTTTTTTGATCCCGTGAGGGAAATTTGGTCTCTGCATTTAACCCAATCAGTGAATTAGGGAAACACACTCAGCACACAGTGAGGTGAAGCACACACTAATCCCGGTGCAGTGAGCTGCCTGCATCAACAGCGGCGCTCGGGGAGCAGTGAGGGGTTAGGTGCCTTGCTCAAGGGCACTTCAGCCGCGGCCCACTGGTCGGGGCTCGAACCGGCAACCCTCCGGTTACAAGTCCAGAGTGCTAACCAGTGGGCCACGGCTGCCCCTGATAATCTGAGGTGTGGTGGGACTATTTAAAGTTTTATTTTAGCAATGTCTAGTTAGTAGAGAATATATAATGACGCATGCCAAATGTGTACACAAGTGCTCAGAGGTGAGCAATAGCTAAGTCATCAGTCTGCTCCAGAGGTCTCCATGCAGACAGCATGTAGTTGAGTGCTTTTCCACTCCCCACTATTTCCGCTGCTGCCCCCTAGTGGCAGCAAAGGGAGTAGGTCAGCTACACGTTGCTGTTCTATGTGTCCTTGTCTCATCAAGAGCTCTGTAGAAGAGTTGTGTTCTCTTTTACTGTGTTACTGATCTGCTCATTTAAAATGTGAATCAATGATCCCATGACAGATGATGAGCTGAGCAAGTTTATAATGCAAGCATTCGTTTCACACTCTTATTGGGCCTGCACAGTAAATAGATGAATGTTGACATTTTAGGGATGGTGTTGAATAGAGAGTGTTTTTTTTTTTTTTACATCACATAGTGACTGCTAGTGTTGCCTGTGACTCATTTCTGTTGTTATATCAGAGTGTTCAGGTATTTGGTAACACCTGTGCTTTCCCTACTATTTCACCTCAAATCGCTCCTGTGAAAAAGGTCTTTTGGAATAGCACAAATTTAGAAATCATAGGGGTGCACTCTGTGTAATATTGATCGCTTGTTTGCATGTTAAAGGCATGACTATTGCCTATAGTGGCAACTGGGTGATAAGGGTCTTCGAGGTGTCCTGACCGCTGCGCGTCGGGGAGTTCTTTGCCTCTCGCCCTCGTCCATTAATTCTGTATAACAGGACACCTCGGCGGCCGTTATCCCTTACGTAAAGGACAATTTATAGATATACTGTACCCCCATGCTGCGTTCAATGCACCATTGATTACTTTCTGTTAGAATTAACCTGCCCACAAAGTTGGGCACTCAATGCTTACTTGCATTATGTGTATTTCTTCCTGGGATGGATTTGATCTTCACCTTATAAGGTGAAGGTTATTGGACCTTATAAGTTTACTTTAAATGGGTATAAAAGCTGTATCAACTGGACCAATAGTTGTAAGAAGGAAGTTTATATTCACAATGTCAACACTGCATAGCTAAATGTGTGGACATCTGTTCCTGCCTCCAGCACAATCAATACTTTAAGTCCCTAATGCCCAGGATTGAGGTGTTGTGGATGATTATCTGCTTGACACAACATGACAACATCAGTATGTAGGGGATAATGTATAGAATGCCGGTCATTATCGGAAAATAAGCCCCGACACAACCCAGTCTCACTCTCTACTCGTCAAAGGTCTGACGCATGGTCAAGGGTCCTTGGTGTCAAATTCCAACGAGAAAGGTGTACCTTCTGCGTTGTTTTCCGACGTGGGGGTCCGTCAGATAGACCAACCCAGTCTCACTCCCTACTCGTCAAAGGTCTGATGCATGGTCACCCCCCGACAGGGCAAACAGGCCCCCGACGCGCCAATCCATTGGCTATGTCATGTCTCTCCTTTCCCTCTTCTACCTCAGCACATTAGTCAAGTCAAGTCGGCTTTATTGTCAATTTCTTTACATGCACTTCTTTACATGCATTTTGTTTCTTACTTTCCCATGCAGACATAGACATACTTTAAATACAGACATATACATACTTTAGACATAGACATAGCCATAGACAATACAAAAATAAAAATATACAGACATACCACATACAGACATTAAAGTGCGAGACTGAAATATAGAACATATATCAAAATATAGAAATATAGAACATATGTAAAAATAGTAAAAAATAGAGGTAGTTGTGTTGTATATTTACATAGTCCTAGCGTAACCTTCTGACAGAGTAGTAGTAGCAGCAGCATTGTGGCAGAGTGATAAATAGCATTGATAACATTAGAAAGACACAGAGACAAAGAGTCACAGAGCCCGAGGAAGTGAAAGAGGGTCAGACGGTTTTATAAAACACATTTCACAACTAGCCGACAGGATGGCCAGCCTGAAAGCAGAAGTACACAAATATAGGCTGGGCCACATTACACCTCGATGTTTCTTAAAGAGAGACCAGCTCAGAGGGGCATTTCCCACAGTGAGACACTGCATGCCTGGTCAACAGCATCTGGTCGGCACCACGAGCTAAAGACCCTGATTGAGGAACAATAGTACCAGACTGACCAACTAGAACAAAGAGACGTGGGAGTTTTGGAATGAAGCACCACCTGGTCCTCGCCACCGCCTGCTACCTGGCCATAGGTAAGACACCCATGCACACATGCAACGAGTTGGGTTGAACTCTAATAGCAGGTTGTAGATCTAAATTTGTTGTAGGCAAACACATGCAGGGTAAAGGGTTAGCTGTTAGCATCAATTGTAGTAGAAAGCACACATATGCACATTGTGTTGTGTTGAACTCTATGAGAAAGTTTTTGTTGTGTTTCTGTCATTTCATTTTGTAGAGTAAGACAGACTGGGTAAGGATTAACTGTCAGAATTGAGTGTGTCTGCTGTCCAGCTCAGTTGGAAAATTAACTATTTCTATGTTCATGTGTCTGGCTTTGACAAGAGATTGTCTGACTCAGGCTTGATGTACCTGGAAGTTTTCTTTGTTCATAAAAGTATGTAATGTTTGTCAATGGCAGCACCAAGCAAATATTTATTTTGCTTTTTGTTTTGCTTGTAGTATACATGCATGTTTCTCTTGCCCTTCATCAGCCTCACTTCAAATCCTCCACTTGACTTAACGGAACTTTGGTCAATATGAAAGTAAAGCCATGCTTCATAAATAAAGTTGAATCTAATTTATAGTAAAGTTGAATCTAATCTATAATCTAATCTAATGCTTCTTCCCTGGTCTAACATTAATCCTAACCTTGGTATGTGTGAACATGCAACTTCTGCTACATTTAAGGTTGATAGAAAGTCTGTTTTTTTGTTGCTGTTGTTCCTCGTACACTGTATAAGCTGCATATAACTCTGAAGTTGAGTTATAACACAACCCTGCTCCCTCTCACAGGCTGGTCCTGGGTCTCATCACTCAGGGTCACTGGCCTGGAAGGAGAGACCGTTCACATCCGCTGCCCACACACAGCGGAGACCGCCGACAAAGACAAGTACTTCTGCAGAGGGGAGAGCCGCTACCGCTGCCGCGACGTCCTTTTGACAGAACGCGGAACCGTGACCACGCTCGACGAGAGGTTCTCCCTGACCTTTGACCCCACGGTGGGAGAGCATCAGCAGTCGGCGGCGGCGGTGCAGATCAGGGATCTTCGCGCTAACGATTCGGGAACCTACTGGTGCGGGTCAGACCGACGCAGCCGCTACAGGGACTACGTGCAGGTCCACCTCTCTGTGGGTGAGTGACAGGAGGATGACACTTAAATGTGTGTGTGTGTGTGTGTGTGTGTGTATGTGTGTGTGTGTGTGTGTGTGTGTGTGTGTGTGTGTGTGTGTGTGTATGTGTGTGTGTGTATGTGTGTGTGTGTGTGTGTATGTGTGTATGTGTGTGTGTGTGTGTGTGTGTGTGTATGTGTGTGTGTGTATGTGTGTGTGTGTGTGTGTGTGTGTGTGTGTGTGTGTGTGTGTGCGTGCAGGTGCACCTCTCTGTGGGTGAGTGACAGGAGGATGACACTTATATGTGTGTGTGTGTGTGTGTGTGTGTGTGTGTGTGTGTGTGTGTGTGTGTGTGTGTGTGTGTGTATGTGCAGGTCCACCTCTCTGTGGGTGAGTGACAGGAGAATGAAGCTTATAAGTTCCTATTTTGAGTCGCATGAGTAGGCCTGTGCATAAATATGTCTAATATCCAATTAACTTTACTGCTAAAGGAGGGTAGTGTGAAGTGAAGTGTCTTTGTGTGTGTTTGTGTCTGTCTGTCTGTCTGTCTGTCTCTCTGTCTATCTCTGTGTGTCTTTGTGTCTGTCTGTCTGTCTGTGTGTCTTTGTGTGTGTTTGTGTCTGTCTATCTCTCTGTCTGTCTGTCTGTCTGTCTGTCTGTGTGTGTGTGTGTGTGTGTGTGTGAGAGAGAGAGGGAGGGAGAGGGAGAAAGAAAGAGAGAGAGAGAGGGAGGGAGAGGGAGAGAGAAAGAGAGAGAGGGAGAGTAGAGGAAAAAGCAGAACTGTAAGGTTGTGTAATCTGCAGATGGCACACTGACGTCATTGTCTGATAAAACGGTTGGTGACTAAAACACACTAAAGCACAATGCTCTGATATTCTCCTTAGTCATCATTTAATGCCAACTCAACAGCGCCCTCTCTATGTAAGAGCACCTTGTGCTCTACCAGTCCTGGTAATATAACAATATATTGTAGAAACTGATCTATGTCCTAGCTCAGTGTCGTTGAAATATAAATTATCCATAGTCTAATTATCATTTTACTAGCGCTAATTTACTTACACAAATCTGTGTACACTTTGTGGCTCGAGTCCATGTCAGCACATCTACAGTGCTGATCATTTTATAATTTACCTGTGCCAGCTATCCATCTTGAGTAAAGATGGCTGCCAAATGAATGTATAGATTAAAGGTTTCATCAGTGATTGCAGGCCCCAAAAAGGCCCAAACATAAATGATCACATTCAGCTAATCTTTCCTAACGATCCGCTAGCTGTCTGCCTCATAAGCAGGTCGTCAAAAAAAACGTGTCTCTGTAGGCAGCCGAGGCTCTGAGATCTGCACACAAAAACTATTGCTACCAACAAGGGTTGGTAACGGGTTGGCAACCCACTCAAAGGCAAAATAAAGAGTTTCAATCAATAACCGACGAGAGTTTTAATTGCACGGGAGAGTTTTAATTGCACGGGAAGGACTTGCGAGCTAGCTCTCTGTTTTGTTTGAACATCGACAGAAGTGACGTATCCCCGCTATCGCTGATATATTTGCTTGTGTGTGTATAATTTTTTTTTTTACTTTGCCAAATGCCTTAGAATTAAGTGTGAATGTAAACCTAATGATCATGATGCAACTTTCAGGACGACGCAGGGAAAAGGAACATGGGACCACACAAAACCCCTCCACTCCTCTGGTGGCCAAGCTCCTCCCAAGACCTCCAACCCCACCCGGTACGGACATGTGTGTGTGTGTGTGTGTTGTGTGTGTGTGTGCGTGTGTGTGTGTTGTGTGTGTGTGTTTGTGTGTGTGTGTGTGTGTGTGTGTGTGTGTGTGTGTGTGTGTGTGTGTGTGTGTGTGTGTGTCTCCCATAGCTCCACCTGGTAGGGACATCAGCAAACACAGAACACATTGCATTATGTCCAGCTCCATAGCTTAAGAAACATTAAATAAATCACACCAGCATCACACTGAATACAAAATTATCATTATTTTCATTGGCTTTTTTTATTTTTTTGTACTTTTTTCACCCCTGTAATTTCCACATGCTTTATTATGATGGTGTAAATGAATGATGGAAAAGCCACACTTCCCATACGTTCATTTATAATGCACATTGTACATTATTATGATGTCTTCCCCTTAGAATTATAAGGTTCTAGCTGACATTTTTTGTCAAAACTGAGTAATTGGATTATCCTTAATCTGTGACACCTTAAAAAGATGCGGTGAGGTGTTTCTTGTAGTTGTATGCATTATATCTGAAGTGGTTTGTTCCGCTTATCAGTATCAGTATAACAAGACTTTGAAGCTCAATATCTCTGAACGACTCAGAACGTAGATACAGCCTTATAATTCTTAAGGGGCCGATGTGGTTGTGTGGATGCATGCAAACTAATGATTGTGCTTCCCTGGTTGTTGTTTGACAGGCATGCCTCTTACCATCCTCATCTCTATATGTGTGTTGGCTGCCTTTGTCTTCACGGCCACTGGCCTGACCATCATCCGGCTCCGTGGCAAACACACAGAGGGTGGGAATCACACAGCACTTTTTGGGGTTCATGTGGAGGGAAATTGTAAAGTATAATGTACTCTGCGTTATGCAGTCAAGCAGAGCCCCATAGCAGAATCAAGCCAGCAACCGTAGTCAGGGAAGCAAGGAAGCGAAAGCACATGGGTGCTGTTTTTTGTCAGTTACTTCTAAGGTGTGTGGGAGTGAGTTGTCCCCTCTTGATAACCATATATACCAGCTGCAGTACTAGTACTACCAGTAGCATTGCGTATATTATAAATGTCCAGGCAGTCGTCTTAATCTAGAGGAACAATCTTGTCATTCGGTTGCCATGATTAGTTGTTTTGAATGGGTTATTGATTTTCATTGGTTGTGTACATTATTTTTAAATAACTGCATAGCCATTAAGTAGGATTGGTTTGACTGTA
This sequence comes from Alosa alosa, assembly GCF_017589495.1. Lineage (NCBI taxonomy): Eukaryota > Metazoa > Chordata > Actinopteri > Clupeiformes > Clupeidae > Alosa > Alosa alosa. The sequence goes on from NC_063195.1 coordinate 12,470,866, forward strand.
TCATGGAAGCAATGTCTGTGAACATGTTTTGCCGGATAATCATGTGTTTAAAATGAAGGACTCATACTTCAGTTGTGTCAAAATGTGATGTTTACCATCCTCTAATTTTCCTTTCAGGGACATACATCTCAAATGTCCCAGGAACCAAATTTGTGAGTTTTACCTTAATTATGTTTTTTGTTCTACACCAGTTGATTCATTGTTATTTGAATGGCATCACAGATTGCAGCTCTAGGTGAGATATTTGTGTCACTAATACCTGTATAAATGTTTGCATAGGCCATTGACGATTATGAGAATAATGGTCAGGATAAAAGCATCACCGAGTTGACTTCAGTCTACCAGAGCCAGCATCTCAACTTCACCCAACCTGATGCAGTTTACCAGCACCTGAACCCCAACACCACCCAACCTGATGCAGTTTACCAGCGCCTGAACCCCAACACCACCCAACCAGATGGAGTCTACCAGAGCCTGAACCCCAACACCACCCAACCTAATGCAGTTTACCATAGCCTGAACCCCAACACCACCCAACCTGAATCACTTTATCAAACCCTGGTCCACAACCCTGACCAGGGAGATTCAACCTACCAGAGCCTTCACCCCAATAGCACCCAACACAACCCTATTTACCTAAACCAGTAGCTCTGGCATAAAGCAGCTTACAGTAGAAAAAAGCCTTCCTGGTCTAAGGGTTGCTAGGCAAACCACAGCACAGCACATGGCTCACCTCGTCTCCCATCCAACTTGGGAGTTAGGCCCTCAAGGACAACACTCTTCTGAACTATCCTTTACATGCATACTTACATACTAAAACAGGAACATCTAGTCAAATGTACATATCATTGTTTAAGGAGGTAACCTGTGAAATGTTAATGTAAAGGCATATCCAGACTGTATATATAATATTATTGTTTTTTTTTTTTTTACATTCTATGCAACAATGAATATGTTCATATCACACAGTGCGTTTGCATTCACACTTCTCTAACCTTTACAGAGACAACAAAATCTGTGTTACAGTTAGAAGAGTATTCAGTATTTACTATTTATTAAATGCAGCAGAGCCATACAGACAGAACATATTCAAATACATGGCTTTGTGTGTGTGTGTGTGTGTGTGTGTGTGTGTGTGTGTGTGTGTGTGTGTGTGCGTGTGCATGTGTGTGCGCGTTGAAATGATCTTGTGTTTGCACAACATCGGTAACCGCCAGCGTCCCCTAGTGTCAAGTTGCAGACGGTGACGGTCACAGTCACCACGCCGCTCTGGTCTTCATCGCAGAGAGAGTATCTGCCCGTCGACGCGCACATTCCTCCGCGGGCAGACTCGATGACCTTGTGTGAGAGGCCGCTTTGGTCTCTCTGGAGGTACTTGGAGTAGGTTGCAAACCGCTTCTGGAAGGAACACAGCATGACGATCTCACCTCCCACCTGTCCATGCTCCTCCAGGATGGCAGCGTAAACTACGCAACACACACCTTGTGTAGAGTGGGGGGGGGGAGAGATAGAGAGAGAGAGAGAGAGAGAGAGAGAGAGTGAGAGAGAGAGAAAGTGAGAGAGAGTGAAAGAGTGAGAAAGTGAGAGAGTGAAAGAGAGAGATTTTAGAATTCTGGAGACAACAGGCAGCAGAAGAATGAGCTGCTGAGACAACTTTGGCTTTTTGCCAGAAAATGTATGTTTTGCTCCCAAATTCCAAATTCTACGATTGAAGACATTGAAGTAACCAACAGAGGCAAAAATCTGTGAAGGTAGGACCTCTGTACTACTTGACAAGACAGTGGAAATTGAATGAGAAGACAAAGTGCTAAACAAGCTAATCAACAGTAAATGTCAGTTATGGCCAAAGATTCTAGAGCGGAGCGCTCTAGAATCTTTGGTTATGGCTGTCGATGACATCATAATGGATGCTTCTTTGAAGAAAAATGAGCCCAAAGCAGAGGCATTTTTTAAAAATGAAGATGAAATGGAGATAACATATCCCAAAGACATTAAATTAATGGACAAAAAGAAAAAAATGAAGGAAGCACTAGTGAGAGACCACCCTGAGACCCTTCTCCTAGACTACAGTGGCCCAGAGAATAAAAGAGTTTGCTGCAACCTGCTGTTTTTCACTAAAAACACAGATGCTTGGCATTGCACACTTTTGACTGAAATGAACTGCATTAGAAAGGGAGGTATCTGTAAAGGCAGGCAACTGTCCCTTGAAAATGAACAGGGGGCAAGGCTGACCATCAACATATACCACAATGGCACAGTTCTGATCCAAGGACCAGAAGCTGGTCTCAGTGAATTTCAGGCTAAATTTGGACTATTAATAATAATAATAATAATAATAATAATAATACATTTTATTTAGAGCGCCTTTCATGTCACCCAAGGTCACTTCACAAATAAACAAAACAAAAAGGTTGTAAAATTATAGTCATCTCAAAAAAATAAATTAAAAGTAAAAATAAAAAAGTAAAAATCTAGTCTTAATCTATTGAAGAGAGAGGTCCAAAAGGTCCTGGAAAATCCTGAGAGAAAAGACCAAATCGATGAAAAGCCAGATGCCATCAAAGTGAGAATTGATGAATCTTGCCTCAACACACCCCTATACCAACCAAAGGCTCCCACTTCTCCGAGAATAAGAGCCCTACAAGACAACTTCTCTCTGCTGGAACAGGCCTACTTCATATTTAAAGAAGAAATACCAACAACATCTGCCAGCTCCAAGAGCGGGTCATCCAGATCAGCAACCCCAATGTGCAGCTTCAACAGCTATGCACTGCTATGAGGCAGCTGGAGGAGGCCAACAAGGAGATGAGGCGAGAGTTGACAAGTGTGAAACAAGAACTGTCCAAGAGAGAACAACATACACAGGCTCTGGAGAGTCAACTGGAGGAGATGAGGACCGAACTACATGTAAGGTCGTACACCTCTCTCACTAGCAACACCTCAAGCAGAGCACAGAAACAACATGTGACCTCACAGATGGACAATGCCTCTTCGTCTACACCATCACAGCATACCCAAAGTCTGATAGACGAAAAGGATTGTGGCAGAGAGGAAAGCTTACGAAGACCAAGTTCACTCATCGCAGGCAACTATTGCCTTAAGTTTCATTTAATAGTACTTTTCTGTTAATCTAGACTTACTTAATGAGAAGAAAATGCATTGGGTGTGTGTGTGTTGACGTGTTGCCAGAACACCAATCGTATGGACCCCAGGGCGATAGCACAAAATCAATACGTCTTACAAGGTGAAAATGTAGAAAGGCTAGATTCAGCGCTAGCTATCAAGGTAATCTCTCTGATCTAGAAAATATGATTAGACAAATTAGGAAAGAAACTGACCAGGAATTGAATCGTAATGTTAAACCAATGACCTTGCAACCGACTCTTGAATTAAGTTCACCTGAAAGCGTGGAAGTGAATGAATGTGTTGAAGCAGATGTTGAACAATGTGCAGGATTACTAAACCAGATCACCCTGACCTCAGAAATAGTTGATGATTATTGAATGTGAATAAAAGAATGGAAAAATAACCATAAATGCAAACAATGACCTCATAATAAATAATAAAGTGCGATGAATGAAATGTATCATTACAAGTACTTTAGTAGCCTGACCTTGTAAAGTCTAGGGAATTATGCATGTAAAGAATTGTATGTCTCAAACTGTGAAATGGGTAAAGTGCCTTAAACTGTTTAAATGAATGTAGTCAGATTGCATTGTGTGAAGAGTTAATGCCATACGTGTTTGTAACCTGTAAGAATGTAACCGATCTCTCTTGATGACTGTAAAAGTGTATGTTGCTAAATGTAATGTGTCACATGGTTATAATTGCCATTGAATGTAAACTGTTTGTGTAACCTCTGGAAACTATCTGTAAACCTGAATGTAATGTATCATCTCCGAAATGTAACCCGGAGAAGTATGTTAATGCGAGTCATCTTAAATTGTTGGTTAAGATCAGTGACTTCTAGAATGTATTAGCTACCGTGAGAATTTTCCCAGCTAACGTGAGAATATTCCCAGCCATCGTGGGAACTTCTAGAAGGTTCTAAACTGTCGTGGGAAAATATGATTGATTTGTCTCAGGCATGTGTGGGGGAGGGCAAGTCCACCTAGTATAAATAGGGGCCGAACCAAATGATCGGGGCTGCTTCTTCTTTTTTCCTTCCTTCAACTCGTTGGGTTTTTGCTTTATGATGTCGCGTGCGGTTGTTAGAATTCGTCCTCCGAAATTCGTTGAGAAGCAAAGTGTTGGACGTCGTGCCAGGCTGAGTCGCGGACCGAAACTCCGTGGAACCTGTTGCAGATATCAGACCTGCTACTCCGACAGAGAGTGACTGCAGAAGACAATCAGCTGACTTTTTCCCCTTTTTTGAGGACTTACTTTTTTCCTTCTATTCTCTTTTTCTCCATTTGTGGATTTACCATTTTTATTGTAATCTCTTCTCCATGTGTGGATTTACTATTTTCCTATTTTGTGGATTTACTCTTTTTATATTTTCTATAACATTGTAACCTGCAAGTGGATATTACACCGCATTTTGTAACATCACCAAAGTGCTGAAAAGTAAAGAACTCATTTAACCTTGGCATCCAATTCTTCAAGCAGTATTTTTGTCTTTTCTTGGTTTTTCTACGAATTCCAGCAGGAGGGTAAGATAACTGGTTTCTTCTGTGGTTATTCATCTGCTCTGTCTAAGACTTGGGTTAGTTGGACTAATAAAATTTCCATCCTTATAAAACCTGAGCAAGAAGTAGCCTATAACCTGTGTCTCTAGATAAATTCTAGGGTCAAACATCTTCGCACGTTAGCCAACTGTTCGAGACCTAGGCGTAGTCGCTCCTTATTTCATAAACATCTCAATAAATCCACCAGGCTTTGCATGTCTGTGTGTGTGTATGTGTGTGTGTGTGTGTTGTGTATGTTTTTCTAGATACATATTTGTATATGTATATCTATCTGTTTAGGTGTGTGTGTGTGTGTGTGTGTGTACAATTCTATATAAATCTGGATGTAAGTTTCATTTAAGTAAGTTCTTTTTTTTTTTAGATAATTAGGCCTATACTTAATTTTGATACAACCTAGCCTCAAGTTAACTTTGATTTAAGACAAAACATACATATTTCTTCATGGCAAAGACTAAAGATACACAATGACATCACTTAGAATTACTAGCTATAATATACAAGGGTTGTACTCATCTGCTTTTGGTGAGAAGAGTACACATCCTGACTTTGTAAATATTGTAAATAGTTCAGATATTGTAATACTGTTAGACACATGGAGTAAAGGAGGAGAAAAGTTTAACTCCATTCCACATTACAAGGAACTCTATATTCCTTCTGTTAAACATCCTAAAGTAAAATGTGGAAGAGAATTGTAGTATTGTTTAAAGATAATCTTACTGATCATATTTATCCTGTAAAGAAGGGAAAGTCACATATATGGATTAAGTTTAAAAAGGAGCTCACTTTCTCAGATTTTGACATCTATCTATGCGCCATCTATATACCCCCATATGAATCACCCTACTACTCTGAAGAAACCTTTGCAATTTTGCATTCAGAAATCATACAATTCCAATCTGAAGGATCAGTTTTGCTAATGGGAGACATGAATGCAAGAACAGGTACAGAAAAAGATTACATAAACCCAAATGGCTATGCATATATCACTGAAGCTCAAATAAATGAAAACAAATTTGAAAGATCACGTCAGAGCGCTGATAATATAGTTAACAAAAATGGCAAACAGCTGCTTCAGCTTTGTAAAAGCCTGGGTCTCACCATGACTAATGGTAGAATCAAAGGTGACTCTCTGGGTAGGTACACCTACTGCTCACATCTTGGTAGTAGTGTTGTAGACTATGCAATAACAGATATTGATCCAAGCTACATTAATTATTTTATGGTTGTGCCTCAAATTCCACTCTCAGACCACAGCCACATCACTCTGAGTTTAAAAACGAGAGTCAAACAAGAAACATCCCAAAAACATGAAACTAAACTTTATCCCCTGCCAACTCAATTTCGATGGGGAACTGACAGTGTGCTTCAATATGAGACTGAACTTAATAGTACCGAAATTGAAAACCTTATATACACATTTTTGTTCACAAAATTTCAAGAGGATAGAGAAGGCATAAATCTAGCGACAGAAAAGATTTCTGAAATTTTTAATTTAATGGCCAGCAAAATACTAAAAGTAAAGAAAAAATACAAGAAAAAGAAATCTAAACTTGTCTTGACATGCTGCCACTCTCGTCAGAACCGGAACATGTGTGTATCAAATGTATCCATATTTAGTTTGTTTGTTAATCCAAATTAAGTTGGGAAAAAAAATTAAGATGACCTTTCCCCATCAAAACCACTCATTACTCATAAACGTTAATGTCATATAAAATGTTTTATTTTTAAAATGATTCTCAGTGCCTGATGTGTAGGCTTCCTTTAAAACCTTGACCTCATTTCAGCTACAGTGAGCTGTGTGTGTGTGTGTCTGTGTCTGTGTGTTTGTGTGTGTGTGTGCATGTGTGTGTGTGTGTTTAATATGGTATGTCGTATGTGTGGTATGTTTGTTAAAATAATTGTCAGTGAATGTTTGAATCTAGGTATGAGTTAAGTAAGAGCGGAAGTTAAAGCAACCAGATCTAACTTAGAGACTGGCTGCATGCGATTGGCTAATGTGGGCATGAATGCATTGATAGACTGCAATTGATTGGTCCGTTTGGACTGCCAACTGCTGGTAAATGGGATACTGGATGCTCTCATAAACTGCATCACTGGGGTTGACAATTGGGTCCATTGTTTCATATTCGGACGACGTCTGTTCACCACATCCAGTTGAGTCGCATACATAATCATTTAAGTCCTGAAACAATAGAGACATGGATATACATTACATGGTTAGGTTATTTAGCTGACACCTTTATCCAAAGTGACTGACTGAAAATAACAGTAAACTTTAAGGTAACATTCAGAGAACATTAATTATAGTACAGCAATCATTATCATTGACACATAAACAGCATAGTTATCTGATTGCAAGTAGCAAACTGGTAACTAGAAATGTAATGCCAGAGGAATTACAATAGTGGATGGAAAGCTGCTGGCTTAATGTTGGTGGGGAGATTCCTGGAAAAAAACATTGAATCACTTAATCTTTGAGTTCATACAAACCCCCATACCAAAAAACCTTGTGTGTCAAGGCGTTCTTGAGATTTAACACTCAAGGTTTTTTTCACCTTGACATTTGACCTCCAACATCAATTCACTTTATCTTTGAGTCCATACAAACACTCATACCAAATTTCAGGCATGTATGTCAAGGCATTTTTGAGATATCGTGCTCAGAGTATTTATGGACTTGACCTTTGACCTCCAACATCAACTCACTTCATCTTTGAGTCCATACAAACACTTGTACCAAATTTGAAGCATATGGGTCAAGCCGTTCTTGAGATATAATGTGCAAAGAATGAGATATGGCTGTGATTTTTATTTTGACACAAGGGAAACACTTAAACAGGATGTGTAGTTTTAGGGAGCGCCAGATTGTATGCATTAGAAGCGGAGACAGTTGGATTCACAGGTGACACCTGTGCCAGTGTTCTGATTAGCCCGGGAACTTCTCTGGGAGCTTAACGAGTGCAGCTGGTTTTAGGCCATTATGACATCACAGCCATACAAGTCTATGGGGGGAAAATGAGCTTTTTGACATTTTTAACCCTTTAGCCGCCAGGGTTTAAAAAATATAAATTGGATTTTTACATCAAAATTTCAAAAGGCCATGGCTTGCAAGTGGTCAGAGATAAAGTCCTAATGTAAATGTGAAAATCATTGAGTATGACCAGAAGTTTATGAAGGGGGTAAATTTACTCATCTAATTTGCATAGTATGACGTCACTGGATGGCAACCACCGTGAATTATGCACATTTCAGTAAATACTAGATGTTGAACATATTTGAGCAGTTTTACTTTCTTTTTTTGTGATTTCACCGACATAACAAATGAACAGGAACACAGTCACATGTAAACCAACAATAGTAAACTATTACTATAATCACAAACCCTATGCTGCTATACAATAAAGTAGCCTGGTCAAATCAGTTCCATATCACGGGTGACTTTGAAGTTCTTCAGAGCCCTATTTTTACAACCCCTGCTGTCTATACCACGTCCATTACGGACACTATCACCACTATTGTCACTGGCACCTCCAGCTATGTTGGGCAGAGGGTCGAAATAAGCATGGTATGCTTAGTGAACACTGTCGAAAAAGACGCACCTCCATTCACAGACGCTCCGTGACTATCAGTCAATAGACGATCGATCATATTCTCCAAAAGGCAGATATTCTCCTTCAGAATCAGAATAGGTGAATAACAGACCCAATACTTCATCACACGTGAATTTTTTTTTCAACATTTGGTGTATTTCTGTTATAACTTTGATGTAAAGGTTATAACTAGATGTACCGCAGAGTGGTACAAAATATGACCGCCGTCCCAGTCCAGCATATTTTTTCCACAAAAATAGGTCACGCTGAAAGGCATATATGATTCTAACTGTCTCAATGAATTGCATTATGCACACTCAATTCTCACTGGTATCTGCTAGACAACAAGTACCAAACATGATTAGTTCAGATTTCACATGTAAAATGCATTTTATACAACCCCACCCCCATCTTGCCTGTTCATAATTCTGAGAAATTCTTGAATTGTGTGCATGTGTGTGTGTACATGTTTATGTGTGTGTGGGTGGGTGGGTGTGTGTGTGTGTGTTTGTGTGTGTGTGTGTGCATGTGCATGCATGCGTACATATGTCTACTGTGTGAGTATGTGTCATACGTATGATTACTGTGAATGTATGTGTGTGTGTGTATCTGTTTATGCACATGTGTGCATATGGAATGGGTTAACATGACCCCTAAGATAAGATAAGATAAGATAAGATAAGGATAAGATAAGATAAGACTTTATTGATCCCACAGCTGGGAAATGTACTTGTCACAACAGCCCAGTAGTATTTAAATGTACTTAAAAAAAAGTGGTAATGGAATGGGTTGACATGGCACCTTAAGACCAACATACAAAAAAAAGGTGGTCCTCCTAGGCCCTACGGTTCTCGAGATATTCACAGAAAACTGTGTCTGCCCTACCCTCCTTTCGGGGGGTCCAGTCCAGCGGGGGGGCTACAGATCAAAACGAAAAACGATGGCTCCATGCTATCCATGTGGGGCTACATGCCGGCCACCTACAGGCCAGTTGGAGTACAGTAACATAAATTAATTTATTGTATGGCCCCCCCATGAACGGAATTCCACGAAACTTGGCGTGCATTCAGAGGGTGTTCAGCATTCAGAGATCCTACACTTCCAATTTCGTGCAGTTTTGACTATGTTAGGTCACAGATACCTGCGATTACAACACCTCATTTTTACTTTTTTGTTTTTAACTAGGTGGCGCTACACATGAAATGAGTGGTTATGGAATGGGTTGACATGGCCCCTTAAGATCAACATACAAAAAAAATATGGTCCTCCTAAACCCTACGGTTCTCGAGATATTCACAGAAAACTGTGTCTGCCCTACCCTCCTTTCGGGGTCCAGTCCAGCGGGGGGGCTACAGATCAAAACGAAAAACGATGGTTCCATGCTATCCATGTGGGGCTACATGCCCACCAAGTTTCGTGTACCCCGGTCTTTCAGTGTCCCGCGCTTCGCTGCGCGACGGTCATAATAATAATAGGAAGAAGCCAGGAGATTTCAAGATAGTGGATTCCATCCACTATAATAAAAACTATTGACAGTTTCACGTCACACTGTCAGCAGCACCTTACGGTAAGTTAAAGTTGTGAATATGTGTGTGTGTGTGTGTGTGTGTGTGTGTGTGTGTATGAGCGAGTGTCTTTCTTCATTATCAGAACAGGATGTGTGTTTATATGTGTGTGTGTGTGTGTGTGTGTGTGTCTGTGTGTATTTGTTAACATGACTTGCCACAAGTCCAATGTTGACCTCTCACGTGCAGATGTTCTCACGAGATAGTATCTTTATTATGACCACCACGCAGCAAAGTTTTTTTTCATCCGTTTTTTGTTTGTTATTGTTGTTGTTTTTTTCGCATGAGTAATTTTCCGTCAAGGATTCCCTTGAAAGACCGGGGTGCACGAAACTTGGTGGGCATGTAGCCCCACAAGGATAGCATGGAACCACTGTTTTTCATTTTGATCCATCTACTCCCCGCCGGACTGGACCCCCCGAAAGGAGGGTAGGGCGGACACAGTTTTCTGTGAATATCTCGAGAATTGTAGCGACTTTTTTTTGTATGTTGGTCTTTTTTGTATGTTGGTCTAACCACTCATTTCATGTATAGCGCCACCTAGTTAAAAATGAAAAAGCAAAAATGAGATGTTGTAATCACAGGTATCTCTGACCTGACATGGTCAAAACTGCACAAAATTGGAAGTGTAGGATGTGTGTGTGTACTTGTTGACATGACTTGCCACAAGCCCAATATTGACCTGCCACGTGTAGATGTTCTCACGATATAGTGTCTTTATCTTCAGTTGTATGTTGAACGTATTTTTGTGCATGCGTACATGTGTAGCAGAACACAAATGTGTGTGTGTGTGTGTGTGTGTGTGTGTTTGTGGGGGGATTTAGAAAATTCTATTTTTAAAAATAAACATTTTGGTGACCACACAGGTTAAGGGGAGCCACTAGATGTCAGTAGAACACTGACATTTATTTTCATACATAACATGTTTTGAAATACTATCTTACTGTGATGCAATTTTACATGTTTTTATAGTATATGATTCAGAATTCATTATGTTTCATAAATGTGATTTAGAACAGTTCACAAAGTGCAATTCACTCACCACTCCAATAGTAGGTGGCTGAGAGATGTGTTTAAGTGGTGAGGCATCTGTCATTGAAAAAAAAAAACACAAAAATCAAAACAAATTAAACTGTAAATAATGTTGCAATTGATATTAAATACATATTATAAGTGGTCAGCCCAAACCAAAAGAGATACTTTGTTTATTATGCTTACTTAGGTTACAGTTTTTCTCAGTCACTTTTGTGCTTTTCTCACATCACTATTAACATTTGCACAGCAGTTAGTGCAGTTCTCAAAACAATTAGTGCAAACTGCAAAACCTAGTGGATAACCTGCAAAAGTAGGTCACTTATTTAAAATGGATATTCCATTCCTCAAAAGCAAGTATTCATGTCAATGAAAACTGCCAGTGTCATCAAAATGAGACACCATCGTTTATGAACAACATCGTCAAATGGCATTGTCACGTCTTCATTATGACTCTCAGGGCCAGATGTACGTACATTTGCGAACGTAGCGTTATCAGCGCCATGGACACACCGCAGATTGCGAGCGCTGTCAGACCCAAGTTTCCATCGTATTTATGTAAACTGCGCCTTTCTCTGCCCTTCTCCGCCCATAAACGCAATTCACAAACTGAATGGCAGCGCCTACAAGCGCAGTTGAATGAAGTTAACTGATGACAACATTAAAAAGAATCAAACGTTTAGCGATCATGAAATAATACCATACATGATAAGATGTCAACAAGCAGGGAGATAATGAAGATCAGTAGTTCTACTTAAACTACTTGTGCACGTAGGCTATGGAAGATTGGTCAAATCTAGCAAGTAAGAAAGTTTAAGTGTATGACGTGAAAGTGAAAGTAAGACATGCGAAAGGCCAACGAAAGTGGTTCTCTTATTGACGCATTGAACTGCAATGTGGATTAACACCTGCTTTTACAAGGCGGAAGTATTTAGGCGCAGAATAGACGTGCGCTTTCAGGAGCAGTCTTAGTACATACCGCGGAATACATATCTAGGCGCTCTTTACTCTTCCCCTCCCATCTTTTTACGCTAAACTCCCACTTTCCCCTGGATCCTCCCATGAATGCATATGCATGACATGACAATCGCAATCTGCCACTTTCAGCTCCCGCGACAGGCAGTTTGCGCTTTTACATCATTGCGGCCTGTTTGTACATACCTCGCAATGATTTTACACGCACATTGCGAAACAAATACGCCTGAAGTGGGTGCAAAAGCGTTAGTGCATCTGGCCCTCAGTGGTTTTCCAATGCAAAAAAGGTCAGAACTCGGTGACATACCTGAACATGCTCAAGACAGCACTATACACTACTTGTACGGCCATTTGAAAACTACAGTAAAGTTACACATTGCTGTAGTTAGGGGAGTAAGTGAGTACAAGACACTAAATATGTACATTTCACATTTTTACTGTATATGCTCTTTGCAATTCTACAGCATTGTGACAGAATTTGATAACTAGTTCAACAATTTTGGATTTAATGACTCAAGCAATGAAATGAAAACTATTAGTTTTATTGGGAACAACTATTCAGCATCCATAAGTATAGTTCATTTTGACTGACATGACATAAGCTAATGATAATGTTATAAAACAGCAAAGAATTGTATAAAAGCAACTGATACATGTCCAAAAGCATTTGCAATTTGTTCAGAGGAAGAAGAAATTGCTACTATGATGTGCACAAATGACTAAATATTGTGGAGGTTGAACTAATAGTTACGAGAATTTTCATTCTGATCTGAGAAAAGCGCCAAAGCGACTGAGAAAAACTGTAATAAGTATGTATATGTGTACTATATGCTTACTAAGGTTCTTCTTCTGTTTCCATTTGTAGAGGAAGAGGAGTATCACAGCACACACCACGGCAGCCAGACTCACTGAGCCGACCAGGGCAGGGGAGTTATCTACAAACACAGATTACATTCTCACTGTCCAATCCCAAATTTATTTCTTTTTATGTAGAAATACTGCCGGTCTATGAGTTCAAAAAATCTGTTTTGGGAACCAACAAACACGTCTGAGCATGTGCAACTCACATCGGGCAGTAACTCACATTAGGCAGCGACAGACATGTTTGTTTACCTAGCAACCATGGCTTCCCTGACACTGGTTGATGAACTGTTTCACTTCCTGCTGTCACTCTGCTTGTTGCCGTGCTTGCAAAATATGCTGGTGGTGGTTGGGCTGCATACCAATTAATCACCAATGCAATCCGCAGAAGAAATAAAACAAAGTCAATATATGTAACACTGTAAGTATTTGTAATGAAGGAAGTTATTTTTGAATTAGTATCATTGCATAGAGTTTACAATAGACATGTTGAATTATTACAAAACTGCTAAAACTATGGTATTATACTGTATGTTACGACTGTTATGATAAAGCAACACCAAAGAACTTTTCATCTGTTGCACACACGCTATTTGTTTATCACCAGCTCTGCGAATAAGGATGTCCACAGACAAGGTAGAACATGTTGCATGAGTTTATGAAAGTATGATGTATTGCGACATCAGATGCAAGTCAAATTTGTAGTTTCTTATGTCTCATTCCATCGAACTACAGATATGCTACCCGATCTGGCAAACTTACATAGTGCGGTTATAGCCGATAGAGGGCCGCGAAGCGAATGCAGAAGTGCCGTTCCACTGAAACGATTTTGGACACATTATTTTAAGGTACAAAACTATTTGGTGTTGCTTTAAAGGTAATATGGAAAGGTGCACTGTTACAAAAAATATTTCTCTGTTGATGTTACACTGTACCTACACACATACAGTATACAAATAGATAGATATAGATACAGTAGATAGTTGGATGGATGGAGATAGATATATAGATAGATAGATAGATGGACCAACAGGCAAATTTACCACAGCGTTCTAAGCTTTCATCGCTTTTGTCATCACAGTCAGGTTCTTTGTCACAAAGCCATGCCTTGGGGATACATTGCCCATCACCACACTTGAACTTGTGTTTAGTGCACTTCATCTCTCTGGATGGCAGTCAAGGGGGAAACTGTGAAGAGGACTTGAAATGAGAAAAAACGAACAGCATATTAACAGCAATATGAAACAGCATGTTAATAAGCTACATAGTTTAGTTTTAACTGATATAACATATTGATAGTGATTCAGCATAATGATAGTGATGCAGCATATTGATAGTGATTCAGCATATTTATAGTGATTCAGATTATTGATAGCTATATAGCATATTTATAGTGATTCAGCATGTTGATAGCTATATAGCATATTGATAGTGATTCAGCATATTGATAGTTATACAGCATATTGGTAGTGATATTCCATTACTATCAGCAATTTGCAAGTGTAATCCTAATCTTTCCATATATCAACACAATACAAATATAAACACAACCTAGCCTGACAAGACTAAAAACAACAACAACAACAACAACACAAACAATACTAACAAAAACAAACTCAATGCAAAGTATATTTCATGGCAGAACGTGACTTGGACCTCTGAGCGTATGACTGAACACCTAGTCAAGTAGCATTTTGATGAGTAAACATTGGTGAATATATTTGAATATAGTAGATCGATGAGCAACAAAGTGTGTTTGAGCGACATGTCATGCACGACCCTATGCAATTTTGACTGTTGACCCTGTGACCTCAAGCACCTTATCAGTTCATCAAGCCCTACACAAGGTTCTACACACGTGGCATGTTTGATTAAGATCCAAAAATCAAATTGCTTGGAATGTATTGCGCAAACACTATGGACACTTTTGATCTGATTAAAAACGGAATAATGGCTCAATTGGAACACCTTAACTGATCGGAGTCAGCCGGATTTAGCCTTGAGCTAAATGTTCTGTCCTGGGTCAACTCTCGTGGGTCCACTCGCCATGACACCATAAGTGGCATTTCTCAGTGGTGCCTGTCAGTGGAAAATGTGAGGACAGAATGCAAAGCGCAGCACCGAAGGGTGAGGTCATTACTTGGAGTTCCTCAAAACGATATACGTCCCTCCCACTCTGCTCAGCCAACACAGCTACCTTTGAGTTTTAATAAAGAGAGGCTGTTTCAAAGTGTACTGTAGGTTGCACATCACACTACTGACTATTTCTGACTAGGCGTTGCCACTATTTTCACAAAATGACAAAATATATATTTTTAACTGTACATTGGTCATTGGTAGCCAAAACAGTGACTTGATCCTGTACATTGGTCATTGGTAGCCAAAATGGCGACTTGATCCAGTAGATAAGATAACTGATACAATATATAGTGTTGTCTGATATTGCATATTCATAGTGATAGATCATATTACACTGAGCCTGATCCTAGTTCTAATATGTCAGCGCAAATATACAATGACTGACAACATATATTGTATATATGTATATATATACATACTGTATACAACTCATACCTTGTAGCCATATTGTAGATAAATGAGCAGTGTTTGAGTAGCATGACCTTATGCAACCTTTATCTTTTGGCACCGTGACCTTGAACACCTGATCAGTTCATCAAGCCCTTATAGGGATTAAGCATGGCATGTTTGATTAATATCCAATATTCAATTAGCTTGGATTGGAAGATATTGTGTCATCATAACAGACGATGCCTGGCATGCCCGCACAGATGAACGAGTGGACGCCAGTATGTCTGGGCAGAACCTGATCAATAACAGCTGTTTCCTTTCATGAGTTGTCTTGTTTGCTATTGTCCGAAATAGCTCAAAGCCCATTTTCCTTGACAACGGTCTGTTATACTTAGCAACGGTCTGTTATTGAGAAATATCAGACCACTGAACGTTGGGAAGGCCCATTCAAATGAATGGAGCATTCTGCAGCATTATGAAGAGCCGTGTAATAAACAGTACTACTTCCTATGTATCACATTTCCTAACTCCTTGAGAATCTTGAGAGCAAACCAAACTTCAGTGGTCTATTGCATGGGGCCCCTGATCTTGTCCTTGTTGACCAAGGTCATTGTTGACCTCATGTGGGGTATTTCTCAATGCTGCCTGTCTGTGGAAAATGCACCAAAGGGTGGAAAATGGGTTGAGGTCATTACTTGGACTTTGAGTTCCTCAAAACAATATGGACCCTTTCAAGAGAGTTCCATTATCAGCATCATAGTTGGCCCCACAAGACTTCCTTTTTAACATTCCATATGTTATCTTAATGCAGAGGAAGTAGATTGGGACCCAAATAGAACGTTCAAGCATTGTTTTTGTTTACCTTGTTGAAAGGGTCTATACATCCCTCCCACCCTGCTCAACTGCAGGCCGCAGCTACCTTTTTTTCATAGAGAGAGGCTGTTTCACAGTTTAGGTCACAGCTTCACACGATACAGCAGCCCTATTCAACTTGTGGCCCGCGTGGCAGATCCAGCCCGTTTAGATTTTTCTGCGGCCCGCAAGCTACCGTCAAATCTGGCTGCCATGCGTAGCCCATAGTATGATCAATAAAACTAAGATATCCTTGAACTTTGCATGGGCACACATGAAATGAATGCACCATCATGTTACATCGTCTGCTCTGATGGCCCACAAAGATGCACAAGTTGAATAGCCCTGCTATACAGACTAATTCTGGCTAGGTGTTGTCACTATTGTGACTAAATTAATTAAACAAAAATATGTTATTGACAGTTTTAATATTTTTATTTACTGATTATAAGTCAGCAGCAGGCTAATTACTTATTGATCTTGGCACTGTAAATGGTAAACAAACCTTTCTCTTCCAGCTAGTATTGCTTCAGGTGCACTGAAGGAGCTATTGGCTGGATTGTTAACTAGGATCAAGGACTGTACCTTTAAGTAAACAGGAGATAAACACACCCGTCCATCCAACTACCTGCAATGCCTGATAATTATGTAGATTTGTGATGCTAACTGTAGCTTTCAGCTGTGACAGATATACTGCTGTTGGTGTTTTCCATCCAAGTTCCAAACCTTTTTAGCAAGTTAGCTCACTAGTGTAAGACACAATATCCTTTCTGTCTCTTTATTGTCACATACATGATATGTATGGATTGAGAAAAAAACATAGACTAGTTTTCTACAACACTGAAGGCTGTATACCACTGCATGCGTAACCAGTAGTTTGAAGCAACGAGTAGATCAGGAGTAAAGTTGTAAAGTTATCAACAACCACCACAACTTTTTTGCCATCTCAAAGTGCTTACACATCAATCCATGACACCTTCAATTCACTCCAGCTATGTTGAAAAACACTTACCTCTGGATGAGTCTTGGCCTGACTGGATTATTTCTATAGTCGTAGTTATGTATTCTGGGTCGAAACACTTATGATTCACTTGCTCTGGGAGCCTGACTGCTATATCCTCCTCTATCTCTTCCTATCTCTCTCTCTCTCTCTCTTTCTCTCTCTCTCTCTCTCCCTCACTCGGTACTGAGATGCGATGTTGCTGACATCACATGTGTTACTGTCGCAATCATGAAGCTCGGTAGTGTGACCAGTTTCCTACCGCTGTTTATTTATAGCACAAACGGGTTGAAAGCTAATGTGTCTCATCTCGTGCTCTATAGTGATTGCTGCCGTAAACAGACACATCTTGTTTTTTTTATTCTCTACTTGTTCTCACACGGTAGCAGAAAGAGACATTTTAAAGAACGATGATGTAGAAATTCCCCTTTTCTCAAAGTAATGTTAATATAAGTTGCACAAATTGCCCCCCACCCCCCTTTAAAGTGACAGACCTAAATCAACAGTGGTGTGATAATAGTCTCACAATTAGAGGAATGGAGAAAGCCTGAGTGAAGTGAATGTATTGTATAGACCCTTTCAACAATAAAAACAAAAACAATGCTTGAACGTTCTATTTGGGCCCCAATCTACTTCCTCTGCATTAAGATAACATATGGAATGTTAAAAAGGAAGTCTTGTGGGGCCAACTATGATGCTGAGAATGGAACTATCTTGAAACGGTCTATAGTAATATAGAGACACCTGTGTCTGGTAGGTCCAGTCACTGATCAATCAGTATGGCTGGCTACAATTCCATGATGAAGACAAAAGAACACTCTAAACAACTCAGAGAAAATATTATTGGAAAGTATAAGTGAGGGGACGGGTACACAAATGTTCAAATCCTTCTTTAAGGAATGTAAGGAGTGTGGAGTCTGTTGCAATATACCATCTCACCGCTAGATGGGAGAATTTCCCCCAGGAATTTACCCATGAAATTACACTAAATGTAGCTTTAAAGAGCTTTTTGTGTATTATTGTAAAAAAAGACCAAATTAAATTGACCAAGATTCCATTTATAAAAGCAATTAAAGGGGGGATAGCTAAAAAGTGGTGAATATGTTTTATAGCCACTGTACCACAGATAGCCACACATACACATACTGATGTCCTTCCTAGTGGTGGTGAGTGTAATAAAAAATAAAATAAAATTCACAATAAAGCCACGTGTATCGTACTCCATGCTTTTATCTTTTATGTGGATGTGTATTGTGAGAGACGGCATACAAGCAGCTCAATGAGCTGAGCTCATAGTTAATAAATCGGATCCTGATAAACATTAACAAAAGCAGCACATACAATTACACTCAAAATCATAACTTGTGGACATTGTTGACAGAACTGTGTTAAGTAAATCCAACAAGGTCTTTTTGGGAGTATCCTGTCTTTGTTAATTACATTTGTCATGTCCTTGTAAGTTGTTATGTGAGAAATACATTTAAAGCTGGACTCAAATCTGGAAAGACATTCTCGCATGTCTCTTAATGGCTGGGCCCCAATTTTACTGCAACTCTGAAATGCTGCAATACTATTTGGTACATGGCTTTCTGGGTATATTAGAAACTGCATTCAAACAAATATTAATCTTTTTCATTGAAAATAAAACACCAGTCTGCCCTATAACTGAGTTAATTGTGCTTTTAACAATCGGACAGTTCTGCAACAGTTTCATGAAGCTAGATCTGACATGACATGTATGAACTTAACAGTGCTTAATGGCAAGGCAAAGCAGCATGAGATCAGTGTTTTGGACAAGTCAGTGATTGTCACTCTCATGACAGTGAAGTTCAATACAGTCTGGAAAGGCAACAGAATCCACAAGTTCTGATGTTTCTAGGACAGTTCAGTGAAACCCGATCAGTCTTTTATAGAAGCCCTATGCAGGTCTGGTTCCTTTGCTGTTTCTGGGTTTTCGCCTGATTTGGGCTCGCATTTTTTCACGACATAGCTCCCCCTGCAGCTTCGGTAGCAAGTGACTGCTACGCTAAACCCCCACTAGCTAGCGAGCTAGCCATCAAGAAACCAAGCTAAAGACATACAGGGCTCACAATACAAAAACGAAGTTCACCCAAGGGTAGGCTACATACAATTTCAACAGCAACAAAGCCAAGTCGGAGTCCGTTTTGCAGTCTTCTTAGAAACTACAATCTGAAAACTACATTTTAGAGCCGCGATTGGATACTTCCGCTGAGTTACATCCGAATTTGTTCGGACCGTGACCAGAAAGTTGCATATTCGGTTTTTCCGCGGAGAAGCACTAGGGAGAGACGAAGCACCCACCAAACGACCCAAAAAGTGTTGTAGAACCACCAGAACGACACTCAACCTGCATAATTAAGGTCATTTTTTCTAAAATTGTTGCATAAGGCTTCTTTACATGACCCTGGCCTCATTGTCTGTCATGACCTTAAGATTCAGACCACTCTTTTGGATTGGTCGGCGTTTATACGTCATGACAGTCATGACAATGGAAACTATTACAGTCCTTAATGGAAGTGCATGTTACACTGTTTCGTAACAGTCATTCACACGAGTCTGTGTTGGTCCTCACATGATACCTTTTTATGCCTTTAATGATAGGACAGTGGAGAGAGACAGGAAGCGAATGGGAGAGAGAGCAGAGGTGGGATCCGGAAAGGACCAGGGGCTGGAATTGAACCCGGGTCGCCGGCGTACGGTGCATGTGCCCCAGCCAATTGCGCCACAGCTGGGGCCACCAGGAGGTGTTTTAATGTTTTTCCCCACTTGCTATTGGCTAAGATCGCCCCCTATTAAAACAGCTCTAGCTGCTCTCTACAGGGGGGAGGCGCCACTTTTGGAGAAACTGACAGAGGCAGAATCAGAGCCAATTGGCTCATCCCTGAAGACAACCGTTGCGTATTCAGAACCATCTGGATTCTCATTGGCTGAGGTGAGGTTGCAGTAGATGGCAGGGTCAGACTGATGATTGGTTGTTGACGATACAGATGTTCTTGTAGGCAGAGATGGCATCAGATTGATTGCTATGGAGTTGATGACATCACCACCAGTGGCTGCAGTGGCAGGGCCAGGCTCATGCTGATTGGTTACTGAAGTCACACCCGAGTGCAGAGCCTGCGTCAGATTTGTTGCTAGGGAGTAGATGTCATCACTGGCAGTGGTGGGTTGAGGGAGCTGATTGGCTGCTTTATGGTGTTGAGGAAGATGATTGGCTGCTTTATGGTGTTGAGCAGGAACAGGAGCTGGAGGTGTTACCAGGGCGTAGATGGATGTCAGAGCTGGACTGCTCCGTTGGTCACTCTGGTCGGGTCCATCAGTGGCATGCGGAGATGTAGGCTGTATTTCTGAGTACACACACGAGTCCTAGTGGACAAAGAAATTAAATTAAAATCAATAAGTCTGATGACACACCACAAACATGCAGATGTAAAAGTGGTCACATTTAAAAAAGGGTTTTACTCACTGGTCTGATGTTTCCAGAAAGAGGTGTGGGTAATGCTAAATATGGAGTAAAATGTAGCCAGATCATGTTCTTTATTTAATCTTCATTGTCTTTATAAATGTTCTGCATATTCTTTGAGATAATCACATTTAAAACTTCATCTTGGTGTGTGTGTGTGTGTGTGTGTGTGTGTGTGTGTGTGTGTGTGTATACCTCTTTTTTTCTCAGCTCTTCTCTTCATCAGCCTAAAAGTCACTACCAGTAGAGCAAATATCACCACGGCAACAACAAGACCCCCAGAGAGATTAGCTAGATGGCCTGTGGGACAGCACAGCTGATCAACAACACGATTCTACCAGATCAGAGGTCAATAGGATATGCACAAACAAGAACAACTTTTAATACAATTATTATTATGCAGGATATTTGCATTGCCTGTGTGTGTTTGTGTGTGTGTGTGTGTGTGTGTGTGTGTGTGTGTGTGTGTGTGTGTGTGTGTGTGTGTGTGTGTGTGTGTGTGTGTGTGTGTGTGTGTGTGTGTGTGTGTGTGTTTGTTTGCATATGTGTGTGTTCAGCAACCAACATACAGCAACAGTTTGTGGGGTGGTAGGTTGAGAATGAGAGTATTGTGGTTGTGGTCTGTATAGTGACCAGGTGAGGCTTCACTGAGTGACTGAGAGGAGATAATCTCACATTTGGTAGTTTCTAAATTGGAGGGGGATTAGGGGAGTTTGTATATGCGTGTGTGTGTATTTATTTAAGTGTTTGTATACATGTGTGGCTGTATGTGTTTACATGTGTTTCTGTGTAAGGAAATTAGTAAAGGTTTTTGGGTAGGTTGAAATTACAGTATGGTCATTTTGGCTTCTGACGAGAAATAGGCATTGTGGCTGTGGTTTGTATAGTTGAATAGTAAGCGTGCACTTGAAAGCAAGTTCATGCCATGACCACAAGGTGTCATTATAACTTCTGCATGAAAGTGTGTGTGTGTGCGTGTGTGTGTGTGTGTGTGTGTGTTGAAGAGAGAGAGAGAGAGAGAGAGAGAGAGAGAGAGAGAGTCTGTGTGTGTAAGAAATAAAAAAGATAAATGTATTATACATGTCCTCACCGCCTGATGCAGCTGATGTGGGATCAGACTCTGTCCTCTCAGACTCTGTGATGTTGGTCAGCGGTGCAGTTGTTGTGTTATGGGTGGACACTGACACAGGAAGAGACATTTGAAATGGGAGATTAAAAATAGACACAGAACTCTAGGATGAGGAGAAAGAGAAGTGAAAGGACCACAGTGCTGCAGCTCTCTATATTCCCACAGTGTGTCTGGCTTAGTCTAGTGCCACCTCAGAATTGATCTCTAAAGATTAATGGTATCTGCATACGAATATTAAACATTTTCCCTATCAAATAAACCCTACATACTTGATATTACCGGTTATATCCTTGAATCAAATTAATCACATTTTTGTGTAACATCTTGTTAAAAAAATAATAATGACAACTGATTATTAAAGTAGCTGTATGAGCTTACCAGGTACAGTGTTGGAGAGAGTAACCGTGGTGACCTCTGCAGTGACTGTGGGAATGGCAGCTGTCGGTTTGTTGGCCTGTCTAACTAAGAGCCAGAAAGAGAGAGATAAAATGTTATGTGAAGTTCCTTATTGTCACACACACACACACACACACACACACACTCTCTCTCTCTCTCTTTCTCTCTCTCTCACACACACAGGCACAAATAAATGCAACCTTCATCTTCATCTTCATCTTCATCTCTTCATCATCAGCAGTGAGCCCTATATACACACAAGCAACACGGTGGCAGGAGAGCAGTGGGGCATTAAAGCAATGATCAACCTGTTGGGTCTATTCATGGATGAGTTCATGAAAAAGTTTGTTTTTTTTATTCACACAATCAGGGGTGTCAAACATCAGGCCCGCCAGTAGGATTCATACGGCTCCCCAGATGTTTTGGAAAAAAAAACATATTCAAATCCAGTTGTCTTCAACAATGTGTAATAAACAATGTCTTTATGATATGATACATTGATTAAATATAGCAATATAAACCATCCTCAAGAAGGCTGAAAAAATGGAAGTAGAGTATTTCAACAGGAAAAGAGCAGTGTATGACAGCACAAAGCAGTGCATAATTTGTACTTGTTTGCTCGTGAATGGGGAAAGGAGTATATCATTAAACAACACTCTGATTGATACCCATGCAGAAAAATGATAATGACCATGACAATAACGGCCCCCATGAGGTCTGCATAAACTGATGCATCAGGATGTAGTCACGCCCATTTCCAGGAATGCACAAATATTTTGTTTGTAGTACCAGTTTGCAACAATTATTAGTTAAGTTGTAAACATCAATAACAAAAATATTAAAAACTTTGGAAATAAAAATATTTTACGTACTCGCTTTCTGCCAGGACTTTTACAGGCTTTTCCCAAATCACAGAAGTAACTTTGATGCAGAGGTAGCTAGCAGCAGAGAGCAGAAGCCATAGGGCATTAAGCTTCTGGGGGTGTGTTTCACTCCAAACCATCACTTTAAGTCTATTTTGCGCTTCTCAGTGGTTTAAAAATAGTCAAGAGTCCATATAATAATAGTTCTATGGACTCTTGATTTAAGTCCAGATCATTGCTTTAAGAGGACAAGGATCCTTCGGGTGAGGATGTTGAGAAAACAACTATGTATTCACTCCTCACTCATTTTTTGCTCCTGATCCAGGCGATCAAACCAGACACAATTTAGTGCAAGCTGCATAGCTGTTTTACTATATCATAAAACACCAAGGAGCAACTAATACAACACAAATCATACCACAGAGTAGCTTGTTGGCTTCCATTATAATAACTGAATACTTCTAAGGGTTATCTAAATGTTACATGTTAACTTTTTTGACTTACCTACTGTGAGCTTCACTGAGGTGTACGTATCTCTTCCCCATGTGTCAACTCCACACCAATATATCCCAGCATCCTCTAGGGTCAGGTTATGGATGGTCACAGTGAACTTGTTGTCCTTGTTGTCCTGCAGAGACACTCTCCCTCTGTCAGTCCATTTTCTCTGGTCATGAGACCGGATGATTTCAACACGGTCTTTAAACTCTCCTTTCGTTAGGTATTTTGGGTAGGACTCATAACCCTTCTGATATGGACAGTTGATGACAGCATTTCCTACCTCATGTCCTCTCACTGTGATCTCCTTACAGCTCACACAGCTCAACACTGACAGACAGACAGAGAGATAGATGGGGAGATGAAGAGAGAGAGAGAGAGAGAGAGAGAGAGAGAGAGAGAGAGAGAGAGAGAGAGAGAGTTTACAGTGATGTTGTAAGTAACATCACACTATTTCCATGAGCCTGGTAAAGACCAGGTCCATATTTCATTTTGCATTAGCCAGCTACTAAAGGCGGTATTAGTGTAGTGGTTAAGGAGCTGTGCTAGCATGTAGTCGCCTGAAAGTTGAGGATTCAATTCCTGTTGTGCCCTTGAGCAAGGCCGTTAATTCCCGTTGTGCCCTTGAGAAGGTCGTTAATTCCCGTTGTGCCCTTGAGCAAGGCCGTTAATTCCCGTTGTGCCCTTGAGAAGGTCGTTAATTCCCGTTGTGCCCTTGAAAAGGCTGTTAATTCCCGTTGTGCCCTTGAGAAGGTCGTTAATTCCCGTTGTGCCCTTGAGAAGGCCGTTAATTCCCATTGTGCCGTTAATTCCCGTTGTGCCCTCGAGCAAGGCCGTTAATTCCCGTTGTTCCCTTGAGAAGGCCGTTAATTCCCGTTGTGCCCTTGAGCAAGGTAGCCTCGTGAGACCATCCTGATCTCGCATGCTTCAGTTTTCCACTCACAGATCAGTATGGCATCTTTCCAATAGAGAAAATTTGGAGCAGTTCACCAAACGAACGGCCAATCAGCGTTGGTTTTGAGGCGGGTTTAGGTGTGACGTAACTAACAATATGACGGCATCCAGATGAGATGATAGTAGGTAGCATGCAAGTTTTATTCGAATTAGAAATTAATCCTGGGGAAGCTGTGAAGCTATGAGTCTCAGCCATGCAGCTGGGAGGAAGGAACGACACAGACATTCTCCACGGCCGATTCCAGTTCATAATGGAGGAATATACTTTCTTCAGAAGTGTAGAGCCTACCGTGAAAACTTGGTGGGGATTGTCGTTGATGAGTTTCATGTCGCATACAAATGGTAAGTTTAAAAATGTTAACGTTAGTCATGTTACCTAACTTAATTGTATGTTAAACGAAGGCATTAGAAGAAAACTTATAGACAGACTGATAGACAGATGGTTTATCCAATCAGCTAACCAGTATTTTCGCCCCTTCCCAAAAGTTCTCCAAAGGAAAGTTCCCAGATGGACATGCAGAGCAAATGCGAAGCATCCATCTGGCGGAGTCAGGTTATGAGCAAGGCACTTAACCCTAAGTTTAATTGAAAATGTAATACCTTGTAATATAGTTGACATACTGTATGTAAGTCACTTGGGAAAACAGTGTCTGCTAAATGATTATATGTAAAGGTACCACACACACACACACACACACACACACACAAAAATAGGCACACACCACCATACTCTCTGTCTACCAACAATGGCATGATAATATTATAGCTCTTACCAGTAAGGGAGAGGAGTGTGAACTTGCTGGAGGTTTTCATTTCAAATATATCTTCTTCCTCACTGATTTAATCCATAGCAGTCTCACCCTCTAGATCTGACCAACAATCGTCACATACATCATGAATCAAATATAGTCTCTGAAACAATTATTATTATTATCATTTTTAAAGCTCATCAAAAGAAATGTTACAGATCTGTCTGCTTTCAAAACAATCTCTGGCTTCTCTTTCAACTCTCTCCAGCCAGCTCACCTTTGCTTTGCCACAGAATGGTATTTTATCGTCCTATCAGCTCGATGTCCAGATCGCCTGGTGATGATGGCACCTGTGTCCCCCAGTCCTCCTGTCTGAGCTGAGGAGAGTCCTTCTTGATGAAACGTGACGCCTGATTGGTTCAGTCACCCTGAGAGGTGGCCACTACCATCTCTGTTGTGTATTTCCTCTCTTTACTAAACAATTCACTGCCTTAGACGATTACCACTGACTCACTCTCTCTCACTGACCTCATCAGTCTCTTTGTTGTCCTTATTTTGAAGTAGGTTTCTGTACCACTCCCTCCACTCGTTTTACCGTCCCCTATTTTTTATCTCTCTCACTTTCACTCTCTCCCTTTCTCTATATCTAACAATGTTTCTCTCTCTCTCTTCTTCTTCTTGTTCTGAAGTGTGTCTATCCACTAGCCATTCGTCTCTCACACCTTCTTTTTGAACAGCTTCTTGACCGCTAGTCTACCCAACACAGCACTCTGCACCTTGCTCTCAGTGCATCTCTCTCTCTCTCTCTCTCTCTCTCTCTCTCTCTCTGATGTCTGACTGGTTACACACTAACTATCTGTCATATGTCTCTTGTTGCTCTGTGTCTGTGTTTTGTGTCTTCCGTTCTCTTCACAGTTTCGGTGTCAGAAGGGGATGTGGGGAGGAGTGTGAACTGGTCGCTGTTCTCTCCAGCCCATGTTCATCTTCATGGCTAATAACCACCAACATGACCTTCAGTCTAATAACTACCACTGACGTGAGGTAAGAATTATCAAATGATCTGAGCCAATCAGAGAGAGCTAAGAGCGGGGCAATTGGGCTTGGAGTTTTATTTTCCACTCAGAACAAAGAAACTGATGATGGAAATAGACATACAAATCGAACATGTTTTATGTTTTATGTTTTATTGTGTTTGTGTTTGTGTGTCTGTGTGTGTGAGGGTGTTTGTGTATGTGTGTGGGGGGGTGTTTGTGTGTGTCTGGATGCATTGTGAAGACTGTTGCTCCAGGAAGCTTCAGTTAAACTATAAAACCACAAGGTATTCTGACCAAACTGCTGCTGGTGTAGCTCTGCTCTGTCCTTTAGCTGCAGGGGCCTTCAGTTAAACCACAGGCTATTTTGGGGGAGAAGGTCTGTTCAGTACACACACACACACACACACACACACACGCATTCGCACTTGGACAGGACAAGGTTTGTTCAGTACACACACACACTACACACACACACTACACACACACACACACACACACTCTCTGTCTCTCTCTCTCTCTCACTCTCTCACACACACACACACACACACACTCAACACTTGAGGAGGCCAAAACATAACGGCTGTAGCGAAACTTTACAGTTACAGTTTTTTTTTACAATTGCTTAAAGACTAAAATCAAAAGTATCCCACAGTTAGTGAAACTTTAACACTCAAGGAGTAAAATGTCAGCCCAGATTTGCACAACTATAACTGTAAACTAAAAACTCAGTCCTACACAACAGGTGAGCCCTTGTCAACTACAGAAATTGAAAGCAATTTAGCACATAGAGGAGTCAAAGGCTGGGAATTAGTGTGTGGTTTTGCAGATTTGGTATGGGAATATGGTATTATATGGGGTAATGTGGTTATAGTGACATGTTACAGTTACAGTTACAGTTTTTTCTGAATGCTTAAACACATTTTTTGTAACTATGGCTTTTTTTGCAAAACTCTACACACAAATGGCAAAACCACTTACTGAGTTCGCAAAACTAAAAGCACAAAAACTGCTTTGCACACACTTTGCACAACTGTAGGCACAATGGCTATTATTTACACTATTTTGCCAACTCTCTGGCACACTTTCTCATGTGAAAACTGTTTTAGATAATTAGTTCACTTTGCAATCAGCCTAAGCACTATAAATAAGCCACAGGTAATGTACAATGGGTACAATGGAGTGAGCAGGAAGAGTGAGAAGAGAAAGAAATAGCCCTTTTACAGACAAAAAAACAGTCTACTGTACATGTGGGGATATTGTCATGTCAGGCCTGGATACATCATTCCAGAATATATTTTTCCAGGTGCCTTGGACTAGGACATTGCATGTGATGTAGACAGAATTTTGAGAGAGACGACCCGATGTAGACTGATTTGTTTTGTCTCAGTGAAATGCTATTTTGTGTTTTGACTTGGAAAAACACACTTGTGTTTGTTTTGATGTGTGTAAATAAACACTACAGTAATACTTGAAGTTTGGATCCCTGTATGTTTACAGAACTATGACAAAAGTATGACCTCAAACTGACATAGTCTACCTTGTGCACAGAGAAAGCAAAAGCCAGATGTGTTTTTTATTCATACCATCAGTGTGTTGTTGGCACATTGTGTGCTTACTATTGTGATGGCTTATGTTTACTGTTAGATACGAAAACACAATTTTTACGAAGGTGTGAAGAGTTAAGCAAGGTGTGTTAGCTTTTGCAAGAGAACTACAATGTTTTGCTGATTGGGTGAGAGGTTTTGCCATTTGTGTGTAGAGTTTTGCAAAAAAAGCCATAGTTACAAAAAATGTGCTTAAGCAATCAGAAAAAAACTGTAATATAATTTGCACAAATTCCCCCGCTCCCCCCTTTAAAGTGAAAGTGGTGTGCTAATAGTCTGTTTAAAGTGACAGACCTAAATCAACAGTGGTGTGCTAATAGTCTGTTTAAAGTGACAGACCTAAATCAACAGTGGTGTGCTAATAGTCTCACAATTAGTGGAATGGAGAAAGCCCGAGTGTAGTGAATATACATTGTGTAGTAATATAGAGACACCTGTGTCTGGAAGGTCCAGTCACTGGTCAATCAGTATGGCTGGCTACAATTCCATGATGAAGACAAAAGAACACTCTAAACAACTCAGAGAAAATATTATTGAAAAGTATAAGTGAGGGGACGGGTACACAAATGTTCAAATCCTTCTTTAAGGAATGTAAGGAGTGTTGAGTCTGTTGCAATATACCATCTCACCACTAGATGGGAGAATTTCCCCGAGGAATTTACCCATGAAATTACACTATATGTAGCTTTAAAGAGGGTTTTTTTTTGTGTATTATTGTAAAAAAAGACCAAATTAAATTGACCAAGATTCCATTTATAAAAGCAATAAAAGGGGGGATAGCTAAAAAGTGGTGAATATGTTTTATAGCCACTGTACCACAGATAGCCACACATACGCATACTGATGTCCATAGTGGTGGTGAGTGTAATAATAAATAAAATAAAATTCACAATAAAGCCACGTGTATCGTACTCCATGCTTTTATCTTTTATGTGGATGTGTATTGTGAGAGACGGCATACAAGCAGCTCAATGAGCTGAGCTCATAGTTAATAAATCGGATCCTGATAAACATTAACAAAAGCAGCACATACAATTACACTCAAAATCATAACTTGTGGACATAGTTGACAGAACTGTGTTAAGTAAATCCAACAAGGTCTTTTTGGGAGTATCCTGTCTTTGTTAATTACATTTGTCATGTCCTTGTAAGTTGTTATGTGAGAAATACATTTAAAGCTGGACTCAAATCTGAAAAGACATTCTCGCATGTCTCTTAATGCTGGGCCCCAATTTTACTGCAACTCTGAAATGCTGCAATACGATTTGGTACATAGCTTTCTGGGTATATTAGAAACTGCATTCAAACAAATATTAATCTTTTTCATTGAAAATAAAACACCAGTCTGCCCTATAACTGAGTTAATTGTGCTTTTAACAATCGGACAGTTCTGCAACAGTTTCATGAAGCTAGATCTGACATGACATGTATGAACTTAACAGTGCTTAATGGCAAGGCAAAGCAGCATGAGATCAGTCTTTTGGACAAGTCAGTGATTGTCACTCTCATGACAGTGAAGTTCAATACAGTCTGGAAAAGCAACAGAATCCACAAGTTCTGATGTTTCTAGGACAGTTCAGTAAAACCCGATCAGTCTTTTATAGAAGCCCTATGCAGGTCTGGTTCCTTTGCTGTTTCTGGGTTTTCGCCTGATTTGGGCTTGCATTTTTTCACGACATAGCTCCCCCTGCAGCTTCGGTAGCAAGTGACTGCTACGCTAAACCCCCACTAGCTAGCGAGCTAGCCATCAAGAAACCAAGCTAAAGACATACAGGGCTCACAATACAAAAACAAAGTTCACCCAAGGGTAGGCTACATACAATTTCAACAGCAACAAAGCCAAGTCGGAGTCCGTTTTGCAGTCTTCTTAGAAACTACAATCTGAAAACTACATTTTAGAGCCGAGATTGGATACTTCCGCTGAGTTACATCCGAATTTGTTCGGACCGTGACCAGAAAGTTGCATATTCGTTTTTTCCGTGGAGAAGCACTAGGGAGAGACAAAGCACCCACCAAACGACCCAAAAAGTGTTGTAGAACCACCAGAACGACACTCAACCTGCATAATTAAGGTCATTTTTTCTAAAATTGTTGCATAGGGCTTGTTTACATGACCCTGGCCTCATTGTCTGTCATGACCTTAAGATTCAGACCACTCTTTTGGATTGGTCGGCGTTTATACGTCATGACAGTCATGACAATGGAAACTATTACTGTCATGGAATTTACCTCGACATATTAGACACAAGAACCACAACACGTAGTATTGGTTTGCTCACAGACTCTTGGCGCCACGAGGAGAGAGTGCTAGTGAAAGGTTTGAAACCCCTCACCATCAGTCTCTGAACCTGCAGCCCAAAAGCTATCTTTTTATTGTACAGATGCACACAGAAAAACAGGATGCCATACATCTATCTCCTTCAGCTTGATTTCCTCAAAAACCCACGCACAGATGTACACAGAGGCGGGGGCCTCTTCCTATGCGTCCCAACTCGAATTCTGTGTCCTTGAAACTCAGCATAATATTTTTGCTTACAGAGGTGATTTATATATCTACTTACACAAGTGTTTTATACAATGATAATAATAATTCCTCTACATTTCCCTCCTGTTTATTATTGGTAACTTTCACAATCATCTGTTCCATTGTAACATCTCCAATACAGGTTTTCTGTAACAACTTCATTGCTGATCATGTCAATTAATCATTACACGTCACTGTTGTCCTCAGCGAGGAGCTTATATGCCTCTTCTTGCAAAAGCAAAACATTCATTTTAGCAGTTACAGTCTTGGTTATAAGCTGGCAAAAACAAGGTAATACACATGTTGTGAATACACAGAATAAGATTAATACAGCAAGTATAGGAGCGCATATTTTTAAAATGATCTGCAGCCAAGTACCGGACCTAAACCATGAAAGAGGATTCCATCCTTGGTTAACCGTATCAGTAATCATTGCTTGTTGTACATTTTTCATTTGGTGCAAAGCTTCAGTAACATCATGACTGTTCGCCTCATCCGGAATGTATGTACAGCATGTATCATTCAGCATTGCACAAACACCTCCTTCTGCAGCTGCCATTAGGTCAAGCACCAATCTATTTTGTATCAACATTAAGCGATAGCAGATATTTCAACATTTTGTTTCTCATCTACCTTAATAGATGAATTTACAAACAATCCAATTCTGTATTCTTGTGTTTCCATTCTTAACAGTAACTTCCCAACCCCTACCCAGGGGAACAGACTTAACCATTTTATGACTAGCAGACCACAACTTATGTTCATCAGGGACATCCTTTCCCCAAATAGGATCATGTGGTTTCACATCTACTACAAATCTGCAGTTACGACGGTGGTGGGTAGTCTGAGTTATAATGTAAGTGTGGTCAGTCAGACGCACCGGAGCACAAATTCCTACCCACTTGGATGGAAGATTTAGGTAGACTTTGTGGCCACACATCCAATAGATACCGTCTAATGGGGTCGTACCATCAGGACTAGGCAAAACATAGTCACTCCAACACCTGCACCTGGTCTTATTTCTAGGGTTGGGCCATGGACAGATATCACCACCTTCATCAAAACTTCTACTTTTCTTTTGACCTTGCATCACGCACATTTCCATAGGAACCGCTGTCTGACGACACCTATAGAGAGGCAAACTCCCCACAGGCACTGAACCATTTCTGAAGAAACACAGCGGGAATATTGTTCTAGGTCTAACAGTGGCATAAGGGGTCAATGTTACGTTAGACTATGTACTTCAAAGGGTATGTCACCGCACAGGATTCACTGATAGAGTAAGTGCCATTGTCATGAACGGTTATGTGGGATGTTTTATAAACGCTAAAAACATCTTGTTCGATAGACGTCCGTTCGTCCGGATTTTGGCGACTGTTAAACGGGGATGAGAAGCAGATATTGGCATCATAGAACATACATAACAGTCAGACACATTATTCAAATCAGCTAACATTTGAGCATAGCGATACCACAAATTCAAATGATACACATGTGTTATGTTGTAGGTATGCAGATCTTCAGACAAAACCCATCTTTTCCATCTTCTGTATTGGCTTCCTTTTGTCTCTCACAAAAAAGTCATTGTTCAGTCCTTGTAGCAACAGTCTCAGTAAGGTGAGGGCAAAAACCCCTCCGAGGACCAACCTCCACATCAAAGGCCCGTGACCCCCAGGCATCGTCACTAAACCGTGGAGGCTCTGTAAAAACACTGACGTTGAGACGACTAGATTCTATACCTCTAGACCCCTTTGTAGTCAGATTTCCTCTCCACAGCGGTTGACTCTGCAGCTGGAATGTCCCGTACCTTACAATGCGAGATGTGTGTCCAAGAGATTGACGCGCACCTTCACTGCAGTAGGGGTGGCTAGAACAACCTGGTGTGGCCCCTGCCAACGAGGTTCCGCCCAAGATTTCCGCTTTATGAATTTGATGAACACCCAGTCTCCTGGTTTCACTTTAGGGTCCTGTGGAAAGAGAGAGAGAGAGGGAACAGTATTCGTGTCTACACATTTTTTAGACGACAGAGTCTTGATCAATTGTCCCACTACTCCTTCATCATCATCAGGCGTAGACTTACTACAAGAGAAATCAGGAATGGTGTAAGGTCTGCCATACAGCATTTCAAACGGGGATAGCTGTGTGGCCGCATTAGGTGTTGTTCTCATACTTAATTGTACAATGTCTAGACAATCTGGCCACTGCCATCCCGTCTCAGCCATTGTTTTTCTTAGTTTCGATTTAATCGTCCCGTTATTTCGTTCCACTAAACCCGCAGATTCCGGGTGATAAGCAGAGTGTCTTTTTAGGTCAATACCAAAATGTTCACCAATTTTGTCAATTACCTCATTAACAAAATGTGTTCGTTATCACTGAATGAGTCTGGGCACTCCATGGCTTGGGATAATCCGCCTACAGAGTGCTTTGGCTCACGGGCAGCAGCATCAGGCGTGCGACATGGGAATAACTTCGACCCACTTAGAGAACACATCTATCACCACCAACACATATTCTAGGTTATGAACTTTGTTCAACTGGATGAAATCCATGTGTATTGTATGAAACGGATGTGGGGGTGAAGGGAATTGTCCTCTCTTTGGTCGCATGTCCCTGTGAATTATTTTTAATGCAGATTATGCACTGGTGGCAAAAGTTTTTGAGTGGGTAGTAAAACCAAATGTAGTATAAAATTCACGTAAAACTGTACACATTCCACCCGATGACACATGGCAGCGGCCATGTGTCACTAAAGCTGCCCATTTATACATAGATTTAGGTAAGACTGGTTTGCCACTTGGACCGGCACGTAGATATTGTCTTTTAGGTAGCACCCATGTTTCTTCCATAGGTCTCTCTCTTTAACAGACGCTTGTTGCTGTCGTGTTTTGTAGGATTTCGTCAGTTTCCGTTTGCAAGAGGAACACGCCTGTGGCTTTCCTTTGCACATTCATCTGCCAGGGCATTTCCTCTTGAAACAGTATCAGTTTTGTTGGTATCGCTTCACATTTACAAATGGCAAGCTTTTTTGGTAATTGAAGAGCGTCATATAATTTCAGAAGTAAGTCTTTATGTTTTACTGGTTTTCCAGTAGAGGTTTTGTAATACGTCTTTTCCAATGTACACAAAAATGTGAGACGAGCAAAAGCATATTGACTGTCTGTGTAAATTGTTACTTCCTTTTTGCAAAAAGCTCACATGCTCTGGTTAGGGCTGTCAATTCAGCTGCTTGTGCAGAGTATGAAGTGGGCAAACGTTTTGCCTCTATTTTTGTAGTTAGGGTAGTCACTGCATAGGCTACTTTATTTACACCACATTTATCTTTTTACGGCTGATCCGTCGGCCGAAAATTATTTCACCTTTTTAGCGGTTGATCAGTTAAATCAGCTCTAGGTTTCATGTTCGTTTGTGTTATCTCCAAACACTTATGCTCCACCCGTCCTCAGCTGTTGGCAACAGAGTGGGCCGGGTTCAGCACAGTCTGGCTCGATAGTGATGTGTGGTTGCGATAACAACACTGTCATGCCACGAGAGGTGTCTTGCGGGAGATAAGAATGACATGTTGGTTTGTAACAGCAGTAGAGACAGCATGTGGAACTTTCACAGTCAGTGGGTGAAAAAGCACGACTTCAGCTGACACTTGTACTGCCATTGCTGTGGCGAGTACAGCCTGCACACACACGGGGCCCTCGCCACGGATCAGTCGTGAACTGTAAAATGCCACTGGTCTATTTTTTGCTCCCCACTGCTGTGTCAAAACAGAGGTCATGAAACCATTTTTGTATCGACCATTTGTGTGAGCGGCTTAGTGTAATCAGGCAAGCTAAAACAGTGGATCCAGCAATTAATTGTTTTATGTTTTCAAACGCAGTTTCAGCCTCCTTAGTCCATTTTAGTTTATCGATGCGCAGCCATAGGTTCGTCAAAGATTAATGCTTGTAAGGGGGCGTCTTTTCGCATAGCTTGGGACCCACATTCGACAATAGTTACAGAGCCCTAAAAATGACATCATTTGTTTCTTTGTCATCGGTTTTGGTGCTTCTAATATTGCTTTTTTACGGCTAGAATGCACATGTCTGCCATCCTTTGTCAGTGTGTGTCCCAAATACTTTACTTCAGATCGCCACAATTGCAATTTGTCTTTGCTCACTTTATGTCCGGTTTTGTGCAAATATTTTAGAAGTGCCAGTGTATCAATTTTGCATTTTTCTTCGTTAATTCCAGCTATGAGCAAATCATCAACATAAGCCAAAATTTGACTTCCGCAGGGCGGGATAAACTTTGCCAAGCAGTTATGTATTGCTTCGGAAACTCACAATACCCTTGGCTTAGGCGTGTAAATGTGTAACGTTTCCCTTCAAATGTGAATGCGAACCAATGTTGACTGTCTTTATGGACGGGGATAGAGTAAAACGCGTTTGAAAGATCTAATACTGAAAATACTTTAGCTTCTGGATTTAATTGGTTCAACAGAGTATGGGGATCAGGCACATTTGGAGCGCGAGCTATTACTGCATTGTTTACAGCTCGGAGGTCTTGTACCATGCGCCAACCAGTAGATGGGGCCGCTTTCTTGACAGGAAATATTGGCGTATTACACGGTGACTTAGGGCATGGCACAATAACCCCAGCTTTAATCATTTCTGCTATCACAGGTTTTATCCCCGCTTCTGCGTCAGGTTTAAGGGGATATTGTTTTTGGCATGGATAATAACCTGTTTTTGCTCTAATTTGCACGGGCTCTATGTCTTTAATCAGACCCACGTCCGTAGGTCCTTTTGACCATAAGCCTGACGGAATTATTTTTAGCGCTTGATCCTCAGCCTCTGTCAAAACCATCAATCATGTCTCTGTTTTGTCATGTAGTATTACTGTTGGTGTAAAAGTCACCACATAATTTAGACTGGTGCGCCTCCAACCAGTGGTGGGGCTTTTTTCAACATCTTGGCTTTCAGTTCCCCAATCTTGTATTTGTGTTACAAAGTTCACATGTTTGTCTAGACGTGACTGTTTCTCACTTGGGCTAGTGGACAGCTGCATGTGGGGTTTCAGTTCCCAACTCATCAGTTTCTCTTGTGGGCGGTGGCAGAACTGCTTGACAAAAGATTCTCTGTCCAACCAACACAAATAAGTCAAAGTCACCCTAGTGGGTCCTAGTTTATGCACTAGTTTGTCATACTCTGGGTCTGGCCCAGGTGTAGGTTTGCGTCTTAGGTCAATTCTTAATTCGTCAGGGGGTATCAGACTAGCCAGTGGGTTAATTCTTTCCTTAACCTTTTGTACTATCGTCTCTATTGTTTTTCCTGGGTCCTGGTGCGAAGGTTCTAGGGCCCAGACGTAATACGGCGTATTTTTCCCCTCGACTAAGTGTATGTCAATTTCATCACATGTCCTAGCCTCCATACCCCCCTGTAGATTTGGATAGATGGCTAATTTTAATTTTACCATTAAATCTCGTCCTAACAGGTTGTAGGGACAGCCAGGGGCCATGACTACAGGGGCGAAAACAGTGCTTCCTGTTTCTGTCAGCTTGACAGCCACAGGCTTACTAAAATATTGTTTTTGCACATGACTGTTGGCTGATTTTACGAGAATAGCTTGATCTGTTTTTTGCAGGCCATCTATGTCTTTCATTACAGTTCTGCATGCTCCAGTATCACATAAAAAGATTACAGGTTTGCCATTAATATGTATCACTTTCTCTGGTTTTTCATATAAACACACATCAGCTAAGTCTAGAAATTCTTCACATATTTCTAGCTCTTCCCCTTCTCCATTTCCTAGTCAATTGTCATATTGATCCTGATCATATTTTTGTCCTTTCTTATCCTCACTGGGGCAGTCACGGGCCCAATGCCCTCGACCCCCACACTTGTAACACTTGTTACTATCATCACCCTCATTCTCATAATCTCTACGTCCTGGCTTATTTTCACCCTGTCCTCCTCTTCCTCTGCTATTGCCTCGGCCTCGGTCACGACCTCGGCCTCTGCCTCGGCCTCTGCCTGTTTGTCCTCCTGTTCCTTGCACTGCCGTTACAAATGCTTCTACCAATTTCCCTGATTCTTTCTTTTCCTTCTCTTTCTTCTTGTTTTGTGCTGTCTTCTCTGCGTGTTTAGCTTGTTCCATGATCTCTGGCATAGCTGCTGTCCTAAAGGAGACAAAATGTTTTTCTATCCAACCTTTTATCTCTGGCCTGAAACTCTGGAGTAATGCTTGTTTTAATTGTTGTTCATAAATTTTCTTATTGTCTTCAGTATCTGTTTTTAAACCACTATAGGCTTTAAACACTTTTTCAAATCTGTCTCTAAACTCCCAAACGTCCTCATTATCTTTTTGTATTGTGGCATATATTTTGGTGTAATCGCAATGTTTTTTGAACACTAGTCTACATTTATCCTCTAAGTTCTGAACTTGTTGATTTAGTTCCATGGAACCGGGGGCATATGCTGTACCACCTGTATGGGCTACAAAACTGTCTTTCACGCGGCTCCAATCGGAGCCCATTTTACAGCGGAACATCCTTTCGACCTCGAAACCATTCAGGTGGTACACAAGTATTATATTTTTTCATTTAAATTAGCAGAATTAGCCGATCTGTGCTTTGTGAGAGGCTACTCCCTCAATTGCCTTCTTCACGTCCTCTTGGGTCCATGTCCTGTAGACATGCATTATTGACGGTTGTCAGCACTTTCTTGTTAGCCTGGCCTAAATGTTGGATTAGGTAATTCTAC
Organism: Alosa alosa; assembly: GCF_017589495.1. Taxonomy (NCBI): domain Eukaryota; kingdom Metazoa; phylum Chordata; class Actinopteri; order Clupeiformes; family Clupeidae; genus Alosa; species Alosa alosa. Next base: position 12,507,918 of record NC_063195.1, read on the forward strand.
CATTGGGAACGCGTTTATTTTAGGGCGGCTGTGGAGGCCAGCTTGGCGTTTTGTCATCATAATCAAAATCATCAAGCGTCATCGTCATACAGATGTGTATGTGCAGCGACTGGTGTTTTTCTTCACTTAATACTTTTCTCACCCCTCCGTCCATCCTAGGGGACCAATCCCACATCGGGTTGTCTTTAGTGCGCCGTGACCGTGTTTTGGGGGCTTCTCTATCTAGAGACCGTCCTCGTCTCAGCGAGGGATACAGGCGCTAATGGAGTCACAGTGGCGGACAGTGACCACAGAGGCATTACCCACAGCTGCTTGTGGTTGTGGTCCGTTGTGGGGAGGTGGTGAGGTGCAAGGCATATTGTCTTCTTCTTTTACATAGCTTCACGGTACATTTTTTTCCGTTCTTTTATTTTATTTTCGCGCTTTCTTGCTTCCTCCAACCATAATTTAGCTGCATCAATTTCTTTTTCGAGTGGTGCATCATTATGTCGCGTAACAATTTCTAACAGCCAGGAACTGTTAATTTGCCTTCAAATTCGAACTTATCTTTCCATCGTGTTAGCCAATTTTCAATTCCTGGGTGAATTTTGGCCATAAATTTGGCATCGCCTTTCAAAGCATTTTCTTTGTCTTGGGTATTACCCATTTTTACAAATAGGGGGTTATACTGTATCGTCCTGAAATGGGCAAACAACAAATCTAGAAAGCAAGCTTCTAGGCCCAAGGCGTTAACCTAGGGTCCGGCTTTCTTCTGGGTGTTTTCCACATATTCTGTTGTTCGTTTTAACTTACAGATAATCCCCTCATTCACTCACATTCAAACACATTCAAAACTTTCCCTTTCTTGGGAGACTTTTTAGGCGGGTTCGAACCCCCTGTAGTACTCTCCGATAAACTCAGGTGGGACTCCAACCCCCCTGTAGTAGCTACTTAGTTTATCGTTAGGCCTATTTTAACAGTACTGTATACAGAAAAGAGCAACTTAATGCGATCTTTCCCTTTCAAACATAGTCCCAGACTAGTTTTTACTCACGCTGTTATGGTTCTGCTCTGTTGCTATTCGGATCCCGTCAATCCAGTCCAGGGCCTGGTCGCCCGTCGGTTGGCCAGCCGCGAATTCACCGTACTGGGCTTTCCACGGTCCCCGGACCGCGGGCTGTGCACAGTCTTCAACTTCCGACGATCAGTCCCAGGAACTTGGGTGTCTTGGGATCCGGCTCGAAAGGACCAAGTAATGTCATGGAATTTACCTCGACATATTAGACACAAGAACCACAACCGTAGTATTGGTTTGCTCACAGACTCTTGGCCCACGAGGGAGAGAGTGCTAGTGAAAGGTTTGAAACCCCTCACCATCAGTCTCTGAACCTGCAGCCCAAAAGCTATCTTTATTGTACAGATGCACACAGAAAAACAGGATGCCATACATCTATCTCCTTCAGCTTGATTTCCTCAAAACCTACGCACAGATGTACACAGAGTGGGGGGCCTCTTCCTATCGTCCCAACTTTCGAATTCTGTGTCCTTGAAACTCAGCATAATATTTTTGCTTACAGAGGTGATTTATATATCTACTTACACAAGTGTTTTATACAATGATAATAATAATTCCTCTACAATTACAGTCCTTAATGGAAGTGCATGTTACACTGTTTCGTAACAGTCATTCACACGAGTCTGTGTTGGTCCTCACATGATACCTTTTTATGCCTTTAATGATAGGACAGTGGGAGAGACAGGAAGCGAATGGGAGAGAGAGCAGAGGTGGGATCGGAAAGGACCAGGGGCTGGAATTGAACCCGGTCAGCCGGGCGCACGGTGCATGTGCCCCAGCCAATTGCGCCACAGCTGGGGCCACCAGGAGGTGTTTTAATGTTTTTCCCCACTTGCTATTGGCTAAGATCTCCCCCTATTAAAACAGCTCTAGCTGCTCTCTACAGGGGGGAGGCGCCACTTTTGGAGAAACTGACAGAGGCAGAATCAGAGTCAATTGGCTCATCCCTGAAGACAACCGTTGCGTATTCAGAACCATCTGGATTCTCATTGGCCGAGGTGAGGTTGCAGTAGATGGCAGGGTCAGACTGATGATTGGTTGTTGACGATACAGATGTTCTTGTAGGCAGAGATGGCATCAGATTGATTGCTATGGAGTAGATGACATCACCACCAGTGGCTGCAGTGGCAGGGCCAGGCTCATGCTGATTGGTTACTGAAGTCACACCCGAGTGCAGAGCCTGCGTCAGATTTGTTGCTAGGGAGTAGATGTCATCACTGGCAGTGGTGGGTTGAGGGAGCTGATTGGCTGCTTTATGGTGTTGAGCAGGAACAGGAGCTGGAGGTGTTACCAGGGCGTAGATGGATGTCAGAGCTGGACTGCTCCGTTGGTCACTCTGGTCGGGTCCATCAGTGGCATGCGGAGATGTAGGCTGTATTTCTGAGTACACACACGAGTCCTAGTGGACAAAGGAATTAAATTAAAATCAATAAGTCTGATGACACACCACAAACATGCAGATGTAAAAGTGGTCACATTTAAAAAAGGGTTTTACTCACTGGTCTGATGTTTCCAGAAAGAGGTGTGGGTAATGCTAAATATGGAGTAAAATGTAGCCAGATCATGTTCTTTATTTAATCTTCATTGTCTTTATAAATGTTCTGCATATTCTTTGAGATAATCACATTTAAAACTTCATCTTGGTGTGTGTGTGTGTGTGTGTGTGTGTGTGTGTGTGTGTGTGTGTGTGTGTATACCTCTTTTTTTCTCAGCTCTTCTCTTCATCAGCCTAAAAGTCACTACCAGCAGAGCAAATATCACCACGGCAACAACAAGACCCCCAGAGAGATTAGCTAGATGGCCTGTGGGACAGCACAGCTGATCAACAACATGACTCTACCAGATCAGAGGTCAATAGGATATGCACAAACAAAAACAACTTTTAATATTATTTTTATGCAGGATATTTGCATTGCCTGTGTGTGTTTGTCTCTATCTGTGTGTGTGTGTGTGTGTGTGTGTGTTTGTTTTCATATGTGTGTGTTCAGCAACCAACATACAGCAACAGGGTAAACTCCCATTTGTGGGGTGGTAGGTTGAGAATGAGAGTGTTGTGGTTGTGGTCTGTATAGTGAACAGGTGAGGCTTCATTGAGTGAATGAGAGGAGATAATCTCACATATGGTAGTTTCTAAATTGGAGGGGGTGTAGGGGAGTTTGTATATGTTTGTGTGAGTATTTGTTTAAGTGTTTGTACACATGTGTTGCTGTATGTGTTTACATGTGTTTCTGTGTTAGGAAATTAGTAAAGGTTTTAGGGTAGGTTGAGAATTACAGTATGGTCATTTTGGCTTCTGATGAGAATAGGCATTGTGGCTGTGGTTTGTATAGTTGAATAGTAAGCGTGCACTTGAAAGCAATTTCATGCCATGACCACAAGGTGTCATTATAACTTCTGCATGAAAGTGTGTGTGTGTGTGTGTGTGTGTGTGTGTGTGTGTTGGAGAGAGAGAGAGAGAGAGAGAGTAAGAAATAAAAAAGATCAATGTATTATACATGTCCTCACCGCCTGATGCAGCTGATGTGGGATCAGACTCTGTCCTCTCAGAGTCTGTGATGTTTGTCAGCGGTCTGGTTGTTGCGTTATGGGTGGACACTGACACAGGAAGACACATTTGAAATGGGAGATTAAAAATAGACACAGAACTCTAAGATGAAGAGAAAGAGAAGTGAAAGGACCACAGTGCTGCAGCTCTCTATGGACCCTTTAAGGAGAGTTCCATTATCAGCATCATAGTGGACCCTTTCAAGAGAGTTCCATTATCAGCATCATAGTTGGCCCCACAAGACTTCCGTTTTAACATTCCATATGTTATCTTAATGCAGAGGAAGTAGATTGGGGCCCAAATAGAATGTTCAAGCATTGTTGTTGTTTTTGTTGTTGAAAGGGTCCATTCTCACACTGTGTCTGGCTTACGGTACGTGTCCATTATTGCGGCTCGTAGACGCTTGCAGACGCCTAGCCCTCTCTCCCGTCGCCGCTTGTGGGCGTGTATAGGCTAAAGTGTATGGTGTAACGTTTTAATTTTTGTAATTACACAATGCCACAATGCTTAACGGCTTCGCCACTAATATATTTTCATAAAACCAACACGATTATCAGGGGGAACAAATATTTCTGGCAGGCTATTGTTCCGGACCGGAAGACTAGAGCAAAGGAAAGAACTTGTTTACCTCGCGTTAACCGCTCTCATTTGCATAAACTTCTTGACGCACCGCCTCTGTTCAAATGGCCGCACCGCCTTCCCAAGGTGCATTGCGGAAGCGTAAACCACGCCTTGCCGCTCTCCATAGGAAATGAATGGGCTACAGTATGTGCGGCGCGGTGGGCTTTGCCGCGATAATGGACACAAGCCGTTAGTCTAGCTCAGAATTGATCTCAAAAGATTAATGGTATCTGCATACGAATATTAAATCAAACATTTTCCAATCAAATAAACCCTACATACTTGATATTACTGGTTATATCCTTGAATCAAATTAATCAGATTTTTGTGTAACATATTATTGAAAAAATAATAATGACAACTGATTAATAATGTAGCTGTAACTGTATCAGCTTACCAGGTACAGTGTTGGGGAGAGTAACCGTGGTGACCTCTGCAGTGACTTGGGGAATGGCAGCTGTCGGTTTGTTAAGCTTGCTCACTAAGAGCCAGAAAGAGAGAGATAATAATGTTATGTTAAGTTCCTTATTGTCACACACATGTATGCACGCACACAAAGAAATGCAACCTTTGACTTCATCTTATTTCATAAGAGCAGTGAGCACTATACACACACAAGGAACACTGTGACAGGAGAGCAGTGGGGCATTAAAGCAATAATCAACCTTTTATTTACACATGTTAAACATCAGGCCCAGATGTTTTGGAAAAAAATATATTCAAATCCAGTTGTCTTCAACAATGTGTAATAAGCAATGTCTCTATGTTGAAATGATAAATTGATTAAACATTGCACTGCAAAACATCATCAGGAAGGAAGATGCCGGAAAAACTGACAAGAAAACATGGAAGTAGGGTATTTCAAGAGCAGTATATGACAGCACAGCAGTGCATGATTTGTACTTGTTTGCTCATAAGTGGGTATAGTATCATCAAACAACACTCTGATACCCATGCAAAAAAATGATAATGACCATGACAATGATGGCCCCCATGAGGTCTCATCCCAACAAATCCGGCCCACTATCTATATGAGTTTGACACTCCTGACCTAGGGTCTACTTCTGGATGATGACAAGTTAAAACTGTTATGTATTGGGGTAGTTCTCATGTGCTGACCACCGTAGTTATAAGAACTGCAGTATTCTAAGTTGTTGATGTATACCAGCCACCGTAGTTATATTAGGAAGAGTCCTGTTGTATGCTCGAGCTTAGAGAACTCGGCCGAGTGTGTTATGCTTGACTGTAATGATGCAGTTTTCTCTAATAAAAGTTCCTGAACATTAAGCCTGGTGTCACCTCTTCACTCTACTACAACAGACATAACACAAACATTCATTTGTGAGCAAAAATATGTTAATTTGAGTAGTTTTTTAATTAGACTGCTGTTTGAATTTGCAATGAAATGGCTTATAGGTTGTAGCAGCGGGCATTGGCTACGTCAAAATAAATCGGTATTTATAAACGGAGTGTCTATTCGTACCCCTGGTACGAATAGCCTTGGCCACACAACTGGGCTATTCACACCCTGTTACATAACAACAAAAACATGTTGCTTGCGTGCCCAAAAAACATGGCCGACATTCGTTTTTTCGTCAGCAGAAAGTGAAGAATTCTGAACGGTTTCAGCACTAATATCTGTTCAAATTAAAGTTGAGATGGAAAAGTTGTGTTTTATTTTCATAATCTTTGTTCAGTGAACACATACAACCGTCAGTTTGTTAGCTAAGGGACCGTTCGTTATTTATAAACGGGGCCACCGGAGGAAAATAGGAGAGGGTCATGTCTTTTCATTCTTTGTTGAGGGGAGGGTCACCTAACTTTTTTTGTCTAGGAGTGGGGTCACCCATCTTTTGTATTAATGAAAACAGCAAAAAATCAGAGTGGCTTGTTTGATTGTTGATTTCTGTTGCCATATAACCTTCTCTTTTGTTCCATAGCTCTGTCAACATTGAACAATGAAAATAAGGGAGATTTCCCGGGTTTCTCACGCAAAATACGGAAAATGTCAACATCCATCCCCATTAACGTTGGAAGGGTTGGAGCAACAAAGTAGTCTACTTTATTCACGCCTAACAGTCTATATCCATTTGGTCAACTTTATCCAGTCCTAAAAAAGCTAAATTTAACTTTGGTTTACTTGTAGTTTACTGTGTAGCCTAGCCTAACTTTAAACAGTGTGCATGCTTATAAAGCATACTTGTGCTTCATTCATCCACACATCCAGCTCCTAACGTTTTGACAAGCATTTCTACCAATTGACCTTGTTCCTGCCCATCTCTAGCTTTGCTGTCTCCATCCTTTCTGTTTTTGTTGTTTGCAAAAAAAATATATATAGTAGGCCCTATTTATTGGTAGCCAGCAACAAGTGCAATTTGTTAATCGCTGTCATTCTCTCTCCTGCCAACAAAAATGTGTTACGTTCCAAGTAGCAGTGCGTAATTCTGCTTCATAAAGTTGAACAAATACATTGGTCATATAAATAGCCAGTTTATGGTCTACAGTGTAGAGTTGGTTAGTTATGGTAGGCCAACTTGGAGTGAATATGGGGGGATTTCTTTGGCTCTTAGCCTGGCAGGTGCGCCGCGTAGACATAGCCTCACGGCCCGAACACTGCAAGCGCCAATGAATCGTGCTCTCACGACAACCACGTTGTTAACTTAAATAGGCCTACTGTAGGTTAACATCACTCTGAGTTCGCATTCAAGCAGGCAAAACGATGATTTGAATACATCTGTTTCTCTGGAAGGGCAAGGGGTAACAACAGGACAACATAGAGACAGGCCAGAATGCAGGACTAATGTTGAGAGTATTACAGTAATATGGGATATTCTACGGGAAAATATTAAAACGGCAAGACAGCGGGAAAAGTTAAAATGATTGGCCTAAACCCGGAAAAAGTTGGCATGTTAGGTATTTTTCGGTCCCTGTGATTATTTGTGAAATTGTGCAAACGGCCTTTTCAAGTCATTTGAGAAAGAAGGAGTGTAGCAAGCTCCCAAATTGACGCTCGCCTGAGAAATTGAGTTTTGGATAATGATCAGCTTCGGCAGCTTTACAATGACTGAGGAAGCCTAGAGACGAGTCCATAGCAACAAGTTCATATGTTGAATTTGTTATTACCCAGTGTGCTTTGTTGAATGGTCTCAATGTTTTATTGTTTTATTTCATGTGAATACTTACTAGAGGAGTAACTTATTTCAAGTAGGCTAATGCAGTTGCAGGAAGTGTGCATTTAGTTTCCATGCTTATTGTGTTTCCACAACAATGTTAGTGAGTAAATCTACTGAAATGGCCACCATCTTGGTGAAGTGTGATGTGTAACATAGACATAATATACATAGACGCCGCATCGACCGCTACTCCTTACTAGCGCTGACGAGATTTGGAGCCACCATCTTGGACCGGTCTTCTACTCCACTCAGTGTAATCTGTTTGGCCGGTGAGATGAGCTGTCAGCGCACTTAATTCATCTATATAATATCTATAATATCTCACTGAATACCGAACAGATTCTCACGCGTTTTTTTTTGCTGCAAAGGTCATACATGTAGCTATGATACAGGACACATGATTTAGCGTATTTTAATATTCATAGTGGGTTTAACAGTAATAGAATATTCTGATATATGATATAAAGTGACCTGACGTCCGATATTAAAACTGGGAACATAATCCATGTTTGACAGCATAGACAAAACTAGTTTGATACAAGTTTAATGAGTTAAATATAGTTCACAGTTGACAGAAAAGTTCCATCAACAGCATTATTCACAGTCCACAGAAAGGTTCCATAAACATTTAAGTGAGATCAGTGCCATTCAGACATCTGAGGGGTATTCCAAGTAGGCCTATGTGGTTTAGTGACAAACTTGGGTAAATTGACTCAGAATAAGTTGTAAACCTCCCAGTAGAAAAGCTGTATGATACAGGAAACATGGTTGTGTGTATTTTAATATTCATAGTGGGCTTAACAGTAATAGAATATTCTGATATATGATATATTATAAAGTGAGGACATCCAATATAAAAACTGGGAACATAACTTTTGACAGCATAGACAAAAACTGGTTTGATACAAGTTTTAATGAGTTAAATTTACAGAACAAAATCCATTAACATTTTCAGTTCAGTGCCATCAAAAATAAAGTGATGAACAGACATTGGTGTGGCATAAAGGAAATGGAGTAACTGGGTTCAATATCAACAGCATTTGTTAGACAAGTTCCATAAATATTGTAAAGTGCAAGTTTGTAGGTTTGTTTCTGATCCTTAAAAAACAGACATTGGTTTGGCATAGTAAGTGTAACAGTTCATCAATTCAAGACAAAAAGGTGACTTGTCACTTGTACAGTGTCAATGGGTTCATCAACAGCATCTGTTATTTACAGTTCACAGAAAGGTTCCAGCCCCAATGAAGAGATTAAATAAAAAGGAATTAAGAAACATTTTAGAAACTGCTAAGATCAACCCGTTCATTGCAATCAGTAAAGAATCAGGCTCAGTGAGACAGAGTTACCGTCATGCAGTTGGTTCTATGATTTCGACAACTGGTGCATGTCATTTTGTATGTTCCCACCTTGCTAAAATTGCTTGGGTACACTTTGGCTGAGAACAAAAGTGCTTCAGACAGCAGGTGGGCAAATAAGATGGCATAGTAAACTGGGTAAACTCCATAAAAGAGGACTGAGTCAACCAGACGATGGGAAAATGGGACACAGAGTGGCAAATGCAGGTGATGAAGGTGGAGCTCATAAATCAAACATTCAGTCACAGTGTAGCAGATGCCCTGCAGTACTGCAATGAAGAGCTGCACCTTCCTCAGTTCCAGGGGTGTGAGGAGACCGTTCAGTTCATTCACAGTCTTCTTGAACAAGGCAGTTGTTCTGGAGAGATACAAAATAATAAATAAATGAATGAAAAGGAATTTGAGAGGCATCTTATTCTTGTTAGGGTAAATGACATGTGAATAATACAGTGTTGTGCAAGCTACTTCGAAATTTTAGTGAGCTAAACTATCAGTTACTCTGCCATGTATAAAACGCTACACAAAACTACCACCCAGTCAAATGTATTAGTAGCCTAACACAAACACAGCAGTAGGCTAGTTCACTACATAGGAAGCTACTTTAAATTGTGCTAATTTCACATGACAAAGAAAAAGTGTAGCTTGTCTGGCTAAGCTACTTGATAAATAAAGAAGTTGAGCTATTGAAAAGTTACTTTATTCAGGAAATAGTGAGGCTACCACCAACACACTTAGGCTACAAGTAGCAGCTAGCGATTGCCCAATAGGCTAGTCTGTGCCACTTGTGTGTAAATTCGCCGCCAAATATAGTATGATTTATTTCTACAATAGCCTTCTTGTGTCAGTTGTAATCTAAGTCAGTGTTATGGAATATGACTTATCAAGTCTCAGTTCATTGCCGAGTGAACACCGAGTAAACATAGCCTAGCTAGATGGCTACGATTTTCATACAGTAATATCAAAGATTGCTCCTTCTCAGCTCTCTGGTAATATTCTATTCACAAAATACAACCAATGAATACGGTTATGTTAAATCTTACTTGTGAAAAGTAAATCCCCCGAGTATGGTCCGCCGATTTGAGAAGGAACATGCTGCACAGTGCTGTCATCTTCTGTCTTCTGCTGCAACGCAACGAGGAGTATGACTGGTTCAAGATGGCGGCCGCATTTCTTGTTTCCAGCAGCCAATGCGGCGTCTATGTATATTATGTCTATGATGTGTAAGATCAGAAAGCAGAGGGTGAGTTTAGAATGATTATTGACGTTGATGTGTTTTCATAGCGCTTTATAGCGTGGGTGGAAGATATTGACAATTGGCCGGGGAGGATCATGTCTTTTTTGAAAAGACTGCTGGAGGGTTGTTGAAAATGTTCTTGCAGGCAGGGGAGGGTCATGCAACTTTTGATTGAAGCACTCAAAATCCCTCCAGTGACCCCGTTTATAAATAATGAACGGTCCCTAACAGAAATTTCGTGAATATGACATGCAGGCCTATAAACTATAAGTTTACCTGCAAACTTCAATTTCTTGTCAAAGCAGATAGTGCAGTGATCACAGGCAATGGCTGGCACGTGGCAGACCGGGGTTCGATTCCCATGTGATGCGTTTTGGCGGAGTGAGTGTGCATGTGTACCAACGTCTCTGGAGAGAAGACACGCAATTTGAACAAGAAATTGGTTCTCAAACGGAAGTTTTGATTGCAACAATTAGCTAGTTCATGCACCAGGGTGTAAATAGCATGCAGTACTATAAACACCTGGGTACGAATAGCATCCACTTCTAACTGTACATTGATGCAAACAGCATACCTTATTCAGAGTGTCTATTACACAGCTGAGCTATTCACACTCTGTTATGTAACAACAACAAAAAACATGGTGCTTGTTTTTAAAAAAATATATATATATTATTATTACATTGTGTGATCAATATGCCAGATTAAATGCACAGGGGTGCAAATAGCATACACTGATATTTGTATCAGACAAGGTACTAATAGAACACATTGCTGTGTGCACCGGGGTACGGATAGCATACATTGATATTTGTACCAGACGGGGTACTAATAGGACACATTTCTGTGTGCACCGGGGTACGAATAGAATTCACTTCTTATTGCACCAGGGTACGAATAGCATACACTGCTAATTGTACCAGGGGTGCAAATAGCCTTACCCAGAGCCATATAAAGGTAGAGTTGCGACAACTCCATTGACGCTAATGTTCCATTTTTTTTTCAACAATGGCGGCTAATGGAAGCCTCAAATAGTTCCCGAAAGTTAACAATTTATAATAGCAGCAGTGCAGTTACAGACTGTTTGTAGCCAACATTTCAGACTCAGATTTACATTATTGGCTCATCCGAATAATAATAATAACAGTAACAACAGTAATAGTAGTAAAGTAATAGTATTAATAACCTAATTATAATAATAAACTATTTATGTATCGACTATGACAGCTTTTCTGCTGCTCAGTTTTTATCAGTTCCTTATCAAATAAATTAAAAGAGGCTAAAGCCCAATAAATGTGCCACACATAATAACCTAATATAAGATAAACCTTGCCTATACCATTTCAATTAGGCAGCACTAGGCAACACCACAAACGAGCTGTCATTAAGTTTTTGCTTTTGTGGCCTACAACGTTTATGACGTGACGTGTCTTGGGCATTTAGCGTTACCAGCATGTCAACATAGTTGTAACGTTATGCAATGCTCATCTAGGCTATGGATTTAAGTGGTTTAATTTTAAAAAGGGCAGCAAAAGTGGGATAAAGCGCAACTGCTTCCCCAAAACAATTCCTCCATAACTGTGGATTTAATCGTTTGATATGTGGATAACTTTCAGTAGACTAAACACATAAAAGGTAAGATTTTGTTATCACAAAGCTAGCTGGTTCGTTAAATATGGCGAAGCATATTTACAGCCAACTTTGTAGGCCTACTTGCAGCAGTGAAACTGAGTTTGTTAACATTGTTGGTAACGTAAACGTTTCTTCAGTTCGGAGCAGGACTGTTTTTTTTTTATTTTGCATTCATTTTCATTGGCAAAAGCTAGCCTATGCATGAGAGAACCTAGATTTGAGGGAGCTGCAGCTGTTAGCATCAGCAGGTCATATTAACACAGCAGGGAACACTAGCCCAGTGATGAAGGATCGTGTAAAATCCCCATCCCCAGAAAGTTTCAAACCAAGCTTGCGCTGATGATGCATGATCACTGATCAAATTATTTTGTGACACTATTGTGACACAATGCACACCATTTCCAGGTGCTCACCTGTCTGAATCTCAAGCTCTTTAGCCTAGCATCTGCTGTTCACAGCACGGTGAATGACAAACGATGACAAAATGCTGTTCATGTTTACAGTATGAATTCATATCCTGGTTATTTATTGAAGGACTTACATGTCACGTTTTATATTTTATTATGATCACTCGCATTACCATGGGGTTACTAAATAGGTAGGTCTAATGCTACGGTTAACTTAGAATGCCCACCATTACACTGGAGATGTTAAAAAACTTTTAAACTTGTTTTATTCTGCCGCGACGATAGGCTAGGCTTGGCTAGGTAATTCGCTCATTAGCTCAGATCAGTGACTACCAGAGGAAACGCGGGGTAGAAAGCTCAAACAAGTAATGTTAGACTAGCTGTGTTACAGTTTCTCGTTGCAATCAAAATTTCACAGGAGCTCCCATGCTTTTTGTAGGCTACACGCAGTCTCAAAAACACTGTTTACAGCTTTTCGAGTCACTGTACGAGGTCATTTATTTTATATAGCGATAATTTAGATACACTTATGGGGTGGGTGCAATTGCGTTTTCTAAAGAATCTCTTCTTTTGTACAGAAATTAATATTAAGTGACACATACATAAAAGGGCGGAAAAAAACATCACCTTATATAGCAGGCTAAGATATAAGGTCTGGAATTTAATTTAATATTGTTGTAATGGTAGGATAACTACATAGTTTACACAATAATTACACTGTGTTATAAATATTGTATATCAATGCATTTATTGACTGTCAATTAACCAAAATCGTGGCTCTATCATTGAACAGTAGCCTATTTAATGCATTCTAATCCATTGTCACTTCCGGGAACTATTTGAAGTTTACATGAACCACGTGACCTTAACGAATTTTGAACACCCATTGTCGCAACTCTACCTTTATATGGCTCTGGCTCTGGCCTTACCCATTTATAAATCACTGACTAGGCTCCAAGAAGCCTTACAATACAGTGGTAGTGTGAAGTCCCTGTAGACTTCTCTGTACATTTTTAAAGTTTGCTATACTTTGATATGTCTGTAGGGACCCTTTCCACACTACCACTGAAGTGTGAGGCTATTTTGTGCCTTGTCAGCGGTTTAAAAATAGTCATCTATTTTGACGTCGTGCCATGCCTGCTGCCACAAGTTATATGGACTCTTGATTTACGTTCGGATCATTTGCTTCAGGTGTGGATGTTAAGGAAACAGCTGTTTATTCACTCCTCACTCCCCCATTTTCCTCCTGGTCCAGGTGATCAAACCAGACACAATTCAGTGCAAGCCCATAGCTGCCGTGTTATAAATAATACAACACCAAGAAGCAACACATATGACATTCACAAATCATCACAGAGTAGCTTGTTGGCTGCCATTACACGAGCTGAATACTTCTAAGGGTTATCTAAATGTTACATGTTAATTTAATATGGCTTACCCACTATGAGGTTCACTGTGGTGTAAAAATCTTCTCCCCATCTGTCAACTCCACACCCATATGTCCCAGCATCTTCTAGGGTCAGGTTATGGATGGTCACAATGAAGATGTTTGTGTCCTTCTTGTCCTGCAGACATACTCTCCCTCTGTGGGTCCATTCTGCCCGGCCATGAGACCGGATCATTTCAACACTGTCTTTATACACTCCTTTCAGTAGGTACTTTGGGTAGAGCTCATAACCCTTCTGAGATGGACAGTTGATGACAGCATCTCTGTCCTCATATCCTCTCACTGTGATCTTACAGCTCACACAGTTCAACACTGAGAGAGAGTGAGAAAGAGAGTGAACCACACAAAGGGCTCTAATTTGCACAACACCATGCAGTGCGTTCATACCATCCCTCACTAATGCAAATATGCAAACTAAGGCAACACCGGGTCAGCAGAGACATGAAGGTCCTCAGAATTCCTTTACAGTGACATCACACAATTTCCATGAGCCTGGTAGACCAGGTCCATATTTCATTCTACATTAGCCAGCTGCCAAGGGTGGTGCTAGTGTAGTGGCTAAGGAGCTGTGCTAGCATGCAGGAGCCTGAGAGTTGTGGGTTCAATTCCCCGTTTCCACTGTTGTGCCCTTGAGCAAAGCACTCAACCCCAAGTTGCTCCAGGGACAATGTAATCCCTTGTAATACAGTTGACTTGTCACTTGGGTATACAGTCTGCTAAATGATTATACCAGAGGTGGGACCAAGTCACTGTTTGGCAAGTCACAAGTAAGTCCCAAGTCTTAGCACTCAAGTCCAAGTCAAGTCCCAAGTAAATACAGAGAAGGGAAAGTCGAGTCCAAGTCCAAGTCCCAATCTTTTTCAAGTCCTGAACAAGTCATCAGGTACTCTTCACTTAATAATGGCATTATTAGACTATCGATCATAATTTTAACACTTCCATCTAATCCACAGAATTATTTTTTATAAATACAGATTAAAATATGTTCAATGTTTCTGTCTTGAAATCTTTTACGATATATGCATGCGCATACAATATACACATGTACATACCTGAGTAATCTGTACAAAACGGATAGCTACATGACAAATAAAAATATTGTTTTTCCAAATTTCGGAGCCCACTGTAAGGATGAGTAATAATTTGACTAATGACATTTCACTGCGCTAGGCCACAGATTTGCCTGCAAACAATTTATTAGGCTGTCTGCCAGTGGCGACTCATAAGGGAAGCCAAGGTCAACACTTTTATATTATTTAAAAGATAATAATGACACAGTAATTTTGTTTTAAAGTATTCATTTCTTAAGAAATACTACACATGTGATGCTGTTTCTCATTTGTAAATGGTGCACTGTCACTTTAAGCCCATTGTGTGCCACTGTCCACACATTCTCATAATGATCTTTTTTACCAGCTCCATTCCTATGGCTAGTCCACAAACTCAAACATTGTTTGTGCCACATGAATAGCACAATATTAACAATGATAAGCATTATATTAAGTTGGCACAAACAGCTTTCATTCCTTTGGAAATAGATGCATGTATGACATGATGCTTGCTTGACATTTTCTGTTTGCAATTAAATGTGAATTATGAGCCTGGTAGCCAGTAGCCACCTAGCTAGCTGAGTGGAATGCGTTTCAATCGGCATATCAATGTGCTTCATGTAAACAAATTATTGAATAGGCCTACTTCAAGACTCACCATTTCCATTAAACAAAGGCAAAGACAACTCTTCATATTCTTGTCCACTTTCCAAATCACAGTGAGTGCAGCCTATGTCATAGTGACCTGGATCTCATAGTTTATAACAGTAGTGAGAACCGGATAAATCCGCAATTTCCCCTAATCTCGTATTTGTTGCCTTCATGATGTCCTTTTATACGTTTCTTATATTTAAAAGAAAATATCAATCATCATCAACAATGACAAGCCAGCTGGAACCTGCCACTCGTTTTTCTCTCCCTCTCGTGCGTGCTTAGATGGGGTTCTCAATTAAATGGAGTAGGCTAGCATAAGTTCAAGTTGGATCTTAATGGAGAGGACTCGAAAAGTATCATCTTTATGTAACATGCTGTTGGTGCATTTTGACATTGTAAACGTTCTCTAACAAGAGTGCAAATCAGTTTGCAGTAAAGCTACTAGTTATTAGCTAAATGTTGGTCGTTTCTCTGTCTCTTGGTGCCCTACACACAGTGCGTAGCGATGTGGGGGTAGCGACAGCACTGAACTGTGCTCTGGACTGGCCGCTTGTCTCCCTAATTTTTTTTTTTTTTTTTAGTCGCTGGAGGGAAAGCATCTCTGGGGTGACTGGTCCACGATCAGGAAATTTAGTTTTGACTCGAGACATGTCAAGTCGTCACAAGTCAAAGAGGCAAAGTCCGAGTCAAGTCTCGAGTGAATAGTATTCAAGTCCAAGTCGAGTCGCAAGTCATGCCGAATTTTATCAAGTCAAGTCTGAAGTCATTAAAATCATGACTCGAGTCTGACTCGAGTCCAAGTCATGTGACTCGAGTCCACATGTCTGGATTATACTGTATGTAAAGGTACCACACCCACACACAGTCAATCTCAGAGACACACACCAACACTCTCTGTCTACCAACAATGTGATGAAAATATGAAATCTCTTACCAGTAAGGGAGAGGAGTGTGATCTTGATAGAGGTTTTCATTTCAAATATATCTACTTCCTTGATGTTTTAATCCATAGCAGTCACCCTCTAGATCTGACCAACAATCGTCACATACATCACAAATCAAATATGAAACATTTAAAAAAAAAACTCATCAAAAGAAATGTCACATAGCAGATCTGTCTGCTTTCAAACCGATCTGTGGCTTTCTCTTTCAACTCTATCGAGTTGAACGCAGAACATTATTTTATCGTTTTATCAGCTCCATGTCCAGATCCCCTGGTGATGATGTCATCTGTGTCCCCCAGTGCTGTCTGAGCTGAGGAGAGTCTGTGCACCACTCCCTCCACTCTTTTTACCATTCCATAGTTCTTATCTCTCTCACTTTCTCTCTCTCACTTTCTCTGTATCTAATAATGTTTGTCTTTCTCTCTCTCTCTTCCTCTCTCTCTCTCTCTTCCTCTCTCTTGTTCTGAAGAGTGCCTATCCGCTAGCCTTTCGTCTCTCACACCTTTTCTTCAGCAGACAGTCTACCCAACACAGCACTCTGCACCTTGCTCTCTCAGTGCATCTCTCTTTCTCTATCTCTCTCTCTCTCTCTGATGTCTGACTGGTTACACATCAACTATCTGTCACATGTCTCTTGTTGCTCTGTGTCTGTGTTTTGGGTCTTCCGTTCTCTTCACAGTTTCGCTGTGAGTCAGAAGGGGATGTGGGGACTGGGGAGGGGTGTGAACTGGCCGCTGTTCTCTCCAGCCCATGTTCATCTTCATGACTAATAACCACCAACATGACCTCCACTGATAACTACCACTGACGTGAGTTAAGACATATCAAATCATCTGAACCAATCAGAGAGAGCTAGGAGCAGGGCAATTGGACTTGGAGTTTTATTTTCCACTCAGAACAAAGAAACTGATGATGGAAATAGACATACAAATCTAACATTATGTTTTATTGTGTGTGTGTGTGTGTGTGTCTATGTGTGTGTGAGACTGTTTGTGTGTGTGTGTGGGGGTGTTTGTGTGTGTCTCTGAATGCATTGTGAAGACTGTGGCTCCAGGAAGCTTCAGTTAAACTATAAAACCACAAGGTGTTCTGACCACACTGCTAGCTCTGCTCTGTCCTTTAGCTGCAGGGGCCTTCCGTTAAACCACAGGCTATTTTGGGGGATACGGTTTGTTCAGTACACACACACACACACACACACACTACACACACACACACACACACACATAGTGGAATCCCCAATGACGAAGCAGGTCAGACGTTGGTCCGCCCAATCAGAGGCCCTGCTGTACGACGCACTGAGTGATGTTGATGTAGTGACATCATTTATCTACAACCTTTACAATGGCATTGTTCCAATGGTCACTGTCAAAATATTTCCCAACCAAGGACCGTGAATTGATAGCTCAGTCCGTAAGGCTCCGAAATCATGTACTGTTGCTCTTCCACACCTCTGAACATCAATGCCCCCCAGGGATGTGTCCTGAGTCCACTTATCTATTCCCACTATACCACCCACAGCTCTAACTCCATTGTGATGTTTGCTGAAGACACAGTGGTTGTTGGCTTAATCTCTAACAGCAGTGAGGCCACCTACTTGGAAGTGGTGGATAGGCTTACATCAAACCATGTTGACCCTCATAAGGACGACTTTAATAACCACCAAATACTTTTTTATTTGAATCCACTAATCACATTTCTCTCACAGTCTTGATGTATTAGTGTGTGTCCTCTGTGCTCTCTGTGTCAGAGGAGGATGTGGGGAGGGGTGTGAACTTGCTGCTATACTCATCACCCCATCACAGTAAATTTAGCTGTGTCAAATTAACACTATTTCAGAGTGTATTTGGTCCTACTCCAAACTGGTGTTAAAATATTAGAGTAAAATCAACTCTAAATAGAGTTAAGAATTAACACTGGTGTACACTATATAGTGTTATTTAAAGTCAACACTACATGTTAAATAACTCTATGGAGAGTAACTTTAATTCTTAAAGGAACCTTATGTAAGAAATGAATTTCAATTAATCATAAAATGGCCCTGATATGTCACTAGACATTAAGAAATCATGTTCATTTCAAATACTTATATACACAGTAGTCCGGCCAGGATATTGTCATTTTTAAAGTGAAGTTGCAGCCCTCAACTGATGTTGATGTTGTGTTTTGTCATGTCATGTTGTTTTGGCCTGATGCGCCACCCTCCACTTATCTACTAATCACAAAGTCAGTAGTGTTTCGGCATCCGGGTTGGCAACCTCGAGTCAGGGGGGAGGGGGAGGGGATACACCTCTCTACAGTAATTTGAAAGTGATTGCAGTAACACAATCTTACATATGGTTCCTTTAAGAGTGTTGATTATGTACTATAACTAGAGTTAAGAATCAACACTGTTGTACACTATATAGTGTTATTTAAAGTCAACACTACACGTTAAATAACTCTATGGAAAGTAAATTTAATTCTTAAGAGTGTTGATAATTTACTCTGTTATAATGTCAAACCAGCTCTAATATGAGTTTAATTTATATGTTCAATAACACTGCATTGTTGTGCATTTAACACTTTAAGTCAATGAAAATCACCACTATTTGTTAAAATAGGTCTCTGAGGTGTTTAAAGGTGCTTTAAGGGATGTCACACGTTTTTTAGGCTAAAACATTTTGTCACTTAAAGCAAACATCACCTCACCATCCGCTAGCTGCCTGTCCTGAATACACTGTAAAAATGCCATCTCTGTGGACAGCCCAGGCTCCAAAAGCGGCACCAAAAACAACCTGGGCAAACCTAGCCCATAAAAAACATAACTGTTACAGCAAATCACCAACGAGATGCGTGTTTAGGAGAGTTTCAATTGCACGGGATGGAGGGGGAGGAAGTAGCGAACTAGCTTTCTGTTTTCTTTGAACGTCAACAGAAGTGACGTTATCCAGCATCGTTTAGAGCAACTTTAACTAAATCAAATTACATAAGACACATTTATCCAAACAATCGAAGTTACAAACATAACATGAAGTAGATAAAAATGACAATCACATAATACATTTACAGCTTTATTTTAAACTGACTTATCAACATATAATCACATCTTATAAATAAAAAGTCACTCTTTTTTAAACTCTTTCTGGAGGCAGCCTTGAATACATGGTAATGGTGATCAAAACAAATTATTTACATCAGTTGTCCACAAAGTAACACATCACACAGCAATTTTACAAAAAAAAAAAACGGCATCTCAAATGTTACGCAATACTGAGTCAGTACAGTACTCTGTACCATGAAAACACTGGTTGACAAAGAAGTTCCAAATTCGGAAGCACAAGCACGCACACATAAAACATACACACATGCACGTGTGCACACACACACAGACACACAGACACACAAACACATAAACACACACACACGCACGCACACACACATAAAGACAAACACGCACACACAAACACACAGACACACACACACACACACACACACAAATACACACATGCAGGCACAAAAAGACACGCATGAATGAATGCATGCACGCACACTCACACACTCACAGGCAGGCACATGCACGAACGCATGCACACACATCCACACACACCCCTTCCAAATTTGGAAGCAATCTCTTGACCACTTTCAAGATCAGCACCTGTCACCTCCATCATTACTGAAGATCTCCTAATACACGACTCATCTACATTAGTCGTCACTGCCTTTCCATAACTGTTTATACAGACGTCAGTGTCAACTTGCTGCTCAATACTGTCTGTGTGTTTGGTGTTTAAATGTTTACTAAAACCAGAAAATGTATCAAACACACAGCTGCATCCAGTCTGAAGAACACACCTCAGACAAAGGTTTTCCTCCCCAAAAAATAACCACTAACAAGTAAATAAACACCTAACAAGCATTTGAACCATCCAAGCCAGCATCACAAACAAAACCACTTCATTATGAAGAAATAGAACAAGAAGTAGACAAGAAGTATTCACAACCAGCACTCAGTTCTATCGAAGCAGTCTTGCCCTAATTTCAGCTACACGAGGACTCTCTTTGACTTGACAACATCTATGTTGTACACTGTAGTCTGAATAAAAACAAACATGTTGTGCAGCATCGAGTTGTACAAAGTACCAAAGACAAAATGTGCCTTGAAGAGTTCATCAAAGGCACCGAGGGATGAGGTGGACCTGCATGGTATGGCGTTCTGGTCAAGGACTATGAAGAATTGGTGGAGCTCACTTTTCTTCGGTCCGAGGGCCAGGAGATAGGGCTGAGTGCTGGTCCTGATGGCATCGAGATGTTCTTGGACACTTGTTCCACTCTGAGAAGACAAATACACATGGAGTGGCAATTAGAATATTATGTCTGTAATAATATCATAAACCTCTAGTCATGAATAATAATGTATACACACCTTCTTGAAAACAACAAGATGTTTTTCTGCTTGGGAGGCCGCCACTTTCCCTGGTCTCTTCCGACCCTGCGCCATCGGTGGAATTAGATGTAGCAGCAGTAAAATTGATGCCAGATCACTGTCCCAACCTGTAAATAGCACAGGTTTCAATTAAGGTGAATTAAGAGTTCTAGGGGAAGGTGCAATATTAACATCTATGCATCTATTGACATCTAAGAGGGACTGTGCAATATAACTGTGAGTGTGTACTATTATTATTTATTGTGCCGTACAACTACCCTGGAAATCCAGAATTCACGCGAGAGCTCAATGGAATTGCCTCTGCGACACACTCTGGCAATGAGCAATGATTCATGTTACTTTTACCCCTTGCATCCCAGGGAACCAATCAAATCGGCGTATCTGAGATATGCTGGCCAAACTGATGCTAAACTGATGACGACAGCGCTGCAACGTTGGAGGTCAGTAAACATTGGTCTAGTGTTATCCAATTGCGTCAAAGTCCGAAATCATTCAGAGTAAACATTGGTCTAGTGTTATCCAATTGCATGCAGTGAGATTTTCAAATGCATGCTTGGTGCCGCCCCTCAAGTTGGGCCATTACATTGTTCGTGGCCAGACCCTTAATCTTTCTAGATTACCAGGGTCTGGATTTTCCAGGCTACCATTCAACAGCACCTTAAAAGAAACTTACCAGAGTCAAAATCCACTTCAGTGCCATCTTCAAGAGGATCAGCGGCCAGCAGGAGTTCTTCAACTTCACTGATGGACGGAAGCTTTCTGCACTCTTTGATTATCTTTTTCTTAAATGTGGTTGGCCACCGCTCCAGAAGCTTGCCTGATACATCCTCTCCAAACATCAGAACAAAATCCTGTTCAATCTGGGTTTTGGGACAATTTCAGAAGTATTCAGAAGTTAATAGCAGCAGGTTATTCTAGTTTCAATACTAGTCTACTGCTCAAAAATATTTTATATTGTGCCAAGATAATTACCAAGCCTTTGACATCTTTGAAACGTGGGAAATCTGACAGTAAGTTGTTTGACTGCTGGGGGTTGAGGACCAAGTTGTGGCGATAGGCAAACGTCAACTTCATTTTTTTCATCACGGTGTCCTCATCCGTCAAGTGTTTCATCAGCGAGATTGCTTCCTTGCACTGATCTTCACTCAGGCTAGTCTCCGGTATGTATTGGGGCTCTCGTCTGACAGTTGGTCCTCCAGAAATGTCTTTACCTTATGGTCCTTCTGCTGAATCTACGCAGAAGGGAAAGTGTAGACATATAATTTCTATAACATGTGTGATTGTCCAACAGGTTTGGTCATTACATTTCTACAATATTATCTTTTTAAAGTTACCTCCAAAAGATGCTCGTCTGTCTTTAGCAGTGCCTCTCTGAATCGTTTTAATCCTCCAAGCAAGGTATCCAGTGCCACTCTCACCATCATAATAGTGCTCCTTGAAGGATAAAAGGATACCATAAATCATATTTCCTCATTAGTAGGTTTTGAAAGTGGAAAATGGTTAACACACTGAATTTAAAACATGTAACTGTTTCATTCAATGTTTAGCATTTACCACAACCAACTGAATGTAACTTACATAGCCATTCTTAGAGAATGGATCACCGAGGTAAAAAAGGGGGAAAACATTTCCCTTATACATTCATTCATTCATTCATACAAGCATTTCCATTTAAATATACAGATAGCCATTTTATCTGAAACAAACCTGTATCAAATTTGATGGTTAACACCCCAGTTGAGGGATCATTTACTATATCCTCAAAAACATCCTCATCGGTCCCAGAACTGTCAAAAACCTTCACACCTTCCATTACAGGTGGGACACCAAATTTAGCAAATGCTAAGAAATGAGCACAAAAGCATAGATATTTTAAGGAGGGGTTACTTTTTGTAAGGGGTTACAATTGACTTCACTTTAATGCTACCAACTTATAAAGCTGTCTAAAACGTTACAAAAATTGACAATAAACGATCAACACGGTACACGTGTCGATAGTCAAACTAACATTAATTTAGCTAGCTGCTAATTTAGTCTACTGCCCACACATGCAGGCGTTGCCATTTTCAAAATCACCATCCCTCCATAATGTAGGATCACAAGGTTATGATTACCTCGACTGGCTTGGTCTAATAAGACGTAGTTTGCCTAATGTCAAACTACTTCAACATTAAACTTACGTGACAGCCCGGGCTTTTAGTTTAAAATACAGCTAACGTTTGCTATTTTAACTAACTCCCTTCATGTGCAGCCTTTGCTAAACCATGAATGTTAACAAACAGGATCTGATCACCCCTCTAACGTTACACGTTATCTCTACCGTTAATGCTAACATTGTCTAGTTAGCAACTAGCTTGCCTCATATTACAACATTACATTACAACATGGGGGATTTATTGAAAGACTATTAAATTAGGCTGCATTAACTTGTCGCTACATGTGATGTAACATAACACATATAATCTTACATTAGCTCTTCTAGATAATTTTCCTGTGGTGGACTGTTGCACCGTTCAACAAATGTTAGCCATCAAGTCGCATTGGTAACGTTAAGCACTTCAAAATCTGTTATTTTAAGACCAAAGACAAAGCCGGAGTATAAGATTAACATTAATGCAAAGTCATTATATCATGCGACTTCTATTCAAATAACGTGAATTTTTCGTTTAATATGTGATTAGGAGACACTTACCGAAATCCTTGCAGGTGGAAAAAATGGCGCTGGAAAACTTCTGCTTCATTTGAAAACTGAGAAAAAAGTAGGCGGAGCTCTCCAGAGCACTTCTGACACTACGTCTTTCAACTACGTGATTTTTCACTGACACTGTAAAACATCTTACACTATGTGTTGTTGTAATTGCTCGGAAAGAGTAAATGTACTTTTACACTGCATATTTGACACTGGTGAATTTACTGTTGAACCTCATGAGGGCGGCTTTATTAACCACCAAACACATCCACACCCAAATGAAAGTGAGCAACTTACCCATTAAACCATTCTGACTTATCAAATAACTGTCAGCAATATTTGTGTTTTGCATTACATGCGATAGCCCTTCTTTAACTTAGTTCATTCGGTTGTTCATGTGCATAACACACAACCATAAAAGTCAAATATAAAACGTACAGTGATATATGAGCTGATGGACAGAAGTTCCTGAGGTAGCAGGAATCTCGTTGGGACACTTGAACACTTTAAACAACAGTATCATAGAAGTAGAATGGCATGAGTGGGATTCTAACAGAGAAGAAAAGGACATTGACATCTGTCAATCAGATCATCACCACCAATCTGAGAGGGGAGGGTGGAGCTACTGGACATGCACTTTGTTTAGACAACAACTCACCATTCACATTGTTGAGGAGTTTTAAGTGTGTGTGTGGGGAGAGAGGGGGTGGGATGAGATGGGGTGCATGCACGTGTGTACACAAACGTACAAACTTACATTTCCCTCTATCTCTGTCTCTCTCTCTTTTTCCTTCTCTCTCTCTATGAGTGTGACTGTTTGTGTGACTTTGTGCATGTGTGAGTGGCTCAGGCTGAATGTGTTGTGAAGACCGTGGCTGCAAAGAGCTTCACTAAACCACAGGGTAGTTGACCACACTGCTGGGACAGCAACACTCACACAAACACACACACTCTCTCTCTCTCTCTCTCTCTCTCTCTCTCTCTCTCACACACACACACAAACATACACATACACACATACACATACACCCTCTCTCTCTCTCTCTCTCTCTCTCTCTCTCTCTCTCTCACACACACACACACACATACACACACACACACATCTCCATTTGTTCATTTGTTTTCAGCATTTTAAAGTTGACTGATATTTAGAAGACATTTTCAAACAAACGATTCAACGATTGTTAGTCGATGACATTACCGCTGCTCCACCACACCCACATACCACTACACCACTAGACCACATTTCAACTCCTCCAGGGACAGATTGAAAGGGTCTACAAGTCTTAAAAACAATCATAAATAATGGCAGGGAAGTATTGTGGTCTTGAGGTACAATTCTCTAACAATGATCATAACATTGTCATCATTTATATGTAATTGTTTGTTGTTTATTCATGTGGTGTTTGGGTAAACCTCTTGACAATGGCGCCCTCTGTAGACATTTAAGGTTACAACAGGTGAAACTGAGAATTCTTCATGAGAATGATAGCTGCTGTTATGGTTCAGGCTCCTGCAATAGCCTCTCTGTTGGTAGGCTATGATTCTTTGTATGGTGGGTCTTACGTCATACGTTTGTGCAATGGTCTTCAGTAAAAGCCCATGAAGAGATCTCCGTGTTTTATTAAGCCCAAACACTAGCTAAGACACACCATAACCTCTATGAAGATTAATTTTAAAACTGGTCCACTGGAGCTCAAAGCGGGTTTGTACACGCAGCCTTACAACACTGTACAGCTCTTCGAGTCATGGTAAAATGTAACTTTTGGTACATAGCTAATTTAGATAAACTTATGGTGTTGGTGCTTGCATTTCTTTAGGATTCCGCCGTATTGGTTTGTATAGAAATGAATATTAAGTGACACATACACGTAAGAGGTTGGACATACGTGATGGTTGGTAATATGTGACGTTCCGATATAGGGCAAATTATATTTTTATTTTGTTTAATGAAGAGAGAAAAATACTTTGGTATAAAGGGAATAACATTATTACAGACACACAGAAACAAAATATAAACCACATACACATACTCCTGTCGAAACATACACATACTCCTATACAATAAATATAATATTACCTAAACGATACACATGAACCTATTACAAAGAGAATTATGGGATTGCATGTTATTAATTACACAGTTTCTACATTATAATCCACCATAGATATATAGATGTGTTGTGGTCTAAAAATGTATGGGGATATTAGACTTGGACAGAATACAATTTCTTACAGATGTGCATGTAATGAACTAGTTAACAACACCGCCCCCTGTTGATGTTATAAGGTAACTGCAAGTGGAATTGAGAAGGCCATACAGACGCCTTGACGCTGTGTTGAGCATTTGGAATGCAGATCTTTCAGAATATTACCTTTGAGTGTCATTCAATTCCAATTCAATGTCATGATTTCCATTGACTGAGTCTCAAGAATGTTTCTAACGAATGAAGCATAATGAATTTAGAAATGTTTTATCATTATGTTGGAGTAAACTCTGAATTAGATTTACATAAATGTAACGTGGCCATTAGTTGCACATGAATTAAATGTGTTCAATCAATGCAGCATTTATCTTTCATTTACCAAATCGATTCATGTCTTGATGACACAATATGACTAACTAATTCCAGTGAAATAGTAAAAAGTTTACATGAAATATAATTTGTCATTTCAATGCCACTGTGTGTAAAATGGCTATCACCTAGGGATGCACGATATATCGGCGGCCGATATATTATTAGCCGATAAGTGAAAAAATTAAAATATTATTATCGGTCCGATAACAGAATTCTGGCCGATAATTTGCACCGATATTTTTTAAAGTCCTAATAAAGGCCTACGTAAGGTCCGTCTGGCTACACTGAGCTAGCCTACTTGAGCTTGTTTGGCTATACTTTTTCCTCAATATAATGTCAGCGGTGTGAATGTATTTCACCACTCTAACAAAATCTGTGGATATGCGTTCATTTGGGAATCTGTGCATCTCAAAATCCTCTCGTGAATGATCCGCCATTTAACCTTAACAGAGCGGAGCTCAGCCCTATCTAGAGCCGTCTTGTGCTGGTGTGTTTGCACTTTACCGCACTGGTCGATGAAACAAATAAACAAACTCGTTAGTGGGACGAGTACATAAGTAGGCCTAGTTCTAAGTTGTGTTTTAGTATTATATTTGCATTACTTTAGCTTGGGTTTTGTATTATTACCTAGAAATATGCTAACCATTCGTGCTTAAGTTCCAGACAGGTCATCATAATAAGTTATTAAAACCTTCGGGGCTAACACCTTTCATTTCTGCTGCAGCAGGTTGTGCGCAACAGAGTAGACGGACATAAGATACAGTCTGAGGAGTTGCAGCTTTATTCAGTTATCCACAGTTGAAACTAAACCTAAGTTTCCCTCACAAACTCTGATTTGGTCGCTATACTGTAGCTTATTCCAAGCTGAGCTGTTTATGAGCGTTTAGTCCTAAATGAAAACGATTCAAACTCTCTAGCCACTCACTCGCAATTCACTGACGTCAGGTTCACTTAAAGGAGCCACACATACTGTAGGGCTAGGCTACTGTTATGTTGTTGACTGCCGTACTATTGAGGATTATTAGTTCTATCCATCATTTGGTGGTAGGTAAAATTACTGCAATAAAATTATGCTTATTAAATGCTTATCGCAAATCACTTTTCACAATTTTTTTTCAAGAGTAATATTATCGGTTATCGTATCGGTATCGGCCACAACAAACCAATAAATATCGGTTATCGTTATTGGCCCTAAAATTCCATATCGGTGCATCTTTTGGCTAAGATCTCCACCCATTTCTAGCTTGGGAGAGGCGGCACTTTTGGATAAACTGACAGAGGCAGAATCAAAGCCAATTGGTTAATCACTGAAGACAACCGTTGCATATTCAGAACCATCTGTATTCTCATTGGCCGAGATTTTGTTGGAGTAATTGGCAGGGTCAAGCTCAATCTGCTGATTGGTCGCTGAGTATGCAGATGCACCTGTCTGCGGAGACGGTGTTGGATTGGTTGCTAGGGAGTAGATGTCATCACTGTCAGTGGCAGCAGTGGCAGGGCCAGACTCACAGTGCTGATTGGTTGCTGAAGTCGTACATGAATGCAGAGCTGGCATCGGATTGGTTGCCAGGTAGTAAATGTCATCACTGGCAGTGGTTGGAAAATGATTGGCTGCTTGCCTGTTGGAGCTGGTGGGTTGAGGGAGCTGATTGGTTGTGTGCATGTTGGAGCTGGTGGGTTGAGAGAGCTGATTGGCTGCTTGCATGTTGGAGGTGGTGGGTTGTGGGAGCTGATTGGATGCTTCAGCACTGGCAGGGTGTTGATCAGGAGCTGGATGCGTTGCCAGGGCGTAGATGGATGTCAAAGCTGGACTGCTCCGTTGGTCACTCTGGTTGGGTCCATCAGTGGCATGCGGAGATGTAGTCTGTATTTCTGAGTACACACACGAGTCCTAGTGGACAAAGGACTTAAATTAAAATAAGTCTGATGACACACCACAAACATGCAGATGCAAGATACTCACTGTTGTGATGTTTCCAGAAAGAGGTGTGGGTAACGCTAAAGATGGAATAAAATTCCATTTTGTCACGGTTTTTCTCTTCATCAGCCTAAAAGTCACTACCAGCAGAGCAAATATCACCACGGCAACAACAAGACCCCAAGAGAGATTAGCTAGATGGCCTGTGGGTTTAAAGAACAGTACAGCTGATCAATACAAAGACGCTACCAGTTCAGAGGGTCCATAGGATACACAAACAAGAACAAATTATAACGTTTTCATACAATTATTGTTATGCATGATATTTGCCTTGACTGTGTGTGTGTGTGTGTGTGTGTGTGTGTGTGTGTGTGTGTGTGTGTGCAGCAAGCAACATACACTGAGTAAGAGAGTCAACTCTCAATTGTGGAATGGTAGGTTGAAAATGAGAGTTTTGTGGTTGTGGTCTACATAATAAACAGATGAGTTTTCATTGAGTCATTGAAATGTTGTAATCTTACATTTGTTACAGTAGTTTCTTAATGTGAGGAGTGTAAGGAAGGTTGTATATGTGTGTGTGTTTACATTTGTACAAGTGTTTGTATAAATGTGTGGTTGTATATGTGTGTTTACATGTGTTTCTGTGTGTGTTCACCTAGCCACATAAGAAAAAGAGTGGGTTGTGGGTTAGGTTGAGAATTACAATATGGTCATATTGGCTTCTTTAGGTAAACATGTGGACAGGCATTGTGACTGTGGTTTGTATGGTAAGCATGCACTTGAAAGTAATTCCATGCCATGACCACAAGGTGTCAATATAACTTCTACATGAAATGGAGTGAGAGAGAGAGAGAGTGTCTGTATGTAAGAAATGGAAAAAAGATAAATGTATTATAAAGACCTCACCGCTTGATGTAGGTGACATTTGATCAGACTGGATGTGTGTGGGCCTCTCAGACTCTGTGGTGTTGGACAGCATTCTGGTTGTTGCGTTATGGTTGGACACTGACACAGGAAGACACATTTAAAATGAGAGATTAAAAATAGACACAGAACTCTAAGATGAAGAGAAAGAGAAGTGAAAAAGATCACAGTGCTGCAAGATTAAACGTCTCAAGATTAAATGTATCTGCAAAATAATATAAAACGAGTCCCCTATCAAATAAAACTTGCATACAGTACTTAGTACTAGTAACAGTTATATCCGTGAATCAAATAAATCACATTTTGTATAACATCTTGTTCAAAATATAGAAATGATAGCTCTTTATTAAAGTGTACTAACCAAAGATTCTAGAGAGTTCTAGAATCTTTGGTACTAACTGTCTTAACCTACCCAGTGTGTTGGGGAGAGTACTGTAGTGACCTTTGCAGATAGCAGAGGTTTGGACTGGAGTCAGACTCAAGACCAACGCTCGTGTTGGTGATTCAATGCAATATGCGGAGCGGTAACTAGCAGTAAAAATCTTGAGTGGCGTTGTGCTGGGATAATATCGCCGCTCGTGATGACTCATAGAATGCCTCTCGTCCAATCAAAAATTAATAAATAGCTTGACTGTTGTATAATAATTGATATGACTTACCTACTGTGAGCTTCACTGTGGTATAAATATCTATCCAAAACCATATGTCAACTCCACACCCATATGTCCCAGCATCCTCTAGTGTCAGGTTACGGATGGTCACGGTGAAGATGTTTCTGTCCTTCTTGTTTTGTAGAGATATTCTCCCTCTGTGGGTCCATTCTGCCTGGCCATCGGACCGGATGACATCAACACGGCCTTTATACTTTCCCTTCAGTAGGTACTTTATGTGAGACTCATAGCCCTTCTGAGATGGACAGTTGATGACAACATTTCCTCCCTCATGTCCTCTCACTGTGATGTCACACATCACACAGCTCAACACTGACAGAGAGAGAGAGAGAGAGAGAGAGAGAGAGAGAGAGAGAGAGAGATGCAAATCTAATTCCTGGTTATTTTAATATCAGGCAACACCAGGTCAGCAGAGACAAGGATGTTCTGAAATTAATTTTAAATCACACCATTTCCATGAAGCTTGTTCATTCTACATTACATAAACACACAGGCTGCTACACAGGCAGGCCTTGATGCACAGTTATGATTTTCTGCCTATACATAATTTTTTGGACTGTCTGTTCACATCTACGTTTGAGAGTGGCCCATATCTGATATCTGTGTTTACATGGTTCACTTTGTAACACTTGAGACAATCCGCATGCACATCAGAGGAATTGTGGTCACCGAAACGAAAACAAACAATCAGACGAAACTGCAAATGCATGAAATAAGGATTAGGGACGGCTATTTCAGGGGATAGTTGTTTACATTTGTTTCCAAAGTACACAGACTCACACACACACACACACACACACACACACACACACACTGTCTACCAACAATGCCATGAAAATATGAACACTCTTACCAGTAAGGGAGAGGAGTATGAACTTGATGGAAGTTTTCATTTCAAAAATAAGTTTTCTTCCTCACTGTTTTAATCTATAGCAGTCTCACACAGTATGGTTCTAGATCTGACCAAGAATCATCACATACATCATGAATCAAATATCGTCTCTGAAACAATTAAAAAAAAGAGTAAAAAGCTAATCAAAAGAAATGTCACCGATCTGTCGGTTTTCAATTTGTGTCTTTTCTTTTAACTCTCTCCATCCAGCTCACCTGTGCTTTGCCATGGAACGTTTTTTTATTGTCCTGATTATCGACACGATGTCCAGATCGCCTGATGATGACGTTATCTGTCCAGTCTGAGATGAGAGGAGTCCTTTTTAATGAAACGTGAAGCCTGATTGTTTCAGCCCCTCTGAGACATGGGCACTACCACCTCTGTTGTGCATTTACTAACCCATTCACCTACTCTCTCTCTCTTGCTCACTTCCTCCTCAGTTTCAGCCATCTGTGTCTTTGATGTCCATCTTTTGAAGCAGGTCTCTGTGCCCACTCCACCCACTCATTTTACTGCCCCCTAGTTCTTATCTCTCTCACTCTCTCTCTCTCCCTTTCTCTATATCTAACAATGTTTGTCTCTCTCTCTCTCTCTTTCTCTCTCCCTCTGTTGTTCTGTAGTGTGTCTATCCACTAGCCCTTCGTCTCTCACACCTTCTTTATGCGCAGCATTTAGACCGCTAGTCTACCCAACACAGCACTCTGCACTTTGCTCTCTGTGCATCTGTCTCTCTCTCTCTCTCTCTCTGTGCGCATGTCGGAGTGAGTGGGCGGAGCCGAGCGTTTGAGTGAGTGTGACTGTTGGCCGCTGTGCCAGGAACAGTGTTTTTCTATCTTTTTGCTATCTTTTCTATCTCCTTATTATTATTATTTTTTTTTTTTTTTTTCTTTATAGTGTTAGGGTTGGTTCTGTTTGGGTTAGTATAAGTAACACTGGCGTGGGGTTTTGTTGTTACTTGTTTTACCTGGACGTCTGCTTCCCGTGTTTGGTTGCAGCCGCCCCAGGTATGGAGAGTTTTGAAAAACTTACGCGGCGTCATGCTGTTAAAATAGCATCGAATGCCAGTGTAGAGGTTTGTAGTTTAGCAGCAGGAGAAGTTGTAGGGCATGACAATATTCTGTCAGCGGCCCGCGTGAACAATGCGATTGTGCTGTTTCTGGGCACGGTTGAGTTGGCTAATGAGCTGGTTGAAAGGGGTTTAGTGGTTGACGGCATTTTTACTGTCGTCCTTCCTCTCTCCACTCCATCAAAGAAAGTGACTTTGTCAAATGTTCTCCCATTTATTAAAGATGAGGTTTTGGCTGAAATTTTTATCACGGTAAGGTAAATTGGTTTCCGCAATTAAAAAGATTCCAATTGGAAGCAAATCCCCACTTCTGAAAACACGTGAGTGTCGTTCAGGCGATCCCAGATTTATGATTCTAAAAGATAACAAAGATGATTTGGACCTAACTCTAAACGTGAAGGTGGATAACTTCAGTTATGTTATCTATGCTTCAACAAGTGTCATGAAGTGCTTTGGTTGTGGGCAATCAGGGCACCTTGTTAAATCGTGTCCTAAGGCAAAGGGGAATTCGAGAGATGTGCAAATAAATCCTTAAAACACCAGTAGGCCTATGCCTAATGAAATTGTGGTAGATGAGCAGTCTGCCGAAATGGGTGCGTCTACTGCTGCGGTTGCAGCACCCGCTGTATCCAGTGGGCCTTCGTCTGCCTCAGCCGAGTCAGTAGGGGCAGATCATGCTTCCCTTTGCGGGGAAGAGGTTAACGGGTAACCCGATTGATAAGCCAGTAGGCTGAGAACAAAGTTCTCCCACAGATGACGCAGTGAACGCAGAATCTGAGAGTCAGTCCACACAGAACTCGCAGAGCAGTGCTTCTGCTGTCAATTATGACCAAGTTCTTGCGTCTCTAGATGAATCCCTCATGGAGACGGAGGAAAATGTTTTTAAAATGCCCCCCAAAAGAAAGAGATCTAAAAGGACTAAAAAGAGTGATAATTTAACAGATCTTAGCGGCACAGATAACGAATACGAAAGTGATTTCTCTGACTGTAGTGTTACCTGTAGCTTACGTCATAGTGGGTTTGCTAGTTGCGATTATAGTGTGGAAGACATAAAATCCTTCTTGACAAAAACAAAACATATGAGAAATGTTCGGATTGACGACTACTTCCCTGATGTGGAGCAGTTCACCACGAAAACTAAATCTTTTTTGGGTGAGGGCTGCTTTACAAATCCAGAGTGCTTCCGTCTCAAAAAGATAATGACCAAGATTAACGGTTTGTTAAATAGCGATGTCTGATGTTGGTCTATTTTTCACATGTATTATGATGATGGCGTGTACACAACTCTTAAATTTTTTTCTTTTTATCATGGGTGAAATCAGAATTGCTTCTTTAAATTTAAATGGGGCCAGGGAAAGAAGCAAGAGAGCCTTGTTGTTTGAAACGATTAAGAAGAATAGATTTGATGTGCTTCTTGCTCAAGAAACTCACTCTGACGCCTCAACTGGGCAAGTGAGTTTGATGGCCTGTCTATTTTAAGTCACAACACTTCCAATAGTGGTGGTGTTGCCATTCTGTTTTCTCGGACCTTTACTCCCATTTCCTACCAGACTGAGGAATTAGTCAAGGGTAGACTCCTAAAAGTCAGAGCCCAATTTGAAAACAATTTCTTTGTTTTTTTGTGTGTTTATGCACCCACTACACCAATTGATAGAATGCTTTTCTTGAATATGCTAAATGATGCTCTACGCAATTGTGAATCTGAGGATTTTTTACTCCTGGGAGGTGATTTTAATTGTACTGAAAATGCAATGGATAGGAATCATGTAGAGCCACACATGCCCTCACGCAGAAGACTCATAGAACTGATGAATGCAAATGAGCTTGTTGATGTCTGGAGGAACTTTCACAGTACTCAGAAGCAATACACATGGGTTCACTCCTACAATAACCTTTTGTCATTGGCTAGACTGGACAGGTTTTATGGTTTTAAGCATCAGCTGAGTTTTTTAGGAATTGTGCGATCATCCCAGTTGGTTTTTCAGACCACAGTTTGGTTTTTTGTTCTCTTTCTTTGAGTTCTGTAAAGTCTAAAAGTGCTTATTGGCATTTTAATAATAACTTGTCATCGGATGGCCATTTTAGAGAGGTATTTAGACTGTTTTGGCAGGATTTTAAGAACACAAAGCCATCTTTTAGCTCGTTGCAACTGTGGTGGGACTTTGGTAAGTCACAAATAAGACAACTGTGTCAGGATTATACTTTCAGTGTCACAAGGGACATAACTCGTTCAATGATGAAACTTGAAAAGGAAATAATTGAACTCCAGCATTTAGCTGAACAAACTGGCAAGCAGACTTACACAGCAAACGTTAAAGCGAAGCAGAAATCATTGGCTGACCTGCTAGGCATAAAGGCACAGGGAGCTCTGCTCAGGTCCCGCTTTCAGAGTGTGGAATTGATGGACGCTCCTTCTAAATTCTTTTTTAATTTGGAAAAAAAGAATGGACAGAGGAGGTTCATTCACTCACTGCTTTCTGAGGATGGAGTTCTGTTGTCCAATCTGGCTGAAATACGTCAGAGAGCAGTCAGTTTTTACGAAGACCTATATAAGAGTGAGAGCTCGGATATTCAGGTGGATGACCAGTCCTCCTTTGAGAACCTACCCCAGGTGGCCGAAGAGGCGAATGCAGAGAGCCCTCCAGAGTATGGAGTGTGGAAAGGCACCAGGGTTGGATGGTCTACCGGTGGACTTTTATAAGTCCTTTTGGTCAGAAGTGGGTGAGGATGTGCTGACTGTTCTCAGCGACAGTCTTGCCAGGAGGCGGTTGCCACTGAGCTGCCGGAGGGCAATACTCACTTTGCTCCCCAAAAAAGGGGATTTGAATGACATAAAATCACGGAGACCTGTGTCAATCCTCTGTACTGAATATAAATTGCTCTCTAAAGCATTGGCTAATAGATTGAGTGAAGTTGTGGAGCAGGTTGTCCATCCTGACCAGACCTACTGTGTGCCAGGTAGGCTGATTCAAAACAACATTTCATTGATCAGGGATATATTTGATGTAGGTAAGCTGTTTAACCTGAAATTCGGCTTAGTATCCATTGACCAAGAAAAAGCTTTTGATCGTGTAGAGCACAATTATTTGTGGAGTGCTCTGGCAGCCTTTGGTTTTTGCTTATTAGAGTTTATTGATATGATTAGAGTTCTGTATTGTGACATTGAGAGTATTTTAAAGGTTAATGGTGACTTGTGTGCTCCTTTTAAAGTCCACAGGGGGGTCAGACAAGGTTGTGCCTTATCTGGTATGTTTTACACCCTGGCAATTGAACCCCTATTGATGAAATTGAGGAAAGATCTGGTGGGGGTGAGAATTCCAGCGTGTGAAAGTGTTTTTAAACTGTCAGCTTATGCAGACGATGTTGCAGTACTTGTGAATGGTCAAAGAGACATAAACACTATGTGAGATTTTTGATGATTTTAATGTTGTTTCCTCAGAAAGAGTAAACTGGTCCAAAAGTTTAGCTATGCTGGTCGGGACATGGTTAAATGAGCCAAGTCTTCCAGCTGGCTTACATTGGACCAGGAGTGGTTTTAAATATCTTGGTGTTTTTTTAGGGGATGAAATGTTTATTCAAAAGAACTTTGATGGGGCTGTTGAAAAGGTAAAGGGCCGCCTTGATAAATGGAAATTCCTTTTAAATAAGATATCCTACAAGGGGCGTGTCCTTATTATCAATAATTTGGTGGCATCCGCCCTTTGGCATCAGTTATCTTGTGTGGACCCTCCAGCACAGTTGCTGTCAAGAATCCAGTCAATCCTAGTGGATTTCTTCTGGGATAAACTTCACTGGGTTCCACAGAGCATCGTATACCTACCTAAAGAGGAAGGTGGACATGGACTTGTGCACCTACAAAGTAGGACAGCTGCCTTTCGGGTTGCAGTTAGGTCCAGCGCCTTCTCATGGGGCCTCTGGATTCCAGTTGGAAATATGTGGCGTGTGCCATTTTACAGACTTTTGATGGACTGGGGCTGGACAGAACTTTGTTTTGGATGCATCCAAAAAGATTGAATATCAACAAACTCCCTGTGTTTTATCGTAATTTGTTTAAAGTTTGGTCCCTTTTAACAGTGTAACGCACAGGAAGCACAGAGTCTTTGTATTGGCTTTTAAAGGAGCCCCTAATCTATGGTTCTGTTTTAGATATGTCTCTTGAAAAGTCTCTTCCCACAATCACACATAGCCTTCTTAGGTCTGGAGCCATTACTATGGAGGGTTTACTCAAGTTAGCAGGACCAGATCTTGTTAACGCTGAACAAGTTGCCAGTCAACTGGGGATGAGATCTATTCGAATAGTAGCTCAGCTACTTGAGAAATGGCGGGCCTCCCTAACAAGAGAACAATTGCAGTTGTTGGCAGACAACTTCAGAGGGCTGTGCAGTTCAGACTGTAATGATCCTTTTCCCAATCTTTCATTGTCGCCAAATTTGACAGGTTGTACTGGTTCTTACTTGAATTTTGATCAATTGTCTCTTTTGGGTCAGAAGCCAGCTACTGGCAAGTGTTTATATAAACTGTGTGTGAAGTCTTTTAACAAAAAGTCTTTGGACAAGAGGGTGGAAACACCTTGGTGTGCTGTTTTACAAATGGGGGATGATGTCCGACCCCAGTGGAGAGCACAATACAAGTCACCCTTAGCCAAAAAATGTGGAGATTTACAATGGAGGATTCTGCATGGAGCAATTGCAGTCAATGCCTTTGTTTCAGTGTTGAATCCTGTTGTGGGTCAAGAGTGCCTATTTTGTTTTGTGTGAGAGACTGTGTTTCATGCTTTCATGCAGTGTGTAAGGCTAACACCTTTATTCATGGTTCTACAGTCACTCTTTAATCATTTTAATGAAACATTTTCAATGGAGACTTTTATTTTGGGTTTTAAATATGTGCGGAAACATCGTTTCAAATGTCAGCTGATAAACTTTCTCTTAGGTCAAGCAAAAAATGGCAATCTATGTTAGTCGAGAAACAAAATTGAGCAAACGCCTAGTGATGACCTAGTAATGGTCTTCTCAATACTTGTGAGGTCTCAGATGTTAATTGATTTTCATTTCTACAAAGCCATGATGAATCTTGAATCTTTTGAAGAAATTTGGTGTTATGATAGTGTGTTGTGTATGGTTGCTGATGGCTTAATTGCAGTTTGCACATTTCTTGGAGAAAACTTGACTTGCTCCTTGATTTTATTTATTTATTTATTTTATCTTTTAATGTGACTGTACGTTGTGACAAAGTGATCATGTAAATACTTTGTGGCAAGAATGTAATAAAGGGTTTTTGAAAATTCAATTATCTTTCTCTCTCTATATCTTCCTCTGTTTCTCTCTCTCTCTCTCTCTCTCTATCTCTTCCTCTCTCTGTCTCTCTCTCTCTCTCTGATGTCTGACTGGTTACACACTAACTATCTGTCACATGTCTCTTGTTGCTCTGTGTCTGTGTTTTGGGTCTTGTTCTCTTCACAGTTTGTGTGAGTCAGAAGGGATGTTTGAACTGTGTTCTCCAGCCCATGTTCATCTTCATGACTAATAACCACCAACATGACCTCCACTCTAATAACTACCACTGACGTGAGTTGGAGTTTTCCACTCAGAACAAAGAATCTTCCTGACCTCCAGTCTAATGATCAACACTGATGCCCAGGGGTAAATGCCAATGAAACAGCACTCTTTGCAACACTATCGCCTTGTCCATTCTAACCAAATAACGACCCAGTCCATTTTTATGAGAATTAATTCAGTTTTATTCACTGTTGCACATTACTTCTTCATTCATATTCTAAAATGCAAAGAATCCAAAAATAATATTAGATAATCTGAACCAATCAGAGCGAGAGTGTGGCTAATGGGTTTTTTTTTTCCCTGCAGAGAAAATGGATGAAAAACAAGACATACAGATCTTTAACAGTGTGTGTGTGTGTGTGAGAGAGAGAGAGAGAGTGTGTATGTCTCTGGGTGCATTGTGAAGACAGTGACTGCAGGAAGCTTTAGTTAAGTTAAAAATAACAAGGTGTTCTGACCACACTGCTGCTGCAGTAGCTCTGGTTTGTCCTTTAGCTGCAGGGACCATCAGTTAAACCACAGGCTATTGAAGGGGATAAGGTCTGTTCAGCACGCGCACACACACACACACACACACACACACACTACACACACACACACGCTCACGCATACACACTTGGACAGGACTTGGACAGGACACAGATTGACATGAATACAGAATAATAGCTTTCCTTACTTAAAATGTTCT
Organism: Alosa alosa; assembly: GCF_017589495.1. Classification (NCBI taxonomy): domain Eukaryota; kingdom Metazoa; phylum Chordata; class Actinopteri; order Clupeiformes; family Clupeidae; genus Alosa; species Alosa alosa. The sequence goes on from NC_063195.1 coordinate 12,545,441, forward strand.
AGTAAGTAAAATTCAGTTTTTACTTGTCTAAAATGAATGTTACTTATTTTTTTCAGGTGGAACAACTATCAAGTTAACTATACTTGAATTGCTGAAGTTTGTGCTACACTGTAAAGATAGTTTGTTAACCTTACTTAGCCTGTTAGGTTAGGTCAGTGGTTCTCAAACTGGGGGTCGCCAAACATATCAGAGGGATCGCAAAATGATTTGCAGTCTGAATTAAAGACATTTTTCTAAAGCTTTTTAGACCAACCTGTTTTAAAAACGGTGATATTCAGTAGCCATAGACGTAGGCTTCCAATTCACAGTGTTTCCATAATGTTCCTCAGAAAGTGGATACTGTTCACACAAACTCAAATATCTACCTGCGCCCCTTGCAATGATGCCTCTGCTTCCAATGGCCATCTCGCAACATTTTGAAATCAAATTTCGCCTGTTGGAGAGAAGGGGGTCGCAAGACTTGACCCATGTTTTTTTGGGGGTCGCCATACAAAAAGTATAAGAGTTAGGTTAACTTTGTGGAACCAGATAGTGCAGTGGTTACAGACAAGGGCTGGCATGTAAGTGGCTGGGGTCCAATACCCATGTGATGCATTTTTGGCAGAGTGAGTGTGCATGTTACCAACGTCTTTGGAGAGAAGGCGTTAATTTGAACAAAATCGGTTCTCAAAGCGGAGTTTTGATTGCAACAGTAGCGTTCATGCACCAGGGTGTAAATAGCATGCAGTACTATACCAGCAAGGGTTTAATAGCATCCACTTCTAACTGTGTACATTGATGCAAACAGCATACCTTATTCAGAGTGTCTATTACACAGCTGAGCTATTCATCCCGTAACATAACAACAAAAACATAAGCTGCTTGTTTAAAAGCAAAAAAAAAAAAAAAAAATATATATATATATATATATATATATATATATATATATATATATATATATATATATATATTATTATTGTGCGATCAATATGCCAGAATAAATGCACAGGGGTACTAATAGTTTTTGATGAGAAGCAAGTGAAAAAATGTCTATCGCCGTGTATAGCCCGAGAGACTCCATTCATTTGGGACTCGCTCTTTACCCGACATAAGGAACTACAGGAACTGCAAACCAATTTGGATAGAATAGGTAGGGTGGATAGGGAGTCGACAGGCTCTCCATAAACAGGCTCTGTTGAGACTCATTCAGACAAAGAAGAGGAAACTATACGCTGATTTTGAAGTAGCATCAAACGTCTGGTTGTGGTGTGTTCTGGTAGTTTTCACTAATCTTTGTGGTTAATCGCTTTGGCGCAGTTTTTCTGAGAAACAAACTAACAATTCATGCATCACTCTGCGCTTACAAGATCTCCACCATTTCTAGCTATGGGAGGTGCCACTTTTGAGAAACTGGCAGAATCATTTTCAATTGGTTCATCACTGAAGACAACCATGGCGTATTCAGAACCATCTGGATTGTCATTACCGCAGTGATGTTGGAGTAGTTGGCAAGGTCAAACACACGCTGTTGATTGGTCGCTGAGGATGCAGAAGCACCTGTCTGTAGAGTCAAGGCCGGATTGGTTACACAGGGAGTAGATGTCATCACTGTCAGTGGCAGCAGTGGCAGGGCCAGACCACAGTGCTGATTGGCTGAGCGAAGTCGCATAGATGAACGCAGAGCCGAGTATCGATTGCTTTCAGCCAGGTAGTAAAATGGTCATCACCGGTAGTGGTTGAAAAGGATTGGCTGCTTCGTCTGGTTGAGCTGGTGGGCTGAGGTGGGAGCTGATTGGTTGTGCGCATGTTGGAGCCGGTGGGTTGAGAGGAGCTGATTGAATAAGCTTGGGTATGTTGGAGGGTTGTGGGAGCTGGGATTGGATGCTTCAGCACCGGCAGGTGTTGATCAGGCTGATGCTGCCAAGCTAGGCGCAGATGGATGTCAAGCTGACCGTTCTCGCTGGTCACCTCCGTTGGGTCCAACAGCGTGGGCACAGGCGGAGGATGTAGTCTGGTATTTCTGAGTATTACTACCAATGAAGTCCTCAGTGGACAAAAGGACTAATTGTACAGTTCGATGACGACACCACAAACATGTAGATGCAAGATACTCATTGGTTGTGATGAGCCTAGAAAGAGGTGTGGTATAAAGATGAATAAAACTATTTTGTCAATGCATGTTTTTCTCTTTCACCAAAGCCTGAAAAGTCACTAACAGCAGAGCAAATATCACCAATGTAAACAACAAAGACCCCAAGAGATTAGCTAGATGGTCTTTGTGGGAAGTTTAGTGCTAGGGGAACAGGCACAGTTGACTTCAAGACGCTTGGCCAGTTCAGAGAGTCCATAGTAGGATATTAATAAAATGTGTTAATCGAAATTGAGGAATCGCTTTTTCATACAATTATTGTTATGCATGATATTTGCCTTTCGACCGTGGTGTGTGTGTGGTGTGTGTGTGTGTGTGTGTGTAGCAAGCAAACATACACTGAGAGTAAGAGAGTCGTGGGAACTCTCAATTGTGGAATGGTAGGTTGAAATGAGAGTTTTGAGGGTTGTGGTTCACACAATGGGAAACAGATGAGTTTTCACTGAGTCACTAGGAACAAATCTTACATTTGTTACAGTGCAGTTTCAATGTGAGGGAGTGTGGAAGGAAGTTATTGGTATATAGGTGTGTTTGGCTATTTGGTGGACAAGTGTTTGCTGGGGTCGTGTGGTTGTATGCCATGTAGTGTTTTTACATGTGTTTCGTGTGTGTGTTCCTCGACTAGCCAGTTACGAAGAAAAAGAGTGGGTTGGGCTAGGGTTGAGGAATCACATGGTCATATTGGTTTTAGGTAAACATGTGATTGCGGCATCAGGACCGTGTGGCTCTGTGGCTGTGGTGGAAGCACGCACCTCGAGTAATCTGCACGCCATGCACCTCTCACAAGGTGTCAACATAACCTCACACGAAATTTGGGAGCAGAGAGGAGAGAGAGTGGTCTGGTATGTAAGAAATGTGAAAAAGATGTAAATCGTATTAAGGGAAGACCTCACCGGGCTTTGATGTAGGGTGACATTTGGGATCAGACTGGATGTGTGGGGTGGCCCTCAGACTCTGTAGTGCTGGACAGCATTCTGGAGTTATGCGCAGTGGTTGGACATCAGATTATTGGTGTAGTAAATATTACTATTTAAAATGAGAGATTAAAATAGACACAGAACTCTAAGATGGAAGAGAGGAAAGAGAAGTGTAAAAAGATCATGAAAAGTTGCAAGATTAAACGCCCTGAAGATTGGGAATGTATTCAGTGAAAAATAATACAAACTAGTCCTCATCAAATAAAATCCTGAGATACAGTACTTGGTGTACTAGTGCACAGTTATATCCGGTGGAATCAAATAAATCACATTTTGTATAACATCTTGTTCAGTAACATAGAAATGACAGTTTTATTAGTATTAAATTAAAGATTTGTGAGAGTTCAGAATCTTTGGCAGTACTAATCAATCTTAACCTGGCCCAGTGTGTTGGGGAGAGTACTGTAGTGACCCTTGCAGATAGTGGTGGAGTTTGACCGAGTCAGACCAAGACCAACGTCAGTGGTTATGCGATTCAATGCAATATGCGGAGCGGTGCAATCTGAAGCAGTAAAAATTGGAGTGGCGCAGTGCTGGGACATGGCGATCACGTCAGTGGATGCACCTCCGACAGAATGCCTCTTCGCCCGAATCAAAAATTAATAACAGTTGACTGTTGTATATCAATTGATATGACTTACCTACTGTGAGCTTCACTGTATAAAATATCTATCCAAACCACATGTCAACTCCCACACCTATATATGTCCCAGCATCCCTTCTTAGTGTCAGGGTTACCGGATGGTCACGGTGGAAGATGTTTTCTGTCCTTCTGGTTTTGTAGGAGATATTCTTCCCTCTCTGTAGTCCATTCTGGTTTCGGCCATCGGATCGATTATTAACAACACGGCCTTTATTCTCCTCTCTCAGTAGGGTACTTTATGCGTGAGACTCATAGCCCTTCTTGAGATGGACAGTTGATGACAAATATTTTCCTCATAATCCCTTCACTGTGATGTGTCACACACAAGCCAGCTCAACACTGACAGAGAGAGGAGAGAGAGAGAGAGAGAGAGAGAGAGAGAGAGAGATGCAAATTCCAATTCTGGTTATTTTAATATCAGGCGTACCAGGTCAGCAAGCAGAGACAAGGATGTTCTCTGAAATTAATTTTAAATCACACCATTTCATGAAAGCTTGCTCATTCTACATTACATAAATAGTACAAGCTACACAGGCAGTGCAATGGGCCTTGATGCACAGTTGGCGATTTTCTCTTGCCCATACATACCTCTTTTAACGTTCTGTTCGACACTTTATATCTGATATCTGCAGGCGCTTACATGGTTCACTTTTGGTAACACTTGAGACAATCCGAAGACACATCAGAGTGAAATTGGTGGTCATCAAACGAAAACAAACAATCAGACGCAAACTTCAAAATGCATGAAATAAGGATTAGGATTTGTTATTTCAGGATAGGTTACCACATTTGCTCTTAAAAGTACAGACCTCTCAAGGTCACTGGTCAATATCATCATCGGTCATCACACACACACACTGTTCACCAACAATGCCATGAAAATATGAACACTCTACCAGTATGTGGGGAGAGGGAGTATGAATCCGATGGAAGTTTTCATTTCAAAACAAAAGTTTTCTTCCTCACTGTTTTTAATCTATAAAGAAGTCTCAATAATAGGCATGGTTCCCTAGATCTGACCAAGAATCATCACATACATCATGAATCAAATATCGCCTTCTTGGTAAAACAATTAAAAAAGAGCAAAAGCTAATCAAAAGAAATGTCACCATCTGGTCGGTTTCAATTTGGTGCTTTTCTTAACTTCCTCTCCCATCCAGCTCTCACCTCCGGTGTGCTTTGCATGTGAACTTATTGTCCTGATTATCCGGTCAATGGCGTTCCAGATCGCCTGATGATGACGTTATCTGTCCAGTCTGAGATGAGAGTCTCAATGGTAAAACGGAAGCCTGGGATTGTTTTCTGTGCCCTCTGGAGACATGGGCACTACCACCTCTGTTGTGGCATTTACCAACCCATCTACCTACCTCTCTTCTCTTGCTCACCTCTCCGCTCAGCCATCAAAAGCCCTTTGATGTCCATCTGAAGCAGGTCTCGCAGCCCACCCAACCACCCGCTGATTCAACAAAAGGACTCAAGTACTTTGCCTCTGCATCTGTCCTCTTCTCTCTCTCTCTTTAAAAGACAAATGGAGTTGAGTGGAAGGAGCCCAGCTGGAGTGAGGCACGCGACGCTGTGCCAGTGGTAAACAGTGCTTTTTTCATCTTTTACATTCTCATTCTCCTTACACATATTATTATTTTTTTTTTTTCTTTATAGTGTTAGTTGGTTCTGTTTGCTAGTATAAAGTAACACCGGATGGGGTTTTGTTGGCTGGCCAGTTTTACTTCCGGACGCTGTTTTCCCCGTGTTTGGTTGCGCAGTCAGGCCTCAGGTATGGAGAGTTTCCTTTGAAAACTTACGGGCGTCATGCTGTTAAAACAGCATCGGGAATGCCAGTGTAGAGGTTTGTAGTTTACAGCAGGAGAAGTTGTAGGGCATGACAATATTCTCTGTCACGCCTCATGCGTGGAACAATGTGCGATTGTGTTGTGTTTCAAGCACTGCTGAGTTGGCTAATGAGCTGGTTGAGGGGTTTAGCATGATTCCAGTATTTTTACTGTCGGCCCTCCTTTCTCTCCACTCCACTGCAAGTTGAGTGACTTTGTCAAATGTTCCTCCCATTTATTAAAGATGAGGTTTTGGCTGAATTTTATCACGTAGCAAAATTGGGTTTCCGTGAATTAAGATTCCACTGGAAAAGCAAATCCTACCTCTGAAACACGTGTAGGCGTCGCTCAGGCGTATCCGTATTTGAAAGATTCTAAAAGACAACAAAGATGGACGGACCTGAATTTAAACGTGAAATTGGGTGTGGATAACCAGTTGCGTTATCTATGCGCCTGGGGTCAAGTGTCATGAAGTAGTTTTTGTTGTAAGCAATCAGGCACCCTGTTCTGTATGCGTCCCTGAAGGGCGGGGGAATTCGAGAGATGTGCAAATAAATCACTTAAAACAATCAGGCAGTAAGCCCATGCCTAATGAATTGTGGTAGATGAGCAGTCGTCGAACAGGCGCTGCATCATGCCGGTGGAGTTGCAGGCACCCCGCTGCATCCAGTGGGCCTTCGCCTGCCCCAGCCGAGGGTCAGGGCAGGGAAGATCATGCCTTTGCGGAAGATATAAGCCAACGGGTAACCCCTTTACTGATGTTGTGCAGGCTGAGCATCAAAGTTCTCCACAGATGAGACGCAGTGAACGCAGGAATCTGAGGAGTCAGTCCACAGAACTCGGTGAGCAAAGCTTCTGGCTAGTCGACTATGATCAGTTCTGCGCTCTAGATGAATCCTCATGGACGAGGAAAATGTTTTGCAAATGTGCTCCCCAAAAGAAAGAGACTAAAAGACTGAAAAGAGGATAATTTTAACATTGAACAGATCTTAGCTGTGTAACAGACAACTTAATACGAAGTGATTTTCCTGACCGTAGTGGGGTGCTCGTAGCTAATGTCATAGTGGGTTTCCGTTAGTCATATTATAGCAGTGGAAGACATAAAATCCTTTCTCGGACAAAAAAAACAAAACATATGAGAAATAAACTGGATTGACTGACTACTTCCCTGGATGTGTGGAGTTCACCACGGAAAAACTAAATCTTTTTAGTGAGGCTGTTTTACAAACCAGAGTGCTTCCGCCCCAAAAAGATAATGACCAAGATTAACGTGCTTTTGTTAAATAGTTTAGTTCGATGTTGGCCTTATTTTTTCACATGTATTATGATGATATGCGGTACACAATCCTCTTAAATTTTTTTTTCTTTATCATGGGGTGAAACTGTGTAATCAAGTTTTTTGGGAATTTTAATGAAGCCAGGGAGAAGAAGAGAGCCTGTTGTTTGGAAACCATTGAAGAAGAAGAGATTTTGATGTGCTTTCTGCTCGGCGAAACTCACCTGACGCCTCAACTGCGAAGTTGTTTGATGGCTCGTTCATTTTAAGTCGGCAACACCTTCCAATAGTGGTGGTAGGCATAATTTGTTTTTCTGGACCTTAATTCCCCACCAGACTGAGGAATTAGTCAAGGGTGTGCAGACCTCAAAGTCAGGTATTTCAATTGAAAACCACTTTGTTTTTTGTGTGTTATGCAATCTCCGACTAGCCACCAATTGATAGAATGCTTTTTGAATATGCTAAATGATGCCTCACGCGAATTGTGAATTGAGGATTTTTACCTCCTGGGAGGTGATTTTAATTGTACCGGAAAATGCAATGGATAGAATCATGTAGTATTTCACACATGCCTCACTGTTATAGGTTGACCTTATGAACTGATGAATGCAATGTGAGTTTGTTGATGTCTGGAGGAACCACAGTACCTCCAGAAGCTAACACACATGTGGTTCTCACTCCTCACAATAACCTTTTGCTCATTGACATGGATTCGGACAGGTTTTATGGTTTTTGGCATCAGCTGAGCTCGTTTAGGAACAGCGGTGTGATCATCCCAGTTGGTTTTTCAGACCGATGTTTGGTTTTTTGTCTTTCTTGAACCCCTGTAAAGTTCCGTGCGTTTATTGGCATTTTAATAATGAATCTCTGTCATCGGATGGCTTTTAGAGAGGTATTTAGACTCGTTTTGGCAGGATTTTAAGAACACAAAGCTTACCTAGCTCGCTGTAACTGTGGTGGGATCTTGGTAAGTCACAAGACAACTGTGTTGTAGATTATATTAAAAGTCACAAGGGACATAATCCTCACTAATGATGAAATTGAAAAGGAAAATAATTGAACCTGAAAGCATTTATTGAACAAAATCAAGAAGCAGACTTACACATTACAACCGCAGCAGTTTGGGAAGCAGAAATCATTGTTGACCCGTTAGCATGAAGGCACAGGAAAGCCTGTCTGGTGTCCCGCCGAAAAGTGTGGAATTGATGATCGCCTTTCTGAAATTTTTTTAATTTGGAAAAAAGAATGGACAGAGGAGGTTCATTTTCCACTACTGAAGCTTTCTGAGGATGGAGTTCTGGTTGTCCAATCTGGCTGAAATGACGCCAGAGAGCAGCCGTTTCACGAAGACCCATAAGAGTGAGAGCTCTATTATCTGTGGGTGGATTATCTGTCCTCCTTTGGAGAACCTGACCCCAGGCAATGGGAAGAGGCTTAATGCAGAGGAGCCCTCCAGAGTATGGAGGTGAGGCACCAGGGTTGGATGGTTCACCGGTGACTCTTTATGTCCTTGGTCGTAGTGGGTGAGATGTGTGTGGCTGACTGCTCCCGGTAGCTTGGCTGTGCTTGCCACAGGAGGCGGCTGTTAACTGAGCGTCGGAGGCACACCACCCCTGTAAAAAGGGGATTTGAATGACATAAAATCACGGGAGACCCAGTCAATCCTCTGTACTGAATATAAATGCCTCAAAGCATTGGCTAATAGATTGAGTGAAAGCTGTGGAGCAGGTTATTCATCCCGATCCATCTACTGTGTGTTGCAGGTAGGCTGGATTCAAACAACATTTCTACTGATCAGGGATATATTTGATGTAGGTAAGCTGTTTGAACCTGAAATTCGCCAGTATCCATTGATTCGAAGAAAAAGCTGATCGTAGAGCACAATTATTTCAGGAGTGTTCTGGCAGGCCTTGGTTTTTGGCGCTTGTTAGAGCTTGTTATTGATAGCGATTAGAGTTCTGTATTGGTGACATTGAGAGTATTTTTGTATGTCATTTATGACTCTGTGTGCTCCTTTTAAAGTCCAGGTCAGATTACAGCAGCCTTTATCTGTGAGTTAGTTTTACACCCTGGCAATTGAACCCCATTGATTGAAATTGAGGAAAGATCTGGTGGGGGGTGAGAATTTGAAGGCAGAAAGGAGTTTTAACCAGTCAGCCATATGTGCAGGACGCATGTTGTGCAATTCTCAGAACATCAAAAGAGACACAACACTATGTGAGATTGATGATTTTAATGTTATGTTTCTCAGAAAGAGTAAACTGGTCCGAAAAGTTTTGAATAAGTGCTGGTCGGGATGAAAGTTAACGGAGCAAGTCTTCCAGCAGCTGGCTTACATTGGGACCAGAGCGGTTTTTAAATATCTGTGTTTTTGTGGGGATGAAAATGTTTATTCAAAAGAACTTGATGTGTGGGTCATGAAAAGGGCTTCAGCTTTGATAAATGGAAATTCCTTTAAATAAGACATCCCACAAGGGTTTTGTCCCACATCAATAATTTGCGGGCATCCGCCTCCCTTGGCATCAGTTGTGCACCTTCCAGCACAGTTGCTGCTCAAGAATCCAGCTCAATCCTAGTGATTTCTTTCTGGGATAAACTCTCACTGCTCCACAGAGCATCAGATACCCACCTGGAAGAGAAGTGTGGACATGGGACTGTGCACCTGCCAAAGTAGGACAAGTTGCCTTCGCTGCAGTTCGGCCCAGCCGGCCTTCTCATGGGGCCTCTGGATTCCAGCTGGAAATATGTGGCGGTGCCATTTTACAGACTTTGATGGACTGGGGGCTGGACAGAACTTTGCTTTGGATGCATCCAAAAAGATTGAATATCAACAAACCCCTGTGTTTTGTATCGTAATTTGTTTAAAAGTTTGGTCCTTTAACAGTGTAACGCACAGTGAAGCACATACACAGAGTCTTTGTATTGGCTTCTAAAGGATTCTGACCATGGTTCTGCTCTTTAGATATGTCTCTTGAAAAGTCTCTCTTCCCACAATCACACATAGCCTTCCTTTAGGTCTGAGTCATTACTATGGAGGGTTTACCTGCTAGCAGGACCAGATCTTGTTAACGCTTGAACAAGCTGCCGGGTCAACTGGGGATGATCTATTCAATAGTAGCTCAGCTAATTGAGAAATGCATGGCCCTAACAAGAGAACAATTGCAGTTGTTGGCAGACAACTTCAGAGGGCTGTGCAGTTCAGACTGTAATGATCCTTTTCCCAATCTTTTCATTGTCGCCAAATTTGACAGGTTGTACTGGTTCTTACTTGAATTTTGATCAATTGTCTCTTTTGGGTCAGAAGCCAGCTACTGTAAGTGTTTATATAAACTGTGTGTGAAGTCTTTTAACAAAAAAAGTCTTTGGACAAGAGGGTGGAAACACCTTTGGTGTGCTGTTTTTACAAATGGGGATGATGTCCGACCCCTGTGGAGAGCACAATACAAGTCACCCTTAGCCAAAAAAATGTGGAGATTTACAATGGAGGATTCTGCATGGAGCAATTGCAGTCAATGCCTTTGTTTCAGTGTTGAATCCTGTTGTGGGTCAAGAGTGCCTATTTTGTTTTGTGAGAGAGACTGACTTTCATGCTTTCATGCAGTGTGTAAGGCTAACACCTTTATTCATGGTTCTACAGTCACTTTAATCATTTTTAATGAAACATTTTCAATGGAGACTTTTATTTTGGTTTTAAATATGTCTTGGAAACATCGTTTCAAATGTCAGCTGATAAACTTTCTCTTAGGTCAAGCAAAAAATGGCAATCTATGTTAATGAGAAACAAAATTGAGCAAACGTCTAGTGATGACCTAGTAATGGTCTTCTCAATACTTGTGAGGTCTCGCATGTTAATTGATTTTCATTTCTACAAAGCCATGATGAATCTTGAATCTTTTGAAGAAATTTGGTGTTATGATAGTGTGTTGTGTATGTTTGCTGATGGCGAATTGCAGTTTTGCACATTTCTTTGGAGAAAACTTGACTTGCTCCCTTTTGATTTTATTTATTTATTTATTTTATCTTTAATGTGACTGTACGTTGTGACAAAGTGATCATGTAAATACTTTGTGGCAAGAATGTAATAAAGGGTTTTTGAAAATTCAATTCTCTTTCTCTCTCTATATCTTCCTCTGTTTCTCTCTCTCTCTCTCTCTTTCTCTCTATCTCTTCCTCTCTCTGTCTATCTCTCTCTCTCTGATGTCTGACTGGTAACACATCAACTATCTGTCACATGTCTCTTGTTGCTCTGTGTCTGTGTTTTGTGTCTTCCGTTCTCTTCACAGTTTCGGTGTCAGAAGGGGATGTGGGGAGGAGTGTGAACTGGCCGCTGTTCTCTCCAGCCCATGTTCATCTTCATGACTAATAACCACCATCTTGACCTTCAGCCTAATAACTACCACTGACGTGAGTTGGAGTTTTCCACTCAGAACAAAGAATCTTCCTGACCATGAATACAGAATAATAGCTTTCCTTACTTAAAATGTTCTAGTAAGTAAAATTCAGTTTTTACTTGTCTAAAATGAATGTTACTTATTTTTTTCAGGTGGAACAACTATCAAGTTAACTATACTTGAATTGCTGAAGTTTGTGCTACACTGTAAAGATAGTTTGTTAACCTTACTTAGCCTGTTAGGTTAGGTCAGTGGTTCTCAAACTGGGGGTCGCCAAACATATCAGAGGGGTCGCAAAATGATTTGCAGTCTGAATTAAAGACATTTTTCTAAAGCTTTTTAGACCAACCTGTTTTAAAAACGGTGATATTCAGTAGCCGTAGACGTAGGCTTCCAATTCACAGTGTTTCCATAATGTTCCTCAGAAAGTGGATACTGTTCACACAAACTCAAATATCTGCCTGCGCCCCTTGCAATGATGCCTCTGCTTCCAATGGCCATCTCGCAACATTTTGAAATCAAATTTCGCCTGTTGGAGAGAAGGGGGTCGCAAGACTTGGCCCATGTTTTTTTGGGGGTCGCCATACAAAAAGTATAAGAGTTAGGTTAACAAGGGGGTGGGATGAGATGGGGTGCATGCACGTGTACACAAACTTAAAAACTTACATTTCCCTCTATCTCTGTCTCTCTCTCTTTTTCCTTCTCTCTCTCTATGAGTGTGACTGTTTGTGTGACTTTGTGCATGTGTGAGTGGCTCAGGCTGAATGTGTTGTGAAGACCGTGGCTGCAAAGAGCTTCACTAAACCACAGGGTAGTTGACCACACTGCTGTGACAGCAACACTCGCACACATACAAATCGATGGAGATATTAGATTTGAAGTGTGTATTTACACCCCTGGTACAAATAGCCTTGGCCACACAGCTAAGCTATTGATACCCTGTGTATAAACCACCATATATATTGATACCCTATTGATACCCTGTGTATAAACCACCATATATATAGAGATGTTTTTGGTCTACAAATCGATGGAGATTTTAGATTCGGAGTGTCTATTTACACCCCTGGTACGAATAGCCTTGGCCACGCAGCTGAGCTATACACTATTTCCTTGTGGAACCAGATAGTGCAGTGGTTACAGACAAGGGCTGGCATGTGGGTGGCTGGGGTCCAATACCCATGTGATGCATTTTGGCAGAGTGAGTGTGCATGTGTACCAACGTCTTTGGAGAGAAGGCGCGCAATTTGAACAAGAAATCGGTTCTCAAAACGGAAGTTTTGATTGCAACAATTAGCTAGTTCATGCACCAGGGTGTAAATAGCATGCAGTACTATAAACACCAGGGTACGAATAGCATCCACTTCTAACTGTACATTGATGCAAACAGCATACCTTATTCAGAGTGTCTATTACACAGCTGAGCTATTCACATCCTGTAACATAACAACAAAAAACATGTTGCTTGTTTAAAAGCAAAAAAAAAAAAAAAAAAAAAAAAAAAAATATATATATATATATATATATATATATATATATATATATATATATATATATATATATATATTATTACATTGTGTGATCAATATGCCAGAATAAATGCACAGGGGTACTAATAGTTTTTTGATGAGAAGCAAGTGAAAAAATGTCTATCGCCGTATAGCCCCGTAGACTCCCATTCATTTGGGACTCGCTCTTTACCGGCCTTAAGGGAACTATGGGTGAACTGCAACCAATTTGGATAGAATAGGTAGGGGTGGATAGGGAGTCGACAGGCTCTCCATAAACAGGCTCTGTTGAGACCGATTCAGACAAAGAAGAGGAAACTACATGCTGATTTTGAAGTAGCATCAAAATGTCTGGTTGTGGTGTGTTCTGGTAGTTTTCACGACCTTTTGTGGTTAGTCGTTTTGCGTAGCTTGAGAAACAAACTAACACCATGCATCACCACTTGCTATTGGCCAAGATCTCCTACCATTTCTAGCTAAGGGGAGGTGCCACTTTTGGAGAAACTGGCAGAATCAGAGCCAATTGGCTCATCACTGAAGACAACCATGGCGTATTCAGAACCATCTGGATTGTCATTGGCCGAGGTGATGTTGGAGTAGTTGGCAAGGTCAAACACACGCTGTTGATTGGTCGCTGAGGATGCAGAAGCACCTGTCTGTAGAGCCGGCGTCGGATTGGTTGCTAGGGAGTAGATGTCATCACTGTCAGTGGCAGCAGTGGCAGGGCCAGACTCACAGTGCTGATTGGTTGCTGAGGTCGTACATGAATGCAGAGCTGGCATCGGATTGGTTGCCAGGTAGTAAATGCCATCACCAGCAGTGGTGAGTTGAGGAAGATGATTGGCTGGTTGCATGTTGGAGGTGGTGGGTTGAGGGAGCTGATTGGCTGCTTTAGCACTGGCAGGGTCATGGTCAGGAGCTGGAAGTGTTGCCAGGGCATAGATGGATGTCAGAGCTGGACTGCTCCATTGGTCACTCTGGTTGGGTCCATCAGTGTCATGCGGTGATGTAGGCTGTATTTCTGAGTACACACACGAGTCCTAGTGGACCAAGGAAAGAAATGAAAATCAAAAAGTCTAATGACACACCAAAAACATGCAGATGGTCACATTTAAAAAGGGTTTTACTCACTGGTCTGATATTTCCAGAAGGAGATGTGGGTAATGCTAAACATGGTAATAAAATGTAAAGTCAGGTCATGTTTTTTATTTAATTGTCATTGGCTTTATAAAATGCTCTCTGAGGTAATCAAATTCGAAACGTAAAGCGTAACTCTCATTGAGAACATTGTTTGTGTACAGAGTTTACTAAAAAGAAAGGTTTTGGACAACTCACTTCTTGGCAAGATGGTGGCGAGCAGAAAAACCAAGTGAGTTGTTCTCTGTGTACTCAAACAACGTTCTCAATGCTCGAGTTCATGTGTAGAGATACACGTGATACTTCGATTAAAGTTTCATGATGTGTCAAGCCTTCTTAGTGTTTTAAAAATAGCGATTTTGATGTGATTTTGCATCAAAATAGTAGTGACCCTATTCAAAAAGGCCATTTGGCCCAAAAATGGCAATATGACCAAGCTTAAAAGTGGCGCTTCCGATGTAATTATGTATTTACACGAAAGTTTGACTCAAGTACATTCACAAAAAGACCCTAGGTTGAATTTTGGCGAGAGTTATGCTTTAACTATTCAATTGATTTGGTGTGTGTGTGTGTGTGTGTGTGTGTGTGTGTGTGCGTGTGTGTACCTCTTTTTTTCTCAGCTCTTCTCTTCATCAGCCTAAAAGTCACTACAAGCAGAGCAATTATCACCACGGCAACAACAACAAGACCCACAGCTAGATGGCCTGTGGGATTAAAGAGCAGCACAGCTGATCAAGAACACGTCTCTCTACCAGCTCAGAAGTCACTATCATGTAGTGTGTGTGGGATGTGTGCGTGTGTGCATCTGTTATTTTTTTCTGCTGCTGATGGCCGGTTGCTACATCCGGTCATCAGACTCGATCCCCATTTCACGCCCATAGACATGAACTATGATGAACTGTCTAGATCTGCCTATGTATAATCTTTGGTAGTAGCAGAGGAATACTCAATCAGCCAAGTCCTATGTGTATTATTTATGCTAAATGAGCTCCTTTTGTCTGTCAAACTCATATTTTAGTGAGCTGAGTCCTGAATGATTGATGCCATTTCAGTTAGCTAGTTAGTTAGCATATGAGCATTTAGTAATGTTATAGGACTATAATGGTATGTGGGGTAGCTAATAGGAACATGGAAATCAATGTGGGAATAGCTCAGTTATTTTGTGTATGAAGTGCCAATGATGTAACACAGAGTGTTGTGCCTGAATGTGTTCATTGAATGATAGTTCATGAACTCGTTCATATTTTGGGCGAACGTGAACTGAACGTACTGTATTACTGCCTGCTGAACATTACTGTGAACTCGTTCATTCTGGTGTCTGTGAACGGCTTCAAATGTCTGTTGGGAGTGGTAGACAGAGAAAGAGAGAGAGAGTCTGTTTAAGAAAGAACAGAAGTCTCTCTCTCTCTCACCCTCTCTGTGTGTGTGTGTGTGTGTGTGTGTGTGTGTGTGAAGGAGAAAATGAAATGAAATGAACTAATGAAATGTATTATAAAGACCATGCCCTCACCGCTTGATGTAGGTGATTTTTGATTTTGATCAGACTGCAAGTGTGTGGTCCTCTCAGTGATGTTGGACAGCGTTCTGGTTGTTGCGTTATGGGTGGACACTGACACAGGAAGACACATTTGAAATGGAGATTAAATAATAAACACAGAACTCTGAGATGAATAGAATGAGAAGTGAAAAAGATCACAGCTATTGGTCAAGACAAATCAAGTTTATTTTTATAGCAGATTTCATACACAGAGGTCATTAAATGTGCTTTACACCAACAAGAGTAAACAGTAATAGCAGGTAAGTCTGTGTAGTGTAGCTCTAACTATATTAGCATACCTGGTGTGTTGGGGAGAATAACTCTGGTGAGCCATGTTCCTTGTTGTCACACACACACACACTCATAAGAGCATGCATTATGGGCTCATACAAAATATGAGATGTTGAAAATAACAACCTCATCTGATTTGACTCAGCATGACCCATTATGGTTGTGATTAGTATAGTAAGCATGGGATTGAGTGTAATTCCAGCCATGACCACAAGGTGTCAATCTTACTTCTACATGAAATTACCTCTGAAGTTTGCCTACACAAATTACCCAAAGCTGCCATATTTGTCCAGTTAAGGAGATTCACATGACTCATTCATTTCATTCAACCTTTATTTATTATCGGATACCAGATCTCCTTATATGGTCAAAGATTTTTTGTATAGGCGAACTTCAAATGTCTGTTGGGAGTGGTAGACAGAGAAAGTTTGTTTTAGAAAGAACAGAAGTCTCTCTCTCTCTCTCTCTCTCTCTCTCTCTCTCTCTCTGTGTGTGTGTGTGTGTGTGAAGGAGAAAAAAAGAGAACCCAAGTAATGAAATGTATTATAAAGACCATGCCCTCACCACCTGATGTAGGTGACTTCTGATTTTGATCAGACTGCAAGTGTGTGGTCCTCTCAGTGATGTTGGACAGCGTTCTGGTTGTTGCGTTAGTGGAGGACACTGACACAGGAAGAGACATTTGAAATGGGAGATTAAAAATAGACACAGAACTCTAGGATGAGGAGAAAGAGAAGTGAAAGGACCACAGTGCTGCAGCTCTCTATATTCCCACAGTGTGTCTGGCTCAGTCTAGTGCCACCTCAGAATTGATCTCAAAAGATTAATGGTATCTGCATACGAATATTAAAAATGTCTCCTATTAAATAAATCCTACATGTTACTTGGGTAAACAGTCTGCTAAATGATTATACCCCATGTAAAGGTACCACACCCACACACAGTCAATCTCAGAGGTACACACCAACACTCTGTCTACTAACAATGTGATTAAAATATGAAAGCTCTTACCAGTAAGGGAGAGAGGAGTGTGATCTTGATGGAGGTTTTCATTTAAAATATATCTACTTCCTTGATGTTTTAATCCATAGCAGTGTCACCCTCTAGATCTGACCAACAATTGAGTGTGTGTGTTTGTGTGTGTGTGTGTGTGTGTGTTGGAGGGAGAGAGAGAGAGAGAGAGTGTCTGTGTATATAAGAAATATAAAAAAGATAAATGTATTATAAACATCTCACCGCCTGATGCAGCTGATGTGGAATCAGACTCTGTGATGTTGGTCAGCGGTGCAGTTGTTGCGTTATGGGTGGACACTGACACAGGAAGACACATTTGAAATGAGAGATTAAAAATAAACACAGAACTCTAAGATGAAGAGAAAGAGAAGTGAAAAGACCACAGTGCTGCAGCTCTCTATATTCCCACAGTGTGTCTGGCTCAGTCTAGTGCCACCTCAGAATTGCATACAGATATTAAACATTTCTCCTATCAAACACAACTTAATTCTATCAAGTATATCCTTGAATCAGATAAATCACATGTTGTGTAACAATTTGTATTGTATAATTTGTATAATATCTTGAATTTCCCCTGGGGATCAATAAAGTATATATCTACTGTATCTATCTATATAATTTTGACTGATTATTAAAGTGTATCTGTATCAACCTACCTGGTGTGTTGGGGAGAGTAACCGTGGTGACCTCTGCAGTGACTTGAAATTGAAAAAAAATATTATGTCAAGGTCCTTATTGTCACACACACACACACACACACACACACACACACACACACACACACACACACACACACACACACACACTTCAGCGCATAGAGAAATGTCTTACTGTATGAGCCTACCAGGTACAGTGTTGGGGAGAGTAACCGTGGTGACATCTGCAGTGACTGTGGGAATGGCAGCTGTTGGTTTGTTGGGCTTGCTAACTAAAAATCAGATTGGCAATGATTTATACAAAAAATAATAATGACAACTGATTAATAATGTAGCTGTATCTGTATCAGCCTACCAGGTACAGTGTTGGGGTTAGTAACCGTGGTGACCTCTGCAGTGACTGTGGGAATGGCAGCTGTCGGTTTGTTGGGCTTTCTATCTAAACACCAGATAGAGAAAGACAAGACACACACACACACAAAGGCAACATTTCAACCTTTGTCTTATCTCATAAGAGCATTATGGGCTCATACACACAAGCAACACTGGCAGGAGAGCAGCATTTAGCAATCATTTATACAATCTATTTTGGATGATAATTTGGGAGCAAACATAAATAGGAGTAGTTTTGAGCTAGACCGTTGTTAGTATTAGCAACAAAATGGCTTATAGGCAGCAGACATCGAGCCACATCAAAATAAATCACTATTTTTAAATCATTGTCACTGAAAGTAGCCGTACACTACGGTGGTAGTGTGGAGTCCCTAGACCTCTCTGTACACTTTACAAGTTTACATGTTTGTCTGTAGAGACCCTCTCCACACTATCACCAACATTTAAGGCTATTTTCCACCTTGTTAGTGGTTTCGAAATAGCTTTACATTTTGATGTGGTGCCGTAAATAATAAAAGTATTTTTCACATTTATGTGACTTACCTACTGTGAGATTCACTCTGGTATACAGAATTCCCCCCCATTTCTTAACTCCACACCAATATATCCCAGCATCCTCTGGGGTCAGTTTACGGATGGTCACAGTGAAGATGTGTATGTCCTTCTTGTCCTGCAGAGATACTCTCTCTTTGTGGGTCCACTCTTTCCCCTTTTTGGACCAGATGACAACATGGTCTTTAGACTCTCCTTTCCGGAGGTACTTTTGGATGGACTCATCACCCTTCTGACATGTACAGTTGATGACAGCATCTCCTCCCTCATGTCCTCTCACTGTGATCTCATCACACCTCACACAACTCATCACTGAGAGAGAGAGAGAGAGAGAGAGAGAGAGGGAGAGAGAGAGGATCTGTGTGATTGTCTTTTAGAGCAGTTTGTGAGATACAGCAAGAGATGATGTAGCTCCTCCCAACATTGTGACAAGTCCAGCCTATCAGAGCCTGAACCCTAACACCATGCAACAGTGAAGTGAATGTGTGGCTATGCCATTTGTATATTTTAGCTATGCAACGTCTGCATGTACGTCATGTGGCTTGAGTTTCTATGTTAATCTTTCTGAGAAAGACTTACACCTCCCCTTCATATGATTGTGCTCAGATAATATCACCACAATACTGGCCAGCGACCTTAATGGCCCCGGCACTAGAGATCCACAGGTTTAAAAGGCCTATATGGTCATATGAAAACAGGACAAACAGAAATTACAAATGCACCATATAAACCAATACTTTTGAAACCAGGCTGCAGACACTGAGGATCAGCAGCGCTATGGAGGACCCCCGTCAGTGGTACAATGAAATCAGATTTAAAGAAAATAAATAATAAAACAGTAACATAATCAGTTAAAATGGTCCAAATGGCAACATAAAAGGAAACTGGCAAATTTATAAACAAAATTGAACGCAGTTGTGTCAATCAGACTACTCAGAGACTCAATGCATACATTAGACAATTGCGACATACATTCATTCATTCATTCAGTCATTCATTCGGAGGCACAATAGGCTACACAGCTCAACAGAGAGAGAGAGAGAGAGAGAGAGAGAGAGAGAGAGAGAGAGAGAACACAAAGGACTCTAATTTGTATGACCCAAAGCCACAGTGCACCATTCAGTGCATTCATACCTCACTAACTAATGCACATATGCAACACCAGATCAGCAAGGAAGACAAGGAAGTTCTCAGAGTTCATTTAAAATCACACCATTTCCATGACCCTGTTAAATACCAACTAGTTTTCAAACACACACACACACACACACACACACACACACAGACACACACAGTCAAGCTCAAAATGTGTCACACACCGTATACACACCAACATATGCTCTCTGTCTCCAAACAATGTCATGCAAATCGAAATCTCTTACCAGCAAGGGAGAGGAGTGTGAACTTGATGGAGGTTTTCATTTCAGAGATAAGTCTTCTTCCTCGCTGATTTAACCAATAGCAGTCTCACACAGTAGGACTCTAGATCTGACCAACAATCATCACATACATCATGAATCAAATATGGTCTCTGAAACAATAAAAAAAGCTCATCAAAAGAAATGTCACATAGCAGATCTGTCTGCTTTCAAACTGATCTGTGCCTTTTCTTTCAACTCTCTTCATCCAGCTCAACTTTGCTTTGCCACAGAATGGTATTTTATGGTCTCATCAGCTCGATGTCCAGATCGCCTGGTGATGATGTCCCCCAGTCCTACCTGAGCTGAGGAGAGTCCTTCTTGATGAAACGTGATGCCTGATTGGTTCAGTCACCCTGAGAGGTGGCCACTACCCTCTCTGTTGTGTATTTCCTGTCTTTACTAAACAATTCACTGACTTAGATAATTACCACTGACTCACTCTCTCTCACTGACCTCATCAGTCTCTTGTCCTTGTTTTGAAGTAGCTCTCTGTACCCCTGCCTCCACTCATTTTACTGTCCCATAATTCCACTCTCTCCCTTTCTCTCTATC
The DNA here is from genome assembly GCF_017589495.1 of Alosa alosa. Classification (NCBI taxonomy): domain Eukaryota; kingdom Metazoa; phylum Chordata; class Actinopteri; order Clupeiformes; family Clupeidae; genus Alosa; species Alosa alosa. Next base: position 12,565,746 of record NC_063195.1, read on the forward strand.
TAACAATGTTTGTCTCTCGCTCTCTCTGTCTTTTCCTCTCTGTTGTTCTGAAGCGCGTCTATCGGCTCTCACACCTTTTCTTTATGTGCAGCGACTAGACCGCTAGTCTACTTTCACAAACACAGCACTCTGCACCTTGTTCTCTCAGTGAGTCTCTCTCTCTCTCTCTCTCTCTCTCTCTCTGTCTCTCTGATGTCTGACACACTATCTGTCACTATTTGTCATGTCTGTAGTGTCTTGAGCCTTCATTGTCACAAGCGGATGTGGGGAAATAGCTGCTGTTTTTTTCCAGCCCATGTTCATCTTCATGAGGAGGAGTCTAATAACCACCAGTGACGTCCATGTCCAGGGGTAAATACCAATGAAACAGCACTGTTTGCAACACTTATACCTTATCCATTCCAAGCCAATAACAACCCAGTCAAGGAGAGACAGAGAGAGAGAGAGAGGAGAGGAGAGAGAGAGAGAGAGGAGAGAGAGAGTCTCTAGATGCATTGTGTGACTGCATGAAGCTTCAGTTAAACTAAAAAACACACAGCTCTGACCACATTGCTGCTGCAGTAGCTCTGGTTTGTCCTTTAGCTGCAGGGGGCTTCAGTTAAACCACAGGCTATTTAAGGGGAAGAGATCTGCTCATGACACGCACAGACACGCACGCATATGCACGCACGCGCACACACACACACTGACACACACACACACACACACACACACACACACACACACACACATTATGAAAACCATAATAGGATATCCTGTGTATTACTTTTATTATACAATAGGCTATTTACAATTTACAATTGATGGATCATAAGAAACTATATGAATAGAGGATGTGTTTTGGTCTAAATGTACAATACATCAAAATTGAGATGAGATTACACTTGGACAGGACACAGGCAGACATGCATATAAAAGACAGACATTTGTAGGGGTGCGTTTGCATGAAACAAATGAATGAACAATGACACCCTCTACAGAGGTTATTAGGTAATAACACGTGAACTTTAGAAGGCCAAAACATACTGGCAGTTGAAGCAGAACTAACAATAAAGAGGAAAGATCAGTACATTTGTGCTTTATTGTACGTCAGTACATTGTATATTATTTAATATTTAATTCAGAACAAACCAAAAGCATAAAAACAAAAAGGTTCTAAAAGGACATTTTATAATGGTCTTTTTCATATGAAGGTTTACAGGAACTCAGCTCAGGATCTCCTAATGTCACAGTATGCTACCAACCACTTGATGGCGCTAGGCCCTGCTGTCCTAACGTCACAGTATGCTGCCTAATAAAATCCCCTTGATGTCGCTAGGCACTGCTGTCCTAATGTCACAGTATGCTATAGGTATGCCTAATGAAATCCACTTGATGTCACTAGGCCCTGCTGTCCTAATGTCACAGTGCTACCTAAGAAAATCCACTTGATGGCGCTAGGCCCTGCGGTCCTAATGTCACAGTATGCTACCTAATAAAATCCACTTGATGTTGCTAGGCCCTGCTACTCCACTCACTGACATGAGGCTCTGGTAAACAGCATCAGGTTGGTCAATGGCATCAGGTTAAGTCGTGTTGGGGGTCAGCCTTTGGGAACTATATCAGGTTGGATGGTGTTGGGGTTCAGGTTCTGGTAAATTGCATCAGGCTGAGTGGTGTTGGGTTTCAGGCTCTGGTAAACTGCATCAGGTTGGGTGGTGTTGGGATTCAGACTGTGGTAAACTCAGTTTACCACAGTCTGAATCCCAATAGTGTTGGGGTTCAGGCTGTGGTAAACTGTATCAGGTTGGGTAGTGTTGGGGTTCAGGGTCTGGTAGACTGTATCAGGTTGTGTAGTGTTGGGGTTCAGGGTCTGGTAGACTGTATCAGGTTGGGTGGTGTTGGAGTTTTGTGGATCATTTTCTTTGACAGAATTCCGCTATGAAATACATTTCATATTTTGAATGTTATAAATTAAAATGAACTGTTACATTTTTTTTAAACAGTACCAGTAATCCTCAGTTGTAAATGAAATGCACACACTGTATGTTACAGCAGTAAATGGCATATGCTTAAATTAAACAAGGATACTTGATTTGTAATCATACAAAAAGACTAAATAGGCCATAGACTCACCTCTCTTGATTGTCTAGCTGAGGACAGAGGCCTCGATGGTCTGTCAGCTGTTGATGAAGTACAAAACACGAAAGTTTGACTCGGGTACATTCACAAAAAGACCCTAGGTTGCATTTTGGCAGGAGTTACACTTTAACTATTCAATTGATTTGGTGTGTACATGTATGTATGTGTGTGTGTGTGTGTGTGTGTGTGTGTGTGTGCAGTGTGTATGTGTGTGTGTGTGTGTGTGTGTGTGTGTATGTGAGAGAGAGAGAGAGAGTGTGTGTGTGTACCTCTTTTTTTCTCAGCTCTTCTCTTCATCAGCCTAAAAGTCACTACCAGCAGAGCAATTATCACCACGGAAACAACAACAAGACCCACAGCTAGATGGCCTGTGGGATTAAAGAGCAGCACAGCTGATCAAGAACACGACTCTACTAGTTCAGAGGTCACTATCATAATCTCACATACATACTCACACACAAATACTACAACACTCTGTTTACATGTGTGTATGAGAGAGTATAATAGTGTGTGTGAGAACATATAGTTGTGTATGTAAGAGCATAAAGTTGTGTGTGTGAGAGCATATAGTTCAGGTACATTTTTAGCATTTCTGAGCAGTCCAGTCTGGAGGAAATAGACCTTATATCAGGCAGAGCTAGTGAGCGGAGCTGAGCGGTGCGAATATCCCGCTCCTCACTCAGGTGGCTGTTCACGCGGCCGCTCCTCTGCTCAAATTCACGTCAGGCCGCTCCGCTCAATTTCGCTCCCCGCTCCACTTCAAAATCCTCCCGCTCCAGTGAAATCGCTCCACGCTCGCTAAAGGAGGGAGAAATAATCTACAAGCCGAATTGTTCACCTTAGAACTAAGAGCAACGGCAATGTCATAGAACATGCATTGTAAAAGATAGCCTAATGCAACACAGACAGTGCAACAACGAACAAGCTTGCCAACGTCAATACACATAAGCCTAAAACTAAAGGATTAATTGCCTAAATAATACAGTTTTAGCGTCTGAGTTTTACTTCAGCCTTACTTAAAGCATAGGCTATTCAAATTGCTCACGTTTTTCTTTGCTCTCCATAGCACACTCATGTTTCCGCGAAATATGTCTTCTTAAATTCCAAAATAAATCTCACTGGAACAGTGTCACCACATAGTTGTTTTTGCGCTACATTGTTAGTATGTAGTTGTTTTGTAGGAATAGTACGCTTGTAAGCCCCATGACTTTCAGTTTCCTTTCTAAAATATTTAGCGACTTCATCTCCAACAGACTTACTGTAACGTCGGCATGCTGGACTATTCCTAATGTGCTACGGACTCTGGGACAATGCATTCTGGGATACGGGGGAGAACTCTGGGGGTTGTTTGTGTGTGTTAATGCCTTAATTTACTGTTTTAATGTCTGTGTTTTAGTGGAGCGTGTTAGCCTTTTAGGTCTTCCTCGTGTCTGATCCTTTTAGTGTGGGGGGCTGCGTCCACCCCTGTATAGTACTGCCCTACAAAGTCAAAGTGCATCTACGAAAATTCCAAACTGAAAAAAACAGCATTGTTGTTTGTCTTTCACACTGTATTCTAGCAAATACTGTAAAATGAAAACCCTATATCTTCAGGAAATGTTTCAGTAGATTAATGAGATTTTGATAGATTGAACGGAGGATATGGCATTTTATATTGGTGTAAAAAAGTGTATTTCACAAAAAATGCAGTTACTGCACTTTGGCTTTGGGCAGAGTAGTAGTGTATATAGTGTGTGCGTGTGTTTCAGATGCCTAGTGTGCGCTGTGTTCGTAATCTGTATTCTCTTACCTATTTCTGAATGCTAGACTACAAAATCTTCTCTTGAACAAAGGTCTGATTGTGTCAAGCCGTTGCAATTATGGGTAATATGTTTGTTAAAGTTTTAGCGATTTTGCTTACATGAAGATGACGTGAGTTCAGGGTGGCAAACACTCGTGGCGTAAGCGGTAACGGAGCGCTCCAACAAAATTCCATCCGCTCCGCTCCTCGCTCGCTCGTGCTCCGCTCCGCTCAATAGCTCTGATATCAGGTGTGCGCCTGTTATTTCTTCTGCTGCTGTTGTCCGGTTGCTACATACACTCATCAATACGTCAACAATACGCCTCTCTATGCAGACAGAACTAGATCCCCATATCGCACCCATAGACATAAACTACGAGGAACTATCTTGCTCTGCCTATGTATAATCGTTGGTAGTGGCAGAGGAAAACTCAATCAGCCAAGTCATATGTGTATTAAACAACTACTGCAAACCAAACACAAATTACAAAGCCTAGAGGGATGACATATTCTATTGCCATCCCAAATGAGCTCCTTTTGTCTGTCGAACTCATATTTTAGTGAGCCGAGTTCTGTATGATTGATGCCATTTCAGTTAGTTAGCATTATGAGGTCTCTGCAACAAATGCACATGAAAATATTATACTTTGTCAAAAGAGGAGACCCAAGGTCTAACAAGAACCAAGGAGCAGGACCGGAGCATGTGCAGATTTTGACACATGGGCGTAGAAACGTTAGTCGGTTTGCACTCGGCTAATAGAAGTCACTTACAGCGATGTGTGCTCCAGTCCTGCTCCTTGGTTCTTGTTAGACCTTGGGTCTCCTCTTTTGACTTCTGCATCCTGTTTTGTAAGCACCATCCAGACTGAGGCGCAAGTGACCCCCTTCTAATATTATACATATTCCTGTAATGTCATAGGACTATAATGGTATGTGGGGTAGGAACACGGAAATCAATGTGGGAATAGCTCAGTTATGTTGTGTATGAAGTGCCAATGATGTAACATAGAGTGTTGTGCCTGAATGCGTTCATTGAATGATAGTTCATGAACTCGTTCATATTTTGGGCGAACGTGAACTGAACGTACTGTATTACTGCCTGCTGAACGTTACTGTGAACTCGTTCATTCTGGTGTCTGTGAACGGCTTCAAATGTCTGTTGGGAGTGGTAGACAGAGAAAGAGAGAGAGTCTGTTTAAGAAAGAACAGAAGTCTCTCTCTCTCACCCTCTCTGTGTGTGTGTGTGTGTGTGTGTGTGTGTGTGTGTGTGAAGGAGAAAAAAAGAGAACCCAAGTAATGAAAGGTATTATAAAGACCATGCCCTCACCACCTGATGTAGGTGACTTCTGATCAGACTGGATGTGTGTGGTCCTCTCAGTGATGTTGGACAGCGTTCTGGTTGTTGCGTTAGTGGAGGACACTGACACAGGAAGACACATTTGAAATGGGAGATTAAAAATAGACACAGAACTCTAAGATGAAGAGAAAGAGAAGTGAAAGGACCACAGTGCTGCAGCTCTCTATATTCCCACACACTTGTAAATCCAAGTATATCCTTGAATCAGATAAATCACATGTTGTGTAACAATTTGTATTGTATAATTTGTATAATATCTTGAATTTCCCCTGGGGATCAATAAAGTATATATCTACTGTATCTATCTATATAATTTTGACTGATTATTAAAGTGTATCTGTATCAACCTACCTGGTGTGTTGGGGAGAGTAACCGTGGTGACCTCTGCAGTGACTTGAAATTGAAAAAAAATATTATGTCAAGGTCCTTATTGTCACACACACACACACACACACACACACACACACACACTTCAGCGCATAGAGAAATGTCTTACTGTATGAGCCTACCAGGTACAGTGTTGGGGAGAGTAACCGTGGTGACCTCTGCAGTGACTGTGGGAATGGCAGCTGTTGGTTTGTTGGGCTTGCTAACTAAAAATCAGATTGGCAATGATTTATACAAAAAATAATAATGACAACTGATTAATAATGTAGCTGTATCTGTATCAGCCTACCAGGTACAGTGTTGGGGTTAGTAACCGTGGTGACCTCTGCAGTGACTGTGGGAATGGCAGCTGTCGGTTTGTTGGGCTTTCTATCTAAACACCAGATAGAGAAAGACAAGACACACACACACACACACACAAAGGCAAAATTTCAACCTTTGTCTTATCTCATAAGAGCATTATGGGCTCATACACACAAGCAACACTGGCAGGAGAGCAGCATTTAGCAATCATTTATACAATCTATTTATGGATGATAATTTGGGAGCAAACATAAATAGGAGTAGTTTTGAGCTAGACCGTTGTTAGTACTAGCAACAAAATGGCTTATAGGCAGCAGACATCAAGCCACATCAAAATAAATCACTATTTTTAAATCATTGTCACTGAAAGTAGCCGTACACTACGGTGGTAGTGTGGAGTCCCTAGACCTCTCTGTACACTTTACAAGTTTACATGTTTGTCTGTAGAGACCCTCTCCACACTATCACCAACATTTAAGGCTCTTTTTCCACCTTGTTAGTGGTTTCAAATAGCTTTACATTTTGATGTGGTGCCGTGAATAATAAAAGTATTTTTCACATTTATGTGACTTACCTACTGTGAGATTCACTCTGGTATACAGAATTCCCCCCATTTCTTAACTCCACACCAATATATCCCAGCATCCCTCTGGGGTCAGTTTACTGGATGGTCACAGTGAAGATGTGTACGCCCCTTCTTGTCCTGCAGAGATACTCTCTCTTTGTGGGTCCACTCTTTCCCCTTTTTGGACCAGATGACAACATGGTCTTTAGACTCTCCTTTCCGGAGGTACTTTTGGATGAACTCATCACCCTTCTGACATGTACAGTTGATGACAGCATCTCCTCCCTCATGTCCTCTCACTGTGATCTCATCACACCTCACACAGCTCATCACTGAGAGAGAGAGAGAGAGAGAGAGAGAGAGAGGGAGAGAGAGAGGATCTGTGTGATTGTCTTTTAGAGCAGTTTGTGAGATACAGCAAGAGATGATGTAGCTCCTCCCAACATTGTGACAAGTCCAGCCTATCAGAGCCTGAACCCTAACACCATGCAACAGTGAAGTGAATGTGTGGCTATGCCATTTGTATATTTTAGCTATGCAACGTCTGCATGTACGTCATGTGGCTTGAGTTTCTATGTTAATCTTTCTGAGAAAGACTTACACCTCCCCTTCATATGATTGTGCTCAGATAATATCACCACAATACTGGCCAGTGACCTTAATGGCCCCGGCACTAGAGATCCACAGGTTTAAAAGGCCTATATGGTCATATGAAAACAGGACAAACAGAAATTACAAATGCACCATATAAACCAATACTTTTGAAACCAGGCTGCAGACACTGAGGATCAGCAGCGCTATGGAGAACCTCCGCCAGTGGTACAATGAAATCAGATTTAAAGAAAATAAATAATAAAACAGTAACACAATCAGTTAAAATGGGCCAAACACTGCCACACTGGGTATCAGCAGCGCTAAACAAAGGGCCTGCTTCCAGTTGCAAACATAAAAAGGAAACACAAATTCATAAACAAAATCAAACTCAGTTGCATCAATCAGGCTACTCAGAGACATAATGCATACATCAGACAATCGCTACATAACACCCTAACCCTAATACCTCATTCATTCGGACGTGCACCACACAGCTCAACACTGAGATACACACACAGAGAGAGAGAGAGAGAGAGAGAGAGAACAAACAAACTAACACAAAGAGCTCTAATTTGTATGACCCACAGCCACATTGCACCATGCAGTGCATTCATACCAACACCAGGTCAGCAGAGACAAGGAGGTTCTCAGAATTCCTTTACAATCACACCATATCCATGAACCTTGATAAATATTTCATTTTCATTCTACATTAGGCAGCTACTATACATAGACATACACACACACACACACACAAACACAAACACAAACACACACACCAACATTATGCTCTCCGTCTGTGTGTGTGTGTGTGTGTAGGTCAGTGGTGGAGGAAGTACTGAAACTCAGTACGTAGGTAAAAGTACAAATAAGCAGAGAAATATTTACTTTAGTAAAAGTTCCACAATGCCAACCCTTCTTAAGTAAAAGTAAAAAGTACCTGCTTTTAAATGTACTTTAAGTATCAAAAGTAAGAGTACTTGCATAATTATTTATTATCTTAATATCTATAGGCCTATTCTTATAAAAAAAATCAGTAGCCTATGAGCTGTGGCATTTTAATAAAGCAGGTTTTAGGTTATACTAGGCTAGATCGTTTTAAGCTGATGTAATTGTGCTTACCATCCGTGGCCCAGTTTACATTCTGACTTACAATTCTGGAGACTAAGGGGCCGTGCACACAACGCCGTTTTTTGTGAAACCAGTGAGGTTTTGTTAACGGTTACGCCTTGCATGTACACGACGCCGGCGCTATAGGAGACTGAGGCCGTTTACACGACACCGCCGGGTGGATTTTCTCTTACCGCTTTCACACCTTTAACGACTCCGGCAAGAAAAAACCTCGCGTGTACACACAGAGGAATAACCGGCTAAATGTGCTGTAGTGCATATGCCAGACCAGTCGATGGCGCCGCTGTGCAGAAGCTTCACGATAATTTCGTGTGAATCGCGTAGAAGAAAACATTGTTGAAACAGTTTGTTAAAGCCAGAGAATGTCTAATAAGTGCTCTTGTTAAGCAGTCACATGAAATAAGGAGACTACAGACAATTCGGTTTTCAATTCAACTGTTAAACTAATAAAGTTCACTTTCAAGGTATGTGACTGCTATGTGAAATTTCAAATGCTTAGCCTACGCATTGCATTAGGTCTGCGCACCACTGGAGAAAACACTAACAGTAAGCTAATGTTTAACTAAGTTAAGCTAATGTGTGCTTCTAACTTAGCCACTAAAGGTTGATAGGCTACATTGTGCACATAGCCTAAATCATGACAGGGGAAAGAATAACATTTTAATATGACAAATAAATGGTTTGGTTTGTTTTGACAAGCAACATGTCAGGTCGAGTGCCGTGGCTGTTGAGAGGTGGGGCTATGTTGTCATAAAGTTGCCGGCTTCCCGACCTACAGGCGCCTACACGAAAAGTTAGCCGGCGGTTTCAAAAGTTCCCACTTCGGAAGCCGGTTTCAAAAGCTATCGGTTTCAGGGGCCGTGCACACGACGCCGGTTTTTGTGAAACCGGTGAGGTTTTGTTAATGGTTACGCCTTGCATGTACACGACGCCGGCAGTTTAGGAGACTCAAACCGATAGCTTTTGAAACTAAATCTAATTTTGAGACTAATTCTGGTTATCTAGGGTGATCTGCTGAGTCAAATATCATTCAGCAAAACACGAGAGCCTGAAGTTTAACGCGGTAGACAAGGGAAACGTTCGGTTGATTGTAATGCCAATTCTGATTGAACAGAAAAGTTGTTTAGAAAGGTGTCTTTATGATAAGGTTCCGTTTCACTTGCACAGACGTGCATAGACATTGAATGAGTGCTCACATTACTACCCCCCAATTGTAGGCTATGCCTCTTTATTTGATCACACAATTAAGAAATATTTGGTCACACTTTACTTGACAGTATCAACATAAGGGTGACATGACACTCTCATGAACGTGTCATAAACAAGTCATAAACATTTATGACATAGCACTTCTGTCATTAAGTGTCATTCGGTTTTTATCATAACGGATTAGGGTTAGGTTTAGGGTTAGAGTTAGAGTGGGATAGGGTTAGAGTTAGAGTTAGGGTTAGAGTTGTGTTCATGACAGTGTCACTCTTATGTCGATATCGTCAAGTGTTACCAAATATTTTAATCTGGAACATGTTTAGTTTTTTTTTTGGACAGCGGTTCTATAATAGTCTACCATTCATTTGTGCAGCAAATGATCAGACGTGTGACAGAAGCATCGGCATAGCCTGTAACTTCGCTGCTCCGCAGACTAGCAATCTCATCGGAGAGGAGGCCCTAACGCTGCAGATAATAGACAGAGAAAGGCAAGCATATGCTCAGGGCACAGAACACAGTTGCATGTCCAGTGTAGCCATGGGTCTGGTGAATATAGCCTACCAAATGCAGATGGCTACTAGCTCACTCATTACCTGGTCTAGACTATAAGCCTATGTTTAAAAGATTTAGAAGCGGGGCACATAGCGATCTTTGGTAGCAACCTGGTAAAAAAAATGTGTTTGTCAAAGAGAACAAAATGTAACGTAAAAAGGTACGATGGTATTGTAGAAATGTAGCGGAGTAAAAGTACAGATAATTGCTGCAAAATGTAACAAAGTAAAAGTATGCACTATAGATTCTACTTAAGTAAAGTACAAATATGTGGAAATTTACTTAAGTACAGTAACAACGTGTGTAGGTGGCGGGTGAAGTTGAAATGTGTGGCTATACCATGCCATATTTTAGCTAAGCAACGTTAGCAAGTACATCATGTGGCTTGAGTGTCTGTGTTAATCTTTCTGAGAAAGACTCACACAAATTGTCTCCTTCCAGGCAGGTAGCAAACATAAAAGGAAACAGACAAATTCATAAACAAAATCAAACTCAGTTACGTCAATCAGGCTGCTCAGATACTCAATGCATACATCAGACAATCGCAACATACATTCAGTCATTCGGACGCACAATACACAGCTCAACACAGAGAGAGAGAGTGTACCATGCAGTGCATTCATACCTCATCCATATTAGCCAGCTACTATGTATAGCCACACACACACACACACATATACACACACAAACAGTCAAGTTCAAAATGAGGCACACACCTTAAACACACCAACACATGCTCTCCGTCTCCAAACAATATCATGCAAAATGAAATCTCTTACCAGTAAGGGAGAGGAGTGTGAACTTGATGGAGGTTTTCATTTCAGAGGTACTGTAAGTCTTCTTCCTCGCTGATTTAACCAATAGCAGTCTCACACAGTAGGACTCTACAGTATATCTGACCAACAATCATCACATACATCATGAATCAAATATATATATAAAGTCTGAAACAATTTAAAAAAAAGAAATGTTACAGATGTCTGCTTTCAAACCGTTATGTGACTTTTCTTTCAACTCTCTCCATCCAGCTCACCTTTGCTTTGCCACAGAATGGTATTTTATGGTCTCATCAGCTCAATGTCCAGATCGCCTGGTGATGATGTCCCCCAGTCCTCCTGCCTGAGCTGAGGAGAGTCCTTCTTGATGAAACGTGACGCCTGATTGGTTCAGTCACCCTGAGAGGTGGCCACTACCATCTCTGTTGTGTATTTCCTGTCTTTACTAAACAATTCACTGACTTAGACAATTGTCACTGACTCACTCTCTCTCACTGACCTCATCTGTCTCTTTGTTGTCCTTATTTTGAAGTAGGTCTCTGTACCCCTGCCTCCACTCATTTTACTGTTCCCTAATTCCGCTCTCTCCTTTTCTCTCTATCTAACAATGTTTGTCTCTGTCTCTCTGTCTTTTCCTCTCTGTTGTTCTGAAGCGCGTCTATCGGCTCTCACACCTTTTATTTATGTGCAGCCACTAGACCGCTAGTCTACTTTCACAAACACAACACTCTGCACCTTGCTCTCTCAGTTTATCTCTCTCTATCTCTCTCTCTCTCTGATGTCTGACTGGTAACACACTAGCTGTTACTATTTGTCATGTCTGTTGTCGCTCTGTGTCTTGAGCCTTCGTTGTCACAAGTGGATGTGGGGAAATAGCTGCTGTTCTTTCCAGCACATGTTTATCTTCATGAAGAGGAGTCTAATAATCGCCAGTGACACCATTTCCAGGGGTAAACACCAATGAAACGACACTGTTTGCAACACTGCTACTTTATTCATTCTAACCAACAGGCTTGTGCAAAATTCCAGAATTGAATTGAAACTGGCTCTTAAATTCCAATTCAATTCTCGAATTTCACTTGCATTTCAATTGAGTAGCAAACAGGAAGCAATTCGAATTGTGCACAGCCCTGCTAACCAAATAACAACCCAGTCAAAGAGAAACACAGAGAAAGAGAGACAGAGCGAGAGAGAGAGAGTGAGAGAGAGAGTGTGTCTCTGGATACATTGTGTGACTGCAGGAAGCTTCAGTTAAACTAAAAACCACATGGTTCTGACCACACTGCTACTGATGCAGCTCTGCTCTGTCCTTTAGCTGCAGGGGCCTTCAGTTAAACCACAGGCTATTTAAGGGGAAGAGATCTGTTAATGACACACACACACGCACATGCATGCATGCACGTGCACACGTACACACACACATAAACACACACACACACACACACACACACACACACACAATGAAAACCATGATAGGATATCCTGTGTATTACTTTTATTATACAATAGGCTATTTACAATTTACAATCGATGGATCATAAGAAACTATATGAATAGAGGATGTGTTTTGGTCTAAATGTACAATACATCAAAATTGAGTTGAGATTAGACTTGGACAGGACACAGGCAGACATGCATATCAAAGACAGACATTTGTAGGGGTGTGTTTGCATGAAACAAATGAATGAACAATGACACCCTCTACAGAGGTTATTAGGTAATAACATGTGAACTTTAGAAGGCCAAAACATACTGGCGGTTGAAGCAGAACTAACAATAAAGAGGAAAAATCAGTGCATTTGTGCTTTATTGTACATCAGTACATTGTACATTATTTAAAGAGGCCCTATGCATTTTAACAAAAATGACCTTACTTATGCAGGTTGAGAGTCGTTCTGATGGTTCTACAACACTTTTTGGGTCGTTTGGTGGGTGCTTCGTCTCCCCCTAGTGCTTCTCCATGGAAAAAACGAATATGCAACTTTCTGGTCACGGTCCGAACACATCCGGATGTAACTCGGCGGAAATACTCGAAAATGTAGTCAGATTGTAGTTTCTAAGAAGACTGCAAAACGGACTCCGATTTGGCTTTGTTGCTGTTGAAATTGTAAGTAGCCTACCCTTGGGTGAATTCGTTTTTGTAATGTGATTTGATAGTCTCTTGAACAATGTGTTTGCTCGTTTTATTGTGAGCCCTATGTGTTTAGCTTGGTTTATTGATGGCTAGCTCGCTAGCTAGTGGGGTTTAGCGTATCAGTCACTTGCTACCGAAGCTGAAAATGCGAGCCCAAATCAGGCGAAAACCTAGAAACAGCAAAGGAATAACCAGACCTGCATAGGGCTTCTTTAAATATTTAATTCAGAACAAACTGAATGCTACCTAATGAAATCCACTTGATGTCGTTAGGCACTGCTGTCCACTCCTTGCCATGAGGCTCTGGTAAACTGCAACAGGTTGGTCTATGGCATCAGTTTAAGTGGTGTTGGGGATCAGGCTTTGGGAACTGTTTCAGGTTGGGTGGTGTTGGGGTTCATGCTCTGGTAAACTGCATCAGGTTGGGTGGTGTTGGGTTTCATGCTCTGGTAAACTGCATCAGGTTGGGTGGTGTTGGGTTTCATGCTTTGGTAGACTGCATCAGGTTGGGTGATGTTGGGGTTCATCCTCTGGTAAACTGCATCAGGTTGGGTGGTGTTGGGTTTCATGCTCTGGTAAACTGCATCAGGTTGGGTGGTGTTGGGTTTCATGCTTTGGTAGACTGCATCAGGTTGGGTGATGTTGGGGTTCATCCTCTGGTAAACTGCATCAGGTTGGGTGGTGTTGGGTTTCATGCTTTGGTAGACTGCATCAGGTTGGGTGATGTTGGGGTTCATCCTCTGGTAGACTGCATCAGGTTGGGTGGTGTTGGGTTTCATGCTCTGGTAAACTGCATCAGGTTGGGTGGTGTTGGGTTTCATGCTTTGGTAGACTGCATCAGGTTGGGTGATGTTGGGGTTCATCCTCTGGTAAACTGCATCAGGTTGGGTGGTGTTGGGTTTCATGCTTTGGTAAACTGCATCAGATTGGGTGGTGTTGGGGTTCATCCTCTGGTAAACTGCATCAGATTGGGTGGTGTTGGGGTTCATCCTCTGGTAAACTGCATCAGGTTGGGTGGTGTTGGGTTTTATGCTTTGGTAGACTGCATCAGGTTGGGTGATGTTGGGTTTCATGCTTTGGTAAACTGCATCAGATTGGGTGGTGTTGGGGTTCAGGCTTTGGATGGTGTTGGAGTCTTGTGGATAATTTTCATAGTCAGCAGTTTCCTATAGGAATAACAGTTTGTATCTATAATTCTATCAATAATAATGCTTTCAAAACATGAAATGTTATGATCTTTTTCAGGAAACAGTAACCCTCTGGAACTGAAATGCACTGCATATTACAGGAAATTGTGTATTGAAATTAAATAATGATTAAGATAGTTGATATTGTAGTATTATAAAAATACTCTGTTACTCATTACCACTCTTGGTTTTCTTGCTGAGGACAGAGGCCTATTTGGTCTGTGAGCTGTTGATGAGGTAAAAAATAAATACAGTTATGATATTTCAGCATATCAGTTTGATAGAGTGAAATACAAATGTAGCAAGGGAAAAAAACTGGTGTCTGTGTGTGTATGTGTCTGTGCCTGTGCGTTCATATATATGTGTGTGTGTGTGTGTGTGTGTATCTGTGTGTTTGTGAGAGAGAGAGAGAGAGAGGTAAAAATAAATACAGTTACGATATTTCAAGCATATCAGAGTGAAACACAGAGGTGACATGAAAAAAAAAGAAGGTAAAAAAAATGAGAAAAGGTATGTACTGTACTTGGGTCAAACACTGACTAGGTTTGTGAGATCTTGAGTTTGTTTTGCGAGATCTCAAGTTTCTTTTGTGAGATCTCGAGTTTCTTTTACGAGATCTTGACTTTCTTTTGCTAGTCATTGAGTTTGTTTTTTCGAGATCTCGAGATTCTTTGCGAGATCTTGAGTTTCTTTTGCGAGATATTGACTTTCTTTTGCGAGATCTTGAGGTTCTTTTACGAGATCTTCAGTTTGTTTTGCGAGATATTGAGTTTGTTTTGCGAGATCTCGCAAATCCATCAATGCATATGAGAACCACGTTCCGGAGAGCTTCAGTGCAGTGTCATTGTCTGCGAAATCACTGAAAGAGACGCAACGGGAAAATAAACAATTAAATAAATAATCAACTAAACGCTTTCTGTGGTGATTCTGCATTAAGTGCATTCATTGATGTTTCTCACTTACCAGCTTAAAGTGTTGTTGCTTGTTGTTTCTGGCGGTTTCCCTATTGGCTGATAACGATTTATTTTTAAAAATGTATCAAAAGTTACCCCTCCCCCTTTTTTAGATGGTGAATGTAAATGAAGGAAAGCCCTCTAATTGGACGGGCAAGACTGACAATTAGACAGGCCCGGCCGTGGCTACGCGTATGCTTGGTAGGCTAAACCAGTGGAAAAATGTCTATAGACAAATTTGGTAGCCAGAAAAAAAGAACATAAACAGAGGATAGAAAATACAAAAAAAGAGGGAGAGAATGCAAAAAAGGTTGGCCTATGGTTCTTGGCTTCACGTTCAGGCAACAGACGAGTTTGAGGATACGGTAGGACAATGATGACATTAATACAGTAGCCCGCTGTGGCATGGTTGCTTGCAATTGTATGGTTCATCTATATTATTTTAACTAATTGATCTGAATTGGTTGGTGTTTCTCCTGGTAGCCTGTGCTCGCCTGTGCTGCGTGCGTATATCTAGGCCATAATGGCTGTTGATGGAGTGATGTGTAGAAGCGATGACACATCCCTCCTCAGATTTTTTCACAAATCGCACCCTGACTAGGTTGGCTTGTCAGTCAGTGTGGAACGCAACCTCAGACCAACGCAGATGCCAAAATAAGGAACTGCAACCTAATTCCAGTGGCTAAAGCTCTCCGGAACATTTCTAGTGGTTCTCATAATGCATTGATGGATTTGCGAGACTCGCAAAAGAAAGTCAAGATTTCACAAAAGAAACTCGATCTCGCAAAAGAAAGTCAATATCTCGCAAAATAAAGTAAATATCTCGCAAAAGAAAGTAAATATCTCGCAAAAGAAACTCAAGATCTTGCAAAAGAAAGTCAAGATCTCGCAAACGAAACTTGAGATCTCGCAAAAGAAACTCGAGATCTTGCAAAAGAAAGTCAAGATCTCGCAAAAAAAACTCGAGATCTCGCAAAAGAAACTCGGGATCTCGCAAAAAAACTCAAGATCTCGCAAACCTAGACAGTGTTTGTCCCAAGCAATGTTCCCTCTAAGCTCTTGTACAACGTCAGCACAGGCCAGTCGGTGGCCGGCAAGAATAGATTTTTTTTCAGACCCACAAGACATTTTTCAGACCACACAAACGATTTTTTTTTCAGGGGTTAAAAATCTGAGCATCAAAGGCGATGTAGGCTAGGTAATAAACATTTAAAATACTGACATGTCTGACAACCAAGCTGGATGTACTTTAGAATGTTTACATACAAAGTATCCTTTAGGCTACTCCAGGCAGGCCCTATGATGCGAACTTCTGGGTACTCAGATTAGGCAAGCCCTGCTCCAGCAGTTATGCAGTAGGCTACCATGGCGAAAAGGCAGAGCAGATGCCCCAGAAAAAGGTCTGCGTAACGTTTAAACATGAGTGGCTAGATTAAATACTCCAAATTGACACAAAAGATGGTCCAGGTAGGAAAAAACTTTCAGACATATTTACGAAAGGAGTGACGTGATCTGCAAATTCTGCTCGGAGGCAAACGCGAAAGGAGTTCGCTCGTGGGAAAAATTGGTCTGAGTGGAAGCTTGATTACCTAATCTTGATTATCTGACACAGAAAGTTCATGTAGACACATTGAAAACATTGAGACTTAGACATGGGAACTCTATCGATCTAATTCTCCCCGAAATTAATGAATCCCGAGAGAGATGAATTCTAAGAGCCAATCCGACCCTAAACAAATAAAATTATTAATCGACAATGTGATGCTAGCAATTAACACCAAAATGTCCATGTTATCAGTCCAGTATACACGATCATATGGCACAATGCTTGTGCTTTACATTACGTTTCGGAAGCAAACTGATTTCAGTTAAGACAGTTTTTGCTGGAATCATTCAGCTTTCAGGATGCCCTGCAGAAAACCTCCTTGATGCCATTACCAAGTTCTACGCAGACCGTGCGCTCAACATGAACAAAATGGTAATGTTTAGGCTACTTCAGATGGTGCTTAAAGGTTGTATCAGCGATAATACGGCTGAACTTCACTTCTGTTGATGTTCAAACAAAACAGAGAGCTAGCTCGCTACTCCCTCCCGTGCAATTTAAAATCTCTCAAATTGGTTGGAACACTTTATTTCGCCTTTGAGTGGTTGGCAACACTTGTTGTTGGTCGCAATTGTTTTTGTGGACAGATCTCGGAGCCTAGGCTGCCTACAGAGACGCGTTTTTTTTGACGGCCTGCTTATGAGGCAGGCAGCTAGCGGATCGTTAGGAAAGATTAGATGAATGTGATCATTCAAGGAGGTGGTCGTCCCCCAGCCCCCACCCCCCCTCAATACCAGTGCAACACTCACCTCCATCATCACAGGCTATCGTACCCCCACCATCACTGGATATTGCACCCCTCCCCCACATGGCGATCACAAACAATGAGGTGACAACAAGTCAACTCAGTCAACAGCCATGAGACACACAGATCCCAGACGACTCAAATGCATTCTTCTGGATGTGTAATAAACCGTACCAAAATAGCTGAAGACCGGTCAACATTAACCCTTTTCCTAAAATTGATGTCTATGTATGTCTGTTGTTTGACTTGGCGATCAAATAGTTAGAACTATGGATTTGATGTTGGCCGCAAATTCAGAGCATTACGTTAACGTTAGCCTACATGGTGTCAATGTAACGTAGCCTAGGCTACTCTTACACATAGTAACAAATATTTGGCAAAGTCTCCTGGTTCAATTGTTTCCAGTTTAATAGAAACGAGGGTGTTAAATTTGCAGTGACTAGGCTACAAAATCCAACCAAATAACATTAGGCCTACCAAGGCATTGCGTTGGATGTTTCTCAATCTCCACTCGTTCTCTTCACGTATGTGGCAGCTAATCCATGTAGTGAAAAGGGATAGGCCTACCCTTTAAAAGGAGGCCTAAAGTTGTTTTATATAAATAGGATCGCTATGACCGTGATGTAGAGGGCAAGAAAGTATAATAGTCTCTCTCACTTGCTCATGATTTGCAGGTAGCAACGTACAAATGAGGTAGGCCTAGCCTATTGCTTGCCATAATGGTAATGAAAAATATATTACTAGTAGTAAAATATTCAAATATTTAGTGTTAACCTTACTCAGCACTGAAACATGTCAAACTTCGTTCAAAGTCCTTCATCACATGAATTAAGATTAAACTAATTCCATTTCTGAGCACCACAAAGTCAGACCTGACTGTTTTTAAAATCATGTGTAGTATGCCTAAGTGTAAATGTGTGTGTCTAAACATGCTTTAATGAGCTTACACTTTAATGAGCTGAATATGAGCGTACAGTTCTTTGACCAACTTATCTGTTTTACATTAACTTACAAAATAGATACTTTAGCTTAGTCCTCAGATAGATGAGGGTTGCTGCTTGCTCTGTTTTTCTGTATTTCTGTCCCTTCCAAACTGCATTGAAATGGTATGTTAAGCAGCCAGAATTGCAAACTCAATCATCTCCAACTCAACACTTCAAAGACCAAGGAGATGGTGGTGGATTTCCACAGGTCTAAGCCCACTCTGCTACCAGTCCCCATTGATGAGGTCAATGTGGAGGTGGTAAGCACCTACAAGTATCTGGGTCTCCACCTGGACAATAAACTGGACTGGTCAGCCAACACTGATGCAAGAAAAGGGCAGAGCAGGCTGTACTTCCTGAGGAGGCTGTGGTCCTTCAATGTGTGCAGCAAGCTCCTCAGGATGTTCTACCAGTCTGTTGTTGCCAGCGTCCTCTTCTATGCAGTGGTATGCTGGGGAGGAAGCACAAGGAAGAAGGATGTGGGGCGAATTGACAGGCTGGTAAGGAAAGCTGGCTCTGTAGTGGGAGCTGAACTGGAGTGCATCACTTCAATATCTGACAAAAGGACCCTGAACAAACTGATCAACATCTTGGACAATGAGTGTCACCCACTCCACAGCACTATTGTTAAGCAGAAGAGCCTGATCAGCTGGAGACTTCGCTCACTGCCTTGCACAACAGACAGACTGAGGAAGTAATTTGTCCCCAGGGCCATTGAACTGTTCAATGCTTCACTTAAGGGAAGAGGAGAGATAGACTTCTCTGCATAGTCTGTCTGCCTCTTCACCCCCTCTATGTTTGGATACTGTCTGTCCTCTAGCCACTTTTTACCACTAGCCACTTTTACCACTGTCTTTCTGCCTCACTGTTTGCGTGCTATATTAGCACATTAGCACATATGCTTAACCCCTCCCTCCATGCCACAGTCGAACTGTGGCCACACTTATACAAATAAAAATCTTAAAATAGGTATATATATATATAGATATATAGATATATAGACTTTACTCTTGCACTGTTGCACTGTTGGACTTACTCATTTGCATTATCACCATGATCACTATCACCATTGCACTATCACCATGACACTCACTCACACAGAGCACCTTACCTTACCTTACTATGCACAGAGAATCACAGGCTCAGTCCCTACCTCAGTCATTGCAAGCGCCTCTAGATTGATTAATCACCACTATGTGGATACTGTTTTTAGAATTGATTTAGATTAAGGGCTGTATTTTGGGTACCCAGCGCATGGCGTAATACTCGTTATTCACCCGCGCAAAGTTGAATTCGGTATTTTGCACGTTTATTTTTTAAGCATTGCGCCCAGGGGTGTGGCAATTAACAACCTAGGGAGGGGCCTAGCGCGTTGTCTAAAAATCGCTATCATACACCACCTAAACCTGGTCAGAAGTCAATGGCGAGTTGTTCATATGCTATTTTAAGGGCGCATGTCACCAGTCATATTGACAGGTGCACGCACCATCCTTCTATCATTCATGAACGCACACCAGCGCACGACCATGCAAAGCATTACAAATTGCACGATTACAATGGGAAACATAATTAGAACAAAGATATTACGAAATACAGTACATCTCATAATGAGTAGTTATTCACCATCATTTGCAAATTGGTAATGACGATTAAAAGTGATTAGGGAGAGGCGAGAGACACATTATGGAGCACAGCTGAAGACGACTGTCACGAGATATAAGCAACTCCTCTGCAGGATAAATGTTGTTTTATTCAGTCATTTGAGCAAAATTAGGGTAAGTGTTGCCAGTCAATAGGGAAAGTAACTGCATATAACTGTCTTGTCGTTGACTGACTCCTTGGTGAAGTTAGTTTCACTTTGCCAATGATTTCAAATAATAGACGAGTGCAAATGTGTGAAGGCTATGCTAGGTTTTAGTAAAGCATGGTTTAAGAATGACTATTCCATACGGGTCTCTTAAGCAGCCTCCTTCAAATGCGCCGTTGAAATCGAAAATACCGATGCATTTATTTGACATATCGCGCGTAGGCCATAAAGGGAATGACAGATGTCATTCTCATTGGTTTAAAATGATGTTACGCCCCAAACACACCCATATGACTGATTAAAAGACCTAGGAACACCTTGTTACCACGCGCATCCACTTTTGATAGCTAAACCCCTCCCAATGTGAACTGGACATCCTACTAAATTTGAATAGACTTTTGACGAAAGTGACGATGCACTTTAGAATGTCATGATAGGGCCCTATGTGTTAGTTAGTATAATGTGTATTTTAGTATATTTAGTATATTCTTTATCTTCTACTGTCCTTATTGCTTAGTTGTGTTTTTATATTTTATACTTTTAGTTACTTTTTCTGCTGTTAGTGAATGTGTGTGTGTTGTCTGTATGCTACTGAGACCTTGAATTTCCCCTGGGGATCAACAAAGTATCTATCTATGTATCTATCTATTTCACTAGTTCGCCCTTCTATATGATTGCTTCAGCTAGACTAGAATGTATGGGAGAAGTGCGTGTTTGGCAAGGTAGCTGTCCGTGGTCCTGGAGTGCCTGGAGCGGACATCGCGATAGAGCGATGACCGCTTGCACCCCGATGTAAGGAGGAGTAAGGAGTAACAGGGCAGTTGGTGAAATGGAGGAGTAGGGGAGGAGGGGGATGATTTCGTGAACGCCGGGCGTGGTGACGTATGGAAAAGGAGGTCGGCTTAAATAGGCCTACCCCTGCGGCAGCAGTGGGTGATTAATTGCTGTCAATCATCCGGAAGGCTCCTCCCGAACTTTGTTTAGAAAAACATAATTTCACTAGTTCGCCCTTCTATATGATTGCTTCAGCTAGACTAGAATGTATGGGAGAAGTGCGTGTTTGGCAAGGTAGCTGTCCGTGGTCCTGGAGTGCCTGGAGCGGACATCGCGATAGAGCGATGACCGCTTGCACCCCAAAAGATCACAGAGAAAGGCCGCTACCAACTACATAAGTGCTTGCTGAGCGAGTCATTGAACCGCCAGATTGGAGCGAATGTAAGACTGGTAGGCATCCGAGGACCAACGCCCAGTATTTTAATTTGTTGCCCGATAAGCCGTTGAGCGCAGCTGTTGTGGCAGCTCCTATCCTGAAGGAGTGTGCGGACTAAGCATCAGCGGGGAAAACCAGATTTGACTAGAATGTTTTTTTTAAGAGTGTCTGGAATCTGTGGCGAGTGATGGGTAGCCCTTCGTCTGACATGAAGAGCGGGCTAGTAGACGAAGCTTGAGCTGACCGGTATGAGATGTAGTGAGATAGGTATTGGAAAGGCTGAGTTAAAATGAATATGGAGTGTCCTTTTCGAACTGATCGGTTTTATTCTGTTTGATGGTAAATCGAATGGTGTCTTGGTCTAGCTGCTCTAGATCTGCGATGCAATTGGACATCGGGAATGAAGAGAGCGAAGGGCATGTAAACTTCGCTACATCTCAGCAGCCCAAAAAAAGGCCAGTAGAAACATAACGGAGATGGTGGAATCGAATGCGGTGATATGAACCCTTGGCGAAGGGAAGCGAGGCAGGTGGCGAATGCTTGAGGTAATGGGAAGGCGGGAGTCTTGGGGGACTGGCTGTTGCCTACGGATACCTTTGATTAACAAGCCTATCCTGGTGTCAGAGAAGGAAGGGCATTGAGCCGTGGAGGAGAGTTTGTAGGCTAAATGAATGCCAGCTAGGTAGACTCTAATGGAAGAGACTTTGATCCCCGGTGAAGTGTGGGCATAGGTGATAAATGATGATATGGTGACTGCATCAGAAACTGGGAAATGGTAGTGAGTGCTTTGCATGGAAAACTGTTTGAAGCACCACCAAGCAGTCCCAGTAGGACTGCATGGTCCGGGGTGTGAGGGCTTGGAGGGCTAGGTCGGGCCCGTGATGGGCTGAAGATAGCTGAGGGGTGGTTTATAGGAAGATGGTCTCCAAAAAGCTGAGGATTGGAGTAGGGCACGGTCCGCCTCTGGAGCCGAAAGCTTCTGAATCTCTGACAAGATGAGGTTCCTGGTGGGACGCCAGACGGGTGGTGGTTCGAATGCTGCAGCGTGAGGAGGCGGTGGCAGGGCCTGTGCTGTGGCTAAAGAATAGTTTTGCAGCGGGCGTGGGACGTCGTGGTCCTCAAGCACTCGCTGAGTGCTGATGATGACCAGCTGCCGCGGGAGGCCTGGTCTAGGGAACCCGGGGAAGAGATGGGAAGGGAGAAAAGGGGGAGGGAGGGAGGCGGTTGCTGACGCCACCGAAGTGGAGCAACCTGGGACAGGGTCGCGGGGGAAGTGGGACGGGGAGGAGAGGGTTAGGGGGAATAGCGACGCTGTCGCCATCGGGCGCCCGGCTGAGACCAGGTGCTCGCTTAACTCATAAGAGAGATGGGGAGCTACGAGGTGACTCTTCTAACTGACGCTTTGTGAGTTGAGGCGTGCTGTACAGACGTGGCTCCCGAATGGAAAGGGGAGGGGAAAGGGGGAGGGAGGGAGCAGTCGCTGGAACGACTGGAGGTGGGGGGCCCCTGGACCGAGTCCTGGCTAGGGGAGGTGGATGGGGAGGGAAAGAAGGGTGGGGGGAGAAGCGGCGCTGTCGCTACGGGCCGCCTGGAGAAGTGGGGGTTGGACCAGAAATCGGGCGGAGATGCGGCGGGGAATGGGGCCTGAGCTGGCGTGGCAGTGGCTGTGGCTGAAGCAGCGGAATGATACGCTCTGAAGCGTGTGGTGCCGGAAGGTTCTGTCGGCGTGCCCGGTTCGCGGGGTGGCTGGTGGTGTGTGCCGGTCTAGGCTGAATGGGCCGGCGGAAGGAACGCGCCCGGGATGCCAGAAAGAGCAGCTTGCTTCCTGGTCGGGGAGGAAACAAAGTGAGGGAGCGGAGGGCTTAAAGGCCGGGCTATCCCGACTGCGCTAGCAGGCGGAGGAGATGGACTTCCTATCCGACCTACGGAGCGGACATGCAGCGGGAATGGAGAGTGCTGCGGATGCGTAGCCACTGTCCAGTGGGTAGGGTCGCCGCTTGCTGGCGCTGGGTCCTGGTGCTGCCCCATGAGTTGAGGCTGCTGGCGGGAAATACTGCCCCTTGCACGGGCAGGAGAGGAGCACCTTCTGCGACCCTGCGTCCTGGGTTCCTACGCTGGCGGTGAGGGGAACGATAAGGATTATTTTCGCCCAGCCGGAGGGCCCTGGGTGTCGGTGTTGGCGGACGGGTTGTCTTCCAGATCACTGGAAGAGGGCGTGGATTTCCAGTTCCATGTTTTGTCTTTAGCAAAACGATACACGGACTGGTTGATTTCATGAACGTCGGAGGCGTGTGATGTATGGAAAAGGAGGTCGGCTTAAATAGGCCTACCCGCGGCGGCAGTGGGTGAGTTAATTGCTGTCAATCATCCCGGCTCCTCCCAAACTTTGTTTAGAAAAAAAACATAATTTATGTTTGGGCCTTTTTTCTGTCTGAAATCGCTGATACAAGCCGTATAGGCCTATCTCCCTCAATGAATTTCAAATGACATCATGTTTTGTAGCCTAGTTTGTTGCAAACCACTCCAGTTATGAATTTTTTATAGCTACCTTTAGGAAAAATGACACCATGTCAATTTAATAGGCCTATTATTGTTAAGCACTGTATTGGCATTTTTCTTTCAATGAAGTTCCACTTAAATGTTGTACCTGCTGAGAAATGACTAAACACCTTGGATACTTTTATTTTATATATATATATATATACTCATTATGATTATGTGTGATCATTATCAGTCATAACCAGTGAACCATTCATAACCTCTCTAAACCTTATTGAAGTTCAACCAAAGATCCTTTAAGTTCAACTAAACTGACTGGTGAAACACCATCATTAAAATGTTCCACAAGTCCAACCATTATAAAGGATACTGAATAAATATTAACCTTTTTAGACATATTGATGCATTTGCTGCTATCACTTTGAATTCCTATGGCTAACACAGGCTCGTGGTCTTTTTTTGGCAGGTCGTGGTTGTGAATTGCTTTCATGGGGGGCTGAAATGTGTGCTCAGAAAACAAAAT